>NW_024103485.1:600000-1065000 GCF_003945595.2 Pipra filicauda | reverse complement strand
TAAACAGAGGGAAGTGAGGCTCTTGTGAGCATATGGGTGCGTGCAGGAGAGGAGCAGGTTTCTGTCAAGTTTGGCTTTTCTCTATGTGCAGATCAAATCAGCAGAAAGGGGCTCTGTTAGCCTGCTGCCTCTGATTGTGCTTTTCGGGTTCTTGCTCAGGTTGGTTGTGGCTGAGTTTTGTTGCTACTTAGAGGAAGAGGGGGCAAGAGATTCAGGAATTGTTCATTGCACAGTATGCTTGTTCCAGGAACCTTTATATGTATCTATGTATTAAAAAAAAAAAAAAAAAAAAAAGGGGGAGAAGCTTACTTGGTGGAGGGGGAGAACCTGTCCTAAACATATGCATTTCTGAGGTTGCTTTGATTTTTATTAGAGCTGCTGGATTATATGAGGGAGGGGTGTAGATGGCAGAGCACTTCAATGCTTTTAAATCTTTCTTGGGTCTTGAAAGACTTCTATAATGTGAGTGTCATTCAAATTTAGGGTATATTGTAAGCTGACATCTTTCAAAGCTTTGTGAAAATCTAGTGTGGTGCTTCTAATAGCAGACAACAGATATTCACTTTGAAGTCTGAAAACTGTATTCACAAATTCTTAATCTGGTCTTTCTCCAACTGCAGATGGCTCTTAGAGGGAGATGCTTTGGATTTTTTTAACTTTATTTACAGTAGGCTAGGCTCAACATCTTTATTATAAAACACAAAGAAACAATCATCTGTGAGAGTGAATGAATATCAAAGTATGCTCTACCTCTTGTGTGTTTGCATGTCTGTCTGTCTCGTGGTCAAGGGTGTTCAACACCTATAACACCCCCGTGTCTATTGTTTTTTCCCTCCTCCAGCACTAGGTAGAGAGAATAAGGATCTGTCTTCAGCTCCTGGGACGAGGATGCTGTAGGGGGGAGACTGCTTGGCTTCCTTCAGCACTCAGCGTCAATAGTGCAGTGAGGGGGGTGACATGTGGCAAGCGGGGCCCGGGGGGTGGCCGGGCTGGGGACCGCGCCGAGGAGCGGGAAACTTTCACGCCGGAGTTTCCACTGCTTTCTGAGCAGCTCAGATCTAGCACGGAGAGAGGCAAAGTTTTCACCTTCAGGGATTTTTCTCATCACTCATTAATAGAGAGATATGCATCTTGCTTTTTTTTTTTTTTTTTTTTTTTTTTTTTTTTTTTTTTTGCGTGGGCAACTTATGGTTTTGTTTAAGCAAAGTATTTTGGGAGGAGTGATGGGGGGGGGGGGCGCGACGTTCCCCTGTTTCCTCGGGTCTGCTTCTGGAGCACTCTGTGGGAAGGTGATCCTGAGCCGCTTCAGTAGAGGTCACTTGTGTGTTCGTGTGTGTGTGTCCCTGGTGTTTGTGTCTAGCATATGCATGTGGTTTTGCTGACTGCACTTGCAGGCTTGTAAATTTTCACCATGGGAAATTACCAACAAAGCCCAATCTGTCTCCTGGCTGCTTTGCACTTTCCGAGGGCGGCTGTACTTGAGCGAGCTGCAGAACGAGAGAGAAAGCGAGAGGGAGAGAGAGAGGGAGAGAGAGAGAAAGGGGGAGTTGGGAGGGGGGAGGGGGGAGAGGCAGGGTGGGTGGGTGGGTGGAGGGGGAGAGAGGTAAATAGCCTTAAATCGGAAGGGAGCTGCTTCTCTGTGGTCTTCCACAAGAGCTGTCTGGGCTCTGCTGGCTCAGTAATAACTGAGTGACCTTTTCTTTTGCTGTATTATGTCTGGCTGGTAAGGGATTGCATTTTGCAGCTGATAAAGCCCTGACTTCATTCAACTCGGCTCCTCACACGCTGCTTTAGGTAAGTTGTCTTCAGCCAGGACGGAGACAGACAGCCTTGGACTGCAAGATACTAAAAGGAGGACACCTGTAGCTCGGATGCGGTCAACACAATTACTTGGCGGATCCTTGAGGACCTCATTATTTTAAACTTAAAGAATAGCGATCTCCCTCCCCATCTCTCCCACCCCCTCTTTATTTTTTTCCCCAAACAATGCTTCTTTTTGACCTTTTCCAAGGAGAAGAGCTACAAAGCAGCCACTGTGCTTATTGAACTGCCTCCCCTGTATCGCTTAATTGAGAAGGTAAGTGAGGCAACTGTGTACATAAGCTTTGGGTCATTTGTGTATGTGTGTCTGCATCACTCTCTCTCTCTCCCTCTCTCTCTGAGTCATAAGCCGGGGCTGCAATACACACACACATCTCTGCACTGCAACTTTCACTCAAGCTGCAGCTCTGCTGAGACTGTTTTGTTTAAATCATGTGAGGCTTCATTATTTTTATGATGAGACATGAAATACATGCAAGCGGAGGATGCTGAGCGAAACCCATCCGACTGTATGTCTCGAGGAATAGCAGTCAAAGTTAACAATGAATTGCAGCCCCACCACCACCCCCCTCCCCGTTATTATTGTTATTATTATTCTTGCTTCTTCCAGAGCTTCTCGAAACGTGCTCTCAATTATCAAGGGAGTCGGTTAATTTCCCACTCCCCGGCTTTAATCCACAAGCCTCCCCGTACAGCAGTTTAATTTGCAACTGGTTCGGTGCAGGGTTAACCCTTTGGGCAGAGAGGAGGCAGGAGCGGGGCGGGGAGCCCCGGGGGGCGCAGAGCGGGCCGGGGGCGGTGGGGACGCGCTCCGGCCGCGGGGTCCGTGCTCACGCATCCTCCGCCTCCCGGACCGGCGGGAGGGAAGGGCAGTCAGGCTGGCGTTATGAAGCAGCGCTTCTGTCTGCGAGCATTCCTCTTTTTTTTTTTTCCCTCTTCCCCCCCCCCCCTCCCCGCTCTCCCTTCGCACCGAGCGCGATACGGTATGCGAACGCCGCATGTGACAGTTTAATCAAACCCATTTGTTACAACAAAGCTAAGAGACCGCTGGGATTATAGGCTTACGGGCAGAGTTAGGGGAGCATGTGGCTTTGTCGCTCGCCATCGCCGTGCGGGGCCGGCGGCTCCGGGTGTGCCGTCCCCGTCCCCCCCGCCCCCCCCCCCGCCCTATTCCCATTCCCATCCCCATCCCCGCCGCCCCCCGCCCCCGCTGCGGCGCGCCGCGCTCCCGCTCACTTGACCCGAGCCGAGGAAGCACTTGCTACTTTTGCCGGGATTTGGTGCTTCAATGAGAAGGAGCTCTCCAGGCGCCCGTAAATCAACTCATGCAGAAAAAGGAGAAAAGTTTTGGTAAGGCGGCGGTCCCCGGCGCTGGCGCGCAGCGAGCGCAGCGGGTGCGCTCCCGGGGGGAGGCGGGGGGTCCTCCTTCCCTTTCCATCCTCAATGCGCTGCCGTAGCGAGCGGCTGTGTCGGCGTGTGCTCTGAAGAGACGCAAAATACCTCTTCCTAGGACAGCTCCGTAGGACCGCTCTTTAAACCAATTCGTTTTGCTCGGTGCAACAAACATCGGGACGTGCTTTCCCCGACACCTCCCTCTCCCCATCCTTGTGATGCTCGGGAAGGAATTGGCATAAAAGGCTTGAGCGTCTAACTCCAAAAAGGGGTTCTTTGTTGTGGAGTATATGTTTCTTATTTATTTTTTTTTATTTTGCATGTGAGCTGCATCAAAATTGAACTCAGTCTTGCAAATCTCTTGTTGGCCTTTGCCAAGCACTAGCACTTTGCTGCCATGGTAACTGTAATTAAACTGATAAGAGTGGAAAAATGTCAGTATCTCTGAGCCTTGCAGCTGCATTGGAGAAAAAGAGAATCAAATTGGTTCCCAGCACCACTGCTCTAAAAAAAGGAGGAGGGGGGGGTGGGCTGGGGGAGAGAGATGGGGGGACACGCCAGGGGTAGGAACATAGCTAAGCAGCTCCGGTCCCTGAGATCTGGGTACATCTATTTGCCGTGTTGTCCCTTAGGGGGCTACAGCCTGCAGGGATGCTCTGGGCCAGTGAACAGAGAGAAACAAGCTTTTAGGCCCAATCTAGCTTTCAAAAAGAGAAGGGGAAAGAAGAAGAGAAATCTTTTGTTTGGTGTCTCTTGGCAATCGACTAGCCATGTTGGCCAAATTCTTTTAATCTGTATCACTGCTCCCAGCTGTGGGACTGCATTCCCATTTTTATTTTTTGCCTAACCTCTTCCCCTTTCTTTTCTTTTTTTTCCATCTCCCCCTTCCCAATCCATGTCCTTTATTAAAAAAAAAAAAAAAAAGAAAAAAATCAAAAAATAAAGCAAAAAGCAGATTCCTCTGTAGAAGAAGGGGCAGGAGGGGAAGTTTAGTTATATATCATGGAAAATTAACTGAAAAGTATGCAGAAGAGACTATATTCAAAGTACTAAAATCCTTACTTTTATTTTTTTTAAAAAAACCCGAGTGTTATGGAGTTGCGGTTACTTTGTTGTGTTAACTACAGAAGCTGAGACTGTGCGGATGAATGGCACAGAACAAGAGAGCATAATGGAGGCAATCAACCGTTAGGCTGGTTCACAATGCAATCCAGGCAATTAAAAGCTCACCAGAGTTTAAATGAAATGGTTCCACTTATTTCTGTGCACCACACTGCACAGGCTATTATTTATGTCTCTTTTTTTAATTATGATTTCCCTTAAACTGTCAAATAACTCAGAATAGCAGGGTCTCGGAGGCAATAAGAATTTTCCACAGAACAATTTACATGCCAATCTAAAACTAGTTACGACTCCTGATGTGCTACATGCCAGTTCTGAAATGTTTCTTAGCTTCTGAAACCTTTACTTTTTTTCTTTTAAGTCTCTGTGTGTATTGTCCTAAATTATTGGCGCTCTGAATGCTTGTAGAATGAAGCTACAAAGTGGGAAAGCATCAGAAAAGTATTCTTTTTATCTTCACTAGCCCTCTAACTCCCTCCTTGACTGCATGTTTTCTGTCAGTTTGCTGTCTTCTAAAGACTGATGCAGCAATACTAAATTTGCTGCAAACTGATTTTATTATTTTTCTAAATAGAGGCAAGTTTTCCCTTTCTTGCTGTATGTACTACGGTCTTTGGTAGAACTGCATGCATGCCTGAGAAAGGGGGGAAGAGTGATCTTTAAAAGTTTGTAAGTGATCCAGTGCATAATGATATCTAACTCTTCCTCCCAAAACCCGTCTGTACCTCAAACCAGAAACTGAGTTCTGTGTGTCTTGTGCCACACTCGGCACCATCAGGGACTAATCCTGCTTACAGATGCTTCTAAATCACTAACAAAATACGGTTCATTATGTCAAATCTTCACTCCCTTTCATTTCTGAGAATGGTGATGATTTGAGTGAAACGGATTTTTGTTTCTCTGCCTTTCTTCAGGAGCCTATCCTTTCCTCTTTATTATGAAATCATACTTACAAATCAATTGACAGTGTTTCAACATACTGTAATAATAATAAACAGGGATGGGAGTCCATTGCATCGAACTCATTTGGAGAGATGGAAAGAAATCCTGAAAACCTGCAAGTCAGGTTGTTAAGTTCTCCCTTCAGAAATCCTAAAGGTGGTGGATGGGGATGAAGAAGTCTTATTCCTGACACAGCTCTGCAGTTTATGTGCAGTATCTTGGGGACTGGAGGTGGAGGAAGAGAGGGGATGGAGGGAAGGATAGAGGAAGCCCTTGAAAGCATATTGGGGTGAAATAAAAAGGGTTTGTTTGACAGTGGCAGACTAGGCACTGAAATTTCTCTGTTCTGAGAACAGATCTGCTCTGTGATGCAGAGCATTGGTAGGACTCTGCAGAACTGAAGGGAAAGCTGGGTTTGATTTTCTTTTTTGTTTGTTTCTCTTTTTTTTTACAGCCTGGGTGTAGTATGATGTCTTGAAAGTGCTCCATAAGCTCTGCTTTCCTGAGGGAGGGGGAGAGGAGGGCAAACAGGCAGCAGTGCTGTGTACTGCTACCTGATATTTCTGCGGGGAGCAGTTTCAGTGGTTTTTTGGGTGCTGTCAGCCTCTGAAAGGGTCCTTCCTGTGTCCTAAGAAATAAATGAGTACTTAAATGGCAGCCTGTGAAAAGCTGGCTGACAGAAAGCTGCAGGTATTCTTATTGCCAAATTAAGAGAGAGCTAAAAATACACGAGTGCATATCTGAAAAGTGCAACTGCATTGGAGATCTTATGGGAATGTTAAAGGGAAGAGAGATGGTCTGTGAGGTGATGTGTTCATACAGTACAGAAAAAAATGTAATAAAATGTTCTGTTATCAAAATTAAGTGATTTAAACAGGGCATGTGAAGAAAAGGACTTTTGCAAATTTGGAGATATGTCAAGCACTTCATGACTTCATTTTGTTTAGAACCTTTCTACACTTCAGAAAAAGAGTAACTTTTTTTTATGGTGAAGCAGTAGTTCGGGGATTTATTTTTTTTTTTTACTTTATTAAAATAGAAGCAGCTTCATTGCAAGTAAAGTGCAAAAAGATCATATCTATCAGAGGAGAAAAGCATTCCTTCCCTCCAAAAGCTGCTGCAGATTGAATCCCTAATCTGAAGATGCTACCAGTGGGATGTCAGCACCACCTTCTCTCTCTGCCTCAGGAAAACAGGCATGCAGGATTGCAAACATTAGTTCCATGGGGTGTCTGCCCCTTTCCACTTGTCTCTACAAGAAAGATTTGGGCTGACCAACGTGAATGACAAGGCTCTGTCTACTTTCCTCATGTAGCAAATATCTCAAAAGCTGTGCAGGGTATATGCAAGCTGCAGTTTTCTTTGTAATACAATAACCTCATGTTTGTAGCGTATACCTTGGGAATTATCAGGCTTGATTACTGCAATCTGCTCAGATATTCACTTGTTTGGCTGTGTTTCTGTGGCATCTTGTTCCCTTCAGACAGTGCAGGACAGATCAGCCTGGATCAGAGACTGTCAGCTTCCACTCTCTAACCCGCTTCCTTATCAGGCAACAAAATTTTTACATTAAGATTTTTTCTTTAAAGCCTTTAACTGTGTTAACTCCTAGTTTATTCTGGTTTCCCTCGAGCTAAAGATTAAAGTCCTAGAACAGCCCTTCATGCTTCTGAACTTCTTTACAGAGTTCCAAGAAGTTTATACAAATTGTGGCTGATTTTATGCATTTGTCCTTTACATGGCCAAAGAGAGGGACTGGGGATAAGCCTGCTGTTGTGGATATACCTTACTGTGATAAGCAACCCTGCAGATTAAGGCTTTTTGACCAGGTGATGATATTAGAGTTTCAGCAGGATTTCTCTTTACAGTCTGGTATAGGTTTCTTACCAAAAATCTCTGATGTTTTCATTGCTTTTAGTCATTTGCAGTCATGTTATTTTGTTGCTTTATGTATGTACCCTGGATTAAGGGGAGTCAGCTGTCAGCTGAAAATACAGTAAAGGCTCAGCCTTTGTTTCATGGTGCTTTCTCAAGAGGAGATGTGTGTATTCGTTCCCAGATTTGCCACAGACTCTCAGTGGAGTCCTGTGCAGGTCGCTGGATCTCATCCTCCCCCTTGCGACTGAAAAAACAGATTTTGGGAGTCTGTAAGTGGTGTAGGAGCTGTGACAGCAGCGTCAGCTGGGGAGTAGTGGGAAGGCAGCAATGACCATTTTTATGCTTCTGGATAGAAAAATACAGACCTTACACTTTTGTCACGAGCTTTAGATGTTATGCAGCAGCACTGCCACGGTGCTTTGGGTTCCCATTCACAGAACTGTCTGACACAACCAAACAGCGAATCCAACAGATCTGTGTGTCGCTCCAAGGTGTGTAATAGATGGCACTGCAAAGAGGGGAGTGAGGCTGCTGTGCTTGCAGGTTGCAATAAGAATCACTGGTTTTAATTCAGTGATCAGCTTTGCAGGTGGAACTTAGGAGTTCAGCTTGGGAACGCTGGAAAGTCACTTAACAGGCTCTGGAGTCGCTGCGGTCCACATGGTTCTCATGTGTTCTGTGCATGCCCGTGTGGAGATCCCTGGGATGCCTCAGCTGGCACAGCATTTAGCCTCTTGTCTTTGAAGCATTAATATCCACAAAGGCACACTCTACCATTGCCACGAAGGTTACGCTGGCTTTCGTGTTTTTTTGTTTTTTTTTCCTGAGAGAGCTTTTAAAAAAAGCAAGCAAACAAAACAAAACCCAAACCCCAAGTTGTTCCTGTTCTAGGTCCCTGAGCCTGCCTGTCTGTAGTGGTGTGTTACAGCACCAGCCAAGGTCTGCTGACAGGAGCTGGGACTGTAAACCTTTCTTAACAGTAGGTAGTAGAGCATTCTTGATGAGGAGCTCTTGAATTTGCTTTTCTTTGTTATGAGACTTTATTTGACTTTTCCCAGTCTCTGCATGATAACAGGGTTCCATACCCTGAATGACAGAGTAGGATTTGCTTGTTGGCAACAGCATTTGTTCCCCAGTCTTGACAAATTCTGATTGTAATATTCAGATACATGCTAATGAACAGTATCTTTTTTAAGTTACGTCTCTGGCTTTAAAACAGTGAGATAACCTAACAGTTAAACAGCTTGTCGGTTCTTCCCTTCTCTCAGGTGCCTGTTTTATGTCCAATAAAATATCCACAGGGCTATGATTTTGCTTATTCTAAGAAGTAACTTTCAGAGAATTGCTCTGAGTGCAATGGGATGGGAGTTCATGCAACTAACCGGGAAAGACCAGTCTGTAAGCACTTTGGGGCAGTGACCTCTCCCCATTTGCTGTAAAACTGAGGGCAATTGATTTTTGAATAGATCCCTAGAAGCTGGCTGTGTTGCTCTGAGTAACACAGCTCAACTAACTGTGTTTCACTTTTACCAGTTCTGTCTATTGAACAATGTTTCGGGTGTTTGAATTTTTTTTTAAATGCTCTCTGCTGTTACATCAAAAGATGTATATATACTTAATGGACACTACTGTACTCCCTGTCCCAAACCAGCTGTTGGCTAAAATTGGGATTGGAAAGTGGAATAGTGGGGTTTTTTGCTTGGGGATTTTTGGGGGTTTTTTATTTGCTTGGTTTTGCTGGTTTTTTAATTGTTATTGTTTTTAATTTTTTTTTTTCTTGACGAACTAGAAACTCTCCGACTTCATGCAGGTTATTTAAAATCAGATTTTTCAGAAGGTATTTACACTGCAAGTTGTAAATGCAATGCTGCAACTGAAGTGTCTGGAAATCTCATCACTTCGTTAATGTTTCTAATAAGACTTGAAATCTTAAAAAAATAAAACATCCCCCCACCAGCATCAAAGTTTCTATGTCAAACCTCCCCGAAACTCTGTCCCTGTGCCTCTAAAAGCTTCAGTCTTTTCTTCTTTAGAATCTGGAGTGCTATTGTATTTATAAAGATAGTGAAAATAAGTCCAAATATGTGGATTTAGCTGTGTTTGCTATCATAGATGTGCTGTTTATTTAAATTTTGTGTTGCTACATATTGGATACTTTGGCTGAAAGTGGATGACTTTTCAACTGAACTTTTTTAATATTTCATTTTAATTTTTTTAATCTTATTTCTTTTCAGCAAAGAGACCAGGTAAATGAGGTGTTAAAGAGAAGCTGTGGAACTTAGAGCAATGGAAGTTTCTGTTCTCAAATTTATCTTAGCATTGTTTTCAGCTTGCTGTGGACTATCTATGTTATTTTATCCTATCTACGCTGTTGCCTTTTAAACGAAGGGGGCATAGGGGGAGCAGCGAGATGGAGGAAGAAAAGGGCAATAGTTTTTCTTCTTCAGAGAATATCTATTTTCACCCTTGTCTTATTGTGTTTCAGGTATACAAATGCTCTCAGTCCAGCCAGACACCAAGCCGAAAGGTTGTGCTGGCTGCAACCGTAAGATTAAAGACCGATATCTTCTAAAGGCCCTGGACAAATATTGGCATGAGGACTGCCTGAAATGTGCCTGCTGTGACTGTCGCCTGGGGGAGGTGGGCTCTACCTTGTACACCAAAGCCAACCTTATCCTTTGTCGCAGAGACTATCTGAGGTAGGTCACGTCCTTCTTCCGTTCGCCGGCAAACTTGGAAAATCTGTTCAGTCCTTCCTACGTAGCTGGTGTTGCATAAGCGGCGCTCGAGGGCTGCAAGGCTGGAGTATGTGTGGAGGATGAGGAAACAAATACTGAAACACGGAGACAAAATTAAAATCTGAATCAGAAAGCACATGTAACTAGGTTGTGCCAGAGGCTGCCAGGTTTCTGATGCCAATACTGGTGTCCTGTGCTCTCATGCAGAAGAGAGTAAATCCCTCCATGATTCCCACAGCACTGTGCTCCTGGGGAGACAGTGGTCTCTTCCTCCTGGCAGCATGGTGGTGGCCAGGTATATCAACCTGAAACCACATGCGTGGTTTTCACCCACCTTCAGTGCAGGGTTTGAACTCTGTCAGTGAGGAGTGTTTCACCTGTCTTCGCTTTGTTTGCAAAGGGGTTTCATTTGTGGCTCTCAAACTTTTTCGAACGTTGCCCTTCAGCTGTTAGCAGCTGGACCAAGATGACCAGCTATCTTCCCTGTGCTTAAAAATCATGTGTCTAGTAAGCTCCAATCCACTCTGCTCATTTAACTTAACTTCATGTCCTGGGTGGGATGCTGGCTGACCTGTTGCCACTTGTTAAAGGCAGCAAATTGTCACCTGATTTTCTGTCGCCTTGTTTGCTTGTGGAGCCACATCCTCAAAAGTATCTGAGGAATAACTCCTAGCAAAGTACTGATGATCAGCACCAGGCTAGTTTATCTGCAGAGCACATATCAATAAATAGGGCTACTTTGCAGGAGCCAAGTTTAATCAGCAAGTTTAGTCTCCCTGGGCTCTTAACAGTAAATAGAGAGAAAAGGCTCCTCTGGGGTGATTCTGAGCACCTATTTCCCATAGTAGTACCTTTCCTCCATTCCCTGTAGAGGGGGACTAATGAGACTAGCTGCTCCAGGCTAAGGTGAACTTCTGGGAATATTTCCCCTGCCCCTTTAGAGAAACCTTTTCCTTTTAAAGGGACGTTGAAGTCAGTAATACATTGGGGAAAAATTAAAATTCTTTTTGAACGTGTTAACTTACAAGTTCAGCTTAAGTACAGGTGCCAAATAGAAGGTTCCCACACACTGATCAGTTCCCAAATTCTACAGCATGGGTAGGTTGGAACAGGAATCAAGACTAAAGCATTAACTGTTGGTACTCTGGCTGTCCACGGTAACGATCTCTTTTTGTCTAGAGTGGAACAAAAACCTTCACAAACGTACTGTGCATTTGTTGAGCTGGGGCTGCAAGGCAGATCATCTTCTTCAGGCATGGGCTTAGATTGCTTAGTGGTAAAAGTACTCTGCTACCTCTTAAAGCTCTGAACTGAACCCACGAAAGAGTGCAGAGAATTTAGTGTAGAGTCTGCATCTTAAGGCCATTGTGTTAAAGCTGCCAAAGTAGTACGTAATAAAACCCCACTTCTAAAAACTGTTTGGAACAGAAGGGAATTGTTATATGTGAACCTGGGTCCCTTGTGATCTTAAAGTGAATGTGTACAGAGCAGGGTTGGAACAGCTTTCTGGGGCAGGGGGGAAGTAGCATCCCAATTTTTAAAACTCATTTTAAGAATCCTTATACAACAAACGCCTGCAGGAGTGAGAAAACTCTGCTCTGGGTGTTTGATCTGAGTTCCAAATTTACTGGAGACTTTGAACTTACTGAATCTCCCAAGTGCTAGTGCAGCTGATCTAATGTTTTAAAATCAAATGTTTAAAATCAAAACCAAAATTTTCTAGTAGTAGAGATATGAGCAAAGCATTTCCCCAACACAGATGCACGTATACACACTGTTGGTCTCTGGTCTTCGAAGGTTTGACAGGAGTAAATATTTTGCTAATAGATTGTTAAAATTCATGCTAAGCAATTCAGAAAAAGGAGACTGTATTTTTTTATCTGTCATGACCACATTCAAGATTGGTGTTTCAGTCATTTCTTCATAAACAACACCTTTCATTTTGTACCAGTGAAACCAGGATACATGAGAAATTCTGTAATCAGTTTTAAGATGTTTCTGGGTTTTCTCTTGATTTATCAAGTCTTAATGAAGCTCTTTTGTCACAAGCTTTTTTTTTTTTTAGTAATACTTTTGAGTGCATAGATTTAAACTAGGTATTTACACTAAACTTCAAACTGATGCACTTAAGGTAATTGCAGATAGTCATTTGCCTCATTGCATCTTATCTACTTAGTTATGCAGTGAACCTATAAAAGTGATCTTTTTAATGCTAATGTAGAAACTAGTTAAATTTTCTTTAGCTTTGTAGTCAAATAAGCTTTCACATTTAGCAGCACACTTGATATAAATTTAAGGAACAAATTGCATTGTACTAATGATCAGATTAGGGTTTGATTATGGTTTCATACTATCCTCTTAGTTTTTTGGTTTTTTTCTTTTTAACCATAAAGGGAATCTTTGCTACGTATAAAACAGTTCTGGCTTCCTATTAATTTATGTGGTGCCCTCTAGAGGATATGGGGCTTGAACAATACTATAAAGAGTAAAATTGCTTATTAACTTGTCTCTCAGTGTTCATTATGCCTTTCAATAAGAGAGCCATTCTACAGATGCTACAAGCAATAATGTAGCCAATTTGGGTGCTTTAACATTCATGTTTAAATTCATAAACTGTGTGATTGTGTCTTTGCCTGCTTGCAAAGATACTTCCAGTATCTTTCATTTAGAGATGCCTGCCAAAAAACCTAAACCCTCCCTCAGCCCTGATGCACGCACTTGTGCTGCAGTTGAGCCCTGAGGTACCCACTTTGAGCTTCTTATAAATACTCCGTATCTTCAGAACTTCAAAACTCGCTTTGCTTTAGCTCTCTCCTTTGGTAAAATTAGTTAATTATACTATATTAAAATCTTTTTCTCTGGATTGGGAGGGATTGAGGGGATGGAAGGAATCTTTAATGAGGTAACGAGCTTGGAAGATGCTTTGGGTGTGAGAGGCTTTACCCTGGAATCTGATTCATGTGAGGCACTCCAGTGGTTTCAGTGGTGGCGTAGGACACCAAGGGTATTAGGGTGGCTGCAGCAGAAATGAACTCCATTTTGTTAACGAGGATGAGAACTGACTTGAGTAAAGAAAGGGCTCAATGTTAGAAGTAACACACTCAGTGAAAATGATATGCAGAGTATAATTCCCCTGCAGGCTTCTGTCTTCTGCTTATACACTCTTGGGTTAGAAAGTGAAGACTTAATTTAAGGAACTTAGGTTTACGCCAATATTTCAAGTCCATTTACAGTAAGTGAAATATGCAAGAACTTTTTTTTCTCCCTTTTTTCCCTCCAGAGCTGTATGGTGACATCTTAATGTATCAGCCTATCCTGCTCAGTCCTCTCTTCTGACTGGCAGCGTGTCCATTTACAAGCACAATATTCCCTTTGAAATCTGTCATTACTGCCATTAATGACCAGTCATTATGTTAACAGCCCTTGGGCTGTTAACATGTCAAACTGGTTGTTAACTGGAATGTTATTACTTATTTAAACCGCAGGTATGAGTTGTGTGAAATGTGCTTTGGTTGCGCATTCTGGGGCTGCTCCTGCTCAAAACAATAGGGAAACAGTGGAGCGTTTGCCTTTGGGGTGCCAAGGGATTTGCTCTCTGTTCCATCTGCTCGTTTGATTTCTGCATATTTGTGGAGGTCCTCCTACCCCTGGGCAGCCTCCTAATTTCAGGTGCGTCCGCGTGCAAATCCTGTCTCTCAGCCTCGCCCGCACATGGGCGGCTGTGGATGTCTCCAGACGCACGGCAGTGCCTGCTGCACGTTCGAGATTAATATCTGGCCCCTGGAAGTGTAAAATGAAAGCCCGACAATTACACGTAACTCGGTTGTATTAAATAATGAGCTTCCTCGGATGCAGCAAAAATATGAAAGTACAGCTGTGCTAAGCTAGTTGCAATGTAGGTCAATCACCCTTTTCACTTAGGTTTTTAACTACGCAAACCCCGCTGAGCGACCAATGACTACAAAGTGCTGTTTCATTCCTATTTAATTTTGGCAGCATTTTACTGAAGAGCAGGCATTCATGCAGCTAAATTATCTCCGCCGTTTCTGGTTTTAACTCCAGCTCCATGACACTAAATGTTGGAGTGCATATCTCTTAGTAAACACAAAGAATATGGCTTCTGATTTTTTTATTTTTTTTTCCAAATCCCTCTCTCAACATGGAAATTGAATTAGAACTTTTATTACTTTTTGCATAATTTCCCTAGCCAGGCACGCAAGATCATAGGCAAAGGATTAACAAAACTAATATATTGGGGTGGAATTTTTGCCCTTAAACACATCTAGACCCTTATTGAGGATGGGGAATATGATGACACAAAAGGTTGCCCCTCTCCCCCCCCAACCTTGGTATTGATTTTGTTTGTAAATATTTCAGACTTTAAAAGTACAGTTGAACAACTATAAAAATGAGGACATTAGCATTCCTGAAAGAAGGGACAGATCATGTTGGTTGTTGTGGTTTGCTTTTTTTTCTCTTCCCTACTCACTGATGGGAATGCTTGAAAAACCTTAGAAAAGCCAAGTTTTTAAAACTGGATATTGAATGAGATTTTGTGAATGATGAGACATGACTCCAGAAAGTAAAGCGTTCGACCATAAGCGTTATAAAGATGCCGCCTCCGTAAAATATTTAGCTTTTGAAAGGCTAGACTGAAAAGAGTAGAGTTTAGGACACAGCTTTTTCCTGTACAACTGCTTGCTTTCTAGAGACAATTATTATTTAAAAAATTATCGTGTAAGAGTACTTGGAGAGACTTAAAATATCTTGAGGCCTGGTGCTGATTAGCAGATCCCATTCCTCTCTCGTATCACGGAAAGTGTTGTAAACACCTAAGATATCATATTTCTTACATGTACATATAAATACTCTATATGGATATTTTCATAGGTAGTGGGTTACATAGTGTTTTCAAAATGCCACCTCAGTATGCTTCTTCCCCAATTTGATTAAACAAGGGTAAACCTTTAAAGATTTAAGCACTCAAAGTTTTCAGGAATATTGAGGTATTTATGGAAGTGAGGCTTGAGAGCTCCACTTTCTTCCCTAAAGCTTTTTAGAACTGAACCCTTGTTAATACACTAATATCCTTGTTGCAGTGCCTTGAAGTATTCAAGGGACATCTAGTTTGCAGGAATATGCCCCACAAATATTTTAAAATATATATATATATAAAAAAAAGTAGGTGCAGCAATTTATTTGTTCTAATTTTGCTGTGTGCGATGAACATTCTTCTAAATTTACATAAATTGTATCACTTAGTATGTCTTGGGGGGCAGAAAAAAAAAGGCAAGAATACTTTCTTCCACTAATTGCCAAAGGTTTTGAAAACCTCCAAACACCATAACAGCTGTTGAAAGGATGAGGAGAGTGATGCACGTACGCACAGTTAATCCACCCAACTTGCAAAGAGTAATGCTTTTGATTTAGTTACACTCTGGCTAGTCTGGCTTGTTCTTATTTTAGTTTATCTGTGATAGCTTTTAATAAGAAACATTCAATTAAGCTGTTAAAATTGGTGTTTAAGTCATGTTGAAATGCTGTGAAATGTGTGTACTCAAGTTTGATGCTCTTCAGTGGTTCCGTGTGTTTCCCTGTATCTGCTGGTATTTTTCTTCAGAGCTGCCAAATTTTTAATAATTGTGTTATTCTTAGTGGCTTAAAATACACAGTTTAATTTCCAAGAATGTGAATCTTCCCTCTTATAAGGCGTCTTGAAAACCAGACGTTTCTCGTGTGTTGTCAAAATACCTCATTAATCCCCTGGAAACGTTCAAAGAATTTCAGGAGACTTTTCAGATGAAAGTACAGTGCCTCTTAAAGCCTGTCCTACAGCTCTTCATTACAGTACTACAGTGTGGTGTATTTTGATGGAAAATTATTTTACTACAAAGGTTTTACCAACACATAGCAGCTCAATGAAGCTTAATAAGAGCAGTGATTTTGGGGAGCCTAAGTAATTCTGCAGTGCCAGAGGATGGGTGAAAGATCACAATTCTATAGGTCTGCTTAGTATTTTCTGTAATCTCTTTTAAAAGAAATGCCACTTTGTTGTTTCCTTCATTGCTAATTTTTTTTCTCTGAAGTGATTTTGGGATTAGTGCTTTTATGAAATATCTTTAAAATAATACCCATATTAAAGTTATTTACTTCAGGAATAAATATTATCAACTACATTTTGACATGTGATTTGATATCCAAGGTTTAATTGGATACTGTCTGCATTTTTGACCAAAAGCATACGTGAAACAAAGCATCTATGTATAATGTAGTAGAAGAATAATTGGTACTAATTGCCTAACACAGAGATGCTTTTAAAAGTTCTGATTTCTGCTACATATTTGTTTGGGTTTTTTTGTTCATTTGTGTTTTTTTAAGTTTAATTTGTTTGAAATTTCAATTAATTTGGGGGGATATTTTACCCAAAACTGAAAAATAACTCTGAAGTCTTTACTATGTAATTAAAAGCAAAGGTCTGTTACTGAATTTGTTCCTTGATATTTGCTTCAAGTATTCCAGAAAGCATATAGCATTCCTTCTTAATGTGAATGTTTGAATAACATTTAACAATCAAAATGGATAACACTATTACACGCTTTTTCAGCCCTCCTGCCTTCAGAAATTGTTTTCTCTTTTGATTTCTCACTGAAGTTCAACTTATTTGTGTATTCCATACACAATATGGAATACTCAAATGTTTTCTAAAATGAAATTGGTCTTAACAATCACCATCCTTAAGAATCCATATTTTGGGAATACCTTACAAAATACATTGTTTTTTTTTGATGGATAACTTCCCAGTGGATTTCTTAGTATGGTAATGGATGACCTTTTAAATAAACCTAAGTAATAGTTACATGCCTTTTTTTTTTTTTTTTTTCTGGTCAAAATATGCTTGAACTTTCTAAGTTTTTTGGACACAAATATCTAAAGCAATGAGTCTACTGCCTCAAAAAGCTTTACATATTTTACACCTCCTTCCCTGTAATGTAATTGTGGTGCTGTTATTTTACACCTTCCTGAGGCTACTTCTTGCCTATCCTGAATCAATGGGCCTTTCAACACTTGAGTCTCATTGTATCTACATTTAAAAATGGCTTTGGATATCAGTAGATTCATAATTTAAAAGAGTAAAAAGGCTGTTTAAGTCATCTCTAGAAATGTGCAGCTTTTTTAGCTGTATGTGTGAATCTATCAAATTATCATTTTATATATAAATCACTCAAACAGCAGAAGTAGTAGTTCAGCCCAATTTGTTCTTTAGCAAGCTACATATCAAAATGAAACAATATACAGCTCAGATACCTCACAAGCTCTCCATGCTGTGTCCTCTCTGCATATCTGCTTGGTATGATACTTACACGTATCTTTGGGTAGAAATCGTGGTGGAATTCTGCATACCATCCTATCCAGGTACTTGCAAGACGATTGCAGTCCCCTAAAATCAGTTAAGACTGACTTTAAATGAATCCTAACAACTGGAGCATCTTGACAGCCCCGTGGCAATCGGCAGGGTTAGTTGCAGCCTTAATTTAAGCATGTGCTAAAATGCCGTGATGGAGCGCCAGCACAGCCAATTCACAATCCAGTCCCTCTCCCCACTTGTCATCAGAACTGCAGCTACCAGCAACTGGAGAGCGTTTAGCACCTATTTTTCCCAACTATTAACTGCAAAATATTTTCCTTTGGGATTAGAGTGAACCCTGTTTATCTGTTTTGTAACAAAACACAGCGCAGGGCAACTTTTCACAAGCAGAAAATGACTGCTTTTTATGAAGAGTAGAGCACTGTTCAGCTCTGGAATGATGTTCCTTGGGAAATCCTCCTGCAGGTTTTGAGTGAAGTGGTATTCTGCAGTAGTGGAATTTAAGCTTTCATCTTTTCTTTTGCAAAAATATCTTCTGTTGGCACATAGCAGACAAAAGCGATACTTGCTCAACACGCAAAGATAAAATTGTTTTGGAGGTGCAGGGAAGAGCAGAGAACATCAGGGATTTTCTTGTATCTTTTCTACATTTGGGGTGGTGAGAATAAGCCAAATTATACATTTGGACATACTGTAAGCAATGGTATATTGGACTAATTAAGAAGACACTATACTACATCAGGTAGTAAATGTCCCCTTAAAGTGTTCAAAATGTTTGAGAATCTAACTTGATTTTTGTTCAAGACAAGCTTCCAAGACATAAATATCAGCATATACAGTCTCTCATGTTTTAGCTTAGTGGATGCTATTTATGATATTGTAACCCCGCATTGAACAGCATTATTTTTCCACCATGGGACAAAATAAATGTTATTTTTAGGTCATAATATTATTTCCTTGCAAATACTTTAAAGAGAAATATATATTAGAGAAAATTCAGAGAGTAAATACAGATTTAATAATTAATCCCATCTGTAAATGCATCCATTCTAAGAAAGAGATCATTATATATCAACATTACTGTTGATCACCTTCTAAGGATAGTTTCAGTAACAATTGTTGAATTTGGTTTTGTCTTTTAGATAAATTTTAAGGAAGGATTTCTAGGTAGCAATAGTTTAAGTGAGTGACAGGCTGCAGATTAGGGATGGTAATAACAATTACAATCATTGTGAATTACTGTCTTATTACTCATCTTTTGTCACTGTGGTTGCTTATACATTAATCTCGTTCTTTTCTGAAGTCAGGACCTTTCAGAGCTACTAGTTTTTCTCAAAATTTACATTAAAAATTAGGGTTTTTTTGTTTAAGACAACGGAAAATTTAAAATCTCATTTTCTCATAAAGAAACAAACTTCATTTCTCCCTTTCTAATTTGCGTTAAGCAAATTTTACACAGAATTCAGAAGTTTCTAGGACTTGAGATTTGGATTTACAAAAGAATCCCCAAAACTTTTCAAATAAGCCTAATGTGTCTGTCTGGTTTATACAAAGTGTCAAAGAAGTGGGAGGACAGTCTCAATAACAGGCTGCTCTGCACTAGTTTTTGCTGGCTTCCTTATTTAATCTGTAATCTGATACATTTAAGAACACTTTATACCAAAACAACATTAAATCTAATCCTACGAATGCATACTACATGCTTGACTTGATGTACCCTGAATAATCCTATTGAAAGGTATAGGGGCCTATTAATTTAGAAACGTGCCTTGGTGAAGCCAAATATTTAAAATTGGAATGGTTTTGCCGGCAAACCCGTTTTGAATTGCTGTGTCCTTGTTTTTTGTGTGCTCTGTGCTGTGCAGCGATTACCACGACCCACAGCATGACATCCCTCCCTGGCCCCCTGGTCCAGGAAAACCTCAAACCCGCAGCTCTGCTCCTGGCCAAGCACCTTGCTACCGTTTCTAGGGCGTCAATCAAAGTTTTGACACCTGTAACAACCTTGCCCTGTTTCTCTCTGACAGAAAGGATGGTTATTTGTATGCTTATCCTACATACCACTACCCCAAACCAAACTGCTGGTGGATGATTTAAGGGTCTAAGTCTAGGCTTGCCTCTACAACCCACTTTGCAGCTCGTGGGCTCTGCTCTCCACAGTTTTCCTGGGAGACAGCAGTAGGAAGTGGGACAAAACTTTGTTAAAAAGCCCAGCGATTTTGTGTTGATGTTGGCGAATCTTGGGTTCTCAGTTCCCTTTCTCTTCATGCTCTGAAATTGTGCTAATGAACCTGTCCTGTGTACTTAGCAGCTTCAGGCTTCTAGAAGGATGTGTTCATTTTTATTAAGGTACTGCATTCGTGCATTTTTATGCTCCATATAGTAATAAAAAAAATAAAAATTAAAAATCAGTATGACATTGAATACTTATAACAGGGGGCACTAAAAAGTAAATTAAAATGTATTCTTTCTGCTCAGAATTTCACTTACTTAAACAATCTTAAAACCTAGAGGAAGTGCTGCACACACTGCAGCAAATGTGCTGGTTTTAATGAGCCTGGCTGTGCTCTGAAGTTAGCCAAGAGCACTTCCCCCAGCACCTCCTTACTTAATTCAATCATAATGCAGAATGAATTGCTGGGAAGAGAGTCAGTGAGCAAAACTAAGAGAAAAGACTTCTTCACGAGCACACATCCAGCTATGGGTGTCTTCTGTGCTCTTCTGAGGTCTTTCATTATGATCCCTGACGTGTCCCAGACTCTCTGTCTCCAGGTGCAGCACAGCCCGAGCATTTTCCTGTAATCCTCATAACAGCATCTTACTTACTCTCCCTATTCCTTGTAGGTTCTCATCTGATAATTATAGGTAAAATATACTTGTATGTTTTTTAGGAGAACACCTGAAATGTAGGTGGTAGAGCTCATTGCAAACTCTTTAATGATTCAGCCATGGAAAAATCTGAAGGTGAGCACAAGAAGCACAACTTCTCCCTGCTATGGTAAGCAGGAGGTTGCTTTCATCCACTTTTTTTTCTCTCCTGATACAAATATACCTCTTCTGCTACAAGATCCCAGAGGTTTACTCTGAATAAAAGCTAGTATATATTTGCAAAATTTACTGTAATTTGTCAGATTATCAGTCTTGATAGGAATATACTGTGTCTGAACAAATAACTCTGGAACCAACTATCTGGAGTAATCTTGTAGTCTTATAAACTTATAAACTTATATGACAGATAAACAGTTTTCTTCATGACCTGTTGAAAAACTATTTTTTATCTGTTTTATATATGTGCATGTATAAATACTTGTGTAAAGTTATTTTAGCAGACATACAATAACTCTACAATCTTCTTGTCTGTTGCTTTCATTTTAACGACCATAAATCCTTTTTTTCTCAAACCCAGCTCTTTCTCCTCACAAGCTGATCCTTCTGGTTTTAAGGTGTGCTTTTTGAAAAAGTTAGTTCTTGCCACCAACTCCTACGTGCCTCCTGTTTGGCTTATTTGTGCAATACTGTCAATATTATATAACTAGTATAGTGTTGCTTTTAGCAGTGTATCAAAAAGCTGTTATAGAAACAAACATTTCTTTTCTACCACCCCCCCCACCCAAAAAAAAAAGGAAAAAAATAAGACAAAAAAATGGAATGGGAAGGAAACAGTTTTAAAAAAATTATTTCAATTATGTTTAGTTTCACAGAAAAATCTTGCCTAAGTGGACAGGTGTGATTTTTGTCACTGTGAACCTGGAAATCACTATCCCTGAAAGGCACTCAAGAACTAACCCTCTTACCTCCCAGACTTTGAAGAACTGTTATGTGTGCTATTAAGCACAGGTTCTTTGACTTTTTAAGCTCTAGCTGATCTCTAGTGAAACCAAATCTAACCTGGTGTGTTGGTCTGTTGAGAAAAGGCGTTGGAGAGCACACTGCCATAGCCCATGTGCTACAGGAGCTTCCAGCAGGGCTCTGCTTTCCAGACTGGGTGGTGACATCCAGAAATGGCATCTTCCTGAGAGGAGGAATAGACCAAATATTACCAGTGTATTTGCTGTCTACTTCTTGGTTTGCTACAGCAAAAAAAACCCACCAAACTCAAACCGAAAAACAATCCAATGTACAACAGTTCCTGCTGATTCAGCCTCACTACACTGTTGCTTGTTGAAGGCATGACTGCTGATGGATGGAGGATGCACTACTAAGTTCTTGTGCCTGCTCCTGCTTCAGTGGCATGTGTCTGGTGATCACTCCAGTCCCTTCTTTCTGCTGTGTACGAGGGGCAGAAGTAGGTATGGCTCTGGTTTTTATATGAAGAAGTTAGAGTAGCAAAAGGGTTAACAGTCACATCCTTTTCTCTGCTTTCCCTGAAATTTCAGAGTGCTGAAAGATGACAGATACGTGATGCTGATGTAGGTGACTGTCCTTCCTCATCAGCAATATTTGGGAGGAAACATTATTAAATTGCAAATCTGAGAAAACTTGTCAAGACAAGACAACATCGGTTGTGTTTAGATTGGACCCCTGCTTTCTGTTCCTAAAAGTAGATGCAGTCACCAAGACATCTGCATCTGGACAGATCACTCTTTCATAGATTTGTGGTCTTGCTGTCAGTTTTCCATCCTCCCTCGGCTCAAAATGAACACCAGCAAACTGGTCAACTCCCCACTTTTTAGCAATTGGGAAAGAGTGACAGTTTGAGTGCTCCAAACTGCGTGGTTTTGCTGCAAGATTAATTCTGGAGATCTTCTGTCATTTTGCATGCGCAGCGGGAGGACGGGGAAGAGGGGGCTCTGTGTTTGTATGAGCAGAGGGCAACCTTTTCATGCAGGAGTTTTGGTAAATGCCTATTGAAGAAATCTTTATTGAGAGCAACCCAACATTTCT
Organism: Pipra filicauda; assembly: GCF_003945595.2. Classification (NCBI taxonomy): domain Eukaryota; kingdom Metazoa; phylum Chordata; class Aves; order Passeriformes; family Pipridae; genus Pipra; species Pipra filicauda. The sequence continues at coordinate 1,042,857 of NW_024103485.1, read as the reverse complement.
CTGTGTTCTGCATCACTGTTACCACAACAACAAGAAAAAAATAATAACCCCCACAAAAATACAACCAACCCACAACTCTCCCTGCCCCAAGCCAAAAGTCACAAGAAAAAGGTTCTATCTCATTGTAACACCATCACATGCAGCAACTCAGAAGATGGGCTAAACTATGGCAGCAGATATTTGGCTTTGCCAGATTTAAAAGGTGGACTGGGAAAAAAAGTTCCAGTAAAGGGGCAACAAAGAATAAAGGCTTGAAGTCAAAGCATGTTGCTGTATCTGACCCAACATAAATGATGTCTAGTCAAACACATGATATTTATATCCAATGTTTCTTCTCATGGTCCTAACTACATTGAGCATGCTGTGGTTGCTTCCTTAATGCAATCTCCAAAGGTCAATCAAGTTATAGAGTCAGGCTGATGAGATTAGATATTACTTTAAAAAATGACCAAAAAAACTGTGTTTGGAGAAAGGCCTGAGCATGACTCCAATATAATCTGTCTGGTTTGCTCCAGGTCCCTGTATCTTTTCCTGGAAACTCTGTGTAAACTGAACCCATCCACTTCAGTTCCAAGTGTGCTTTCCCATTCTCTGGTGATAGCTGAGGTATCTACATGTTCTTTGGGAAAGATGAGGGAGTCTTCTGGGCACAGGACAAAAATAAAATGACACGTTCAAGTGCTTTCTTAATGCTCCAGGGATATTTTACTATCTGAATTGTGTGCAGTGAGCAGGGATTTTTCATTTCATACATCATTCACTACTTGCTGCAGTGATTCCAAAAAGTCCCACAAGCCGAGCCGCTGCTTGCACCAGAGCACAGAATTTTTAGTTTTTGAGTTTTAACAATGGATGCTAGAGCATTATTAAGGCTTCACCCAAAATTTGTGGTGAGGAGGTACAAGAAAAGAAGTCATGTCTGAGAACAGGGGAAGATACACTGTAATGACTATGTCAAGATCCAGCCTGTTTTTTTCCTTCCTCTCTTTGTTCTCCCATTTCTATCAGCTTGATGCACAAGGAAGGTGAGAAGGTTCCCAATTTTGTCTTTAGTCTACACATGAAAGTCCTGTGGCAACACTAGCCAAGGATTTTGTCTTACATTAGGCTATTGCACTGATACAGAACTGTAAGAAGCGTGTGAAGTTTTTCTCTGGTTTTACCCCTGCATGCATTTATTTAGGATTAGTCAACACCTTTTCCAGCAGTTGCAAAGTGTCTGGGATGAGATATTAAAGGTGAGGTGGTTTAAATACGGTTTTATGAGTATTTCTCATCTTCTGTAGAAGCTTTGCAGCCAATGCATAAATATTTAATTGCTATAGTAAAAAACAGCAGGTGGGGCAAAAACCTCTTCTAGCAATGTCAGCTATGAATGCTGAAGTTAGACTGTCCTTCTGTGTCTGTCAGTGGAGTCAGAGTGAATGGATACACCAGACTCTGCCAGATGGGTGAACATCTTGTCACATAGCAGTTACCGGACGTGCGCCCACCATGGGCTTTCTGGCTTTCTCTGTAGTCTCAAGAAGTCAAGCAACCTAATTACCTGGCAGCCCTTATAGATCAGTGTTAAAGACAGAGTTGTCACTGATACTCCAACATTGCATTTGTAGAAATGAAGACACGCAAATTGGTCAGATTATTACTTTTTTTTTTTTTAAATTATGGAGGGTACTGCATTCCAGCTATAGGAGACTCTTCCTGGACAGTGTAACATGCACCCTCCAAAGGCAGGTGACACAGAAGGAGGCAAGCTTTTGCAGGAGATGGGGCAGCTGTTACCTGTTCAGGTGCCTGCCCTTTTGAGGCAAAGGGGGAAGCTAGATACAGTCTCAGCCCCCTGGTAGGACCATCTGGAATTTTTTTTTTTAATTTTATTTTTTTCTGTGTGTACACAGAGCAGAGCAGCTGAACACTCCCCCTCACACTGTGAGGAGGTGGGAGAGGTCAGGCTGCAGAGCTGACACATAATGGTCGGAACGGCAAAGAAAGGAAGGCTCTGGGCAGTACCCTCTGAGCAACATTGGCTGATGTGACAACACATTAGATTCTCCCTAAGCCTCTATGGTGCTTCTTTCTGATGGCCTCTTGTAGCCCAGTACCAATCTGTGTTTCTCGGTTTTACAGCTCCTTTCTGTCAGGGTGAGGGAAACCCTGATGAGAGCCTCCACAAGCAGGTCCTACTGGAGATCCAACAGACTATTCAGGAAAGAGTTGAGGAATACATTTGGTGCAGGTTCTCAGGGTGCAGCTGCAGTACAAGCTGCAGGTTGAGCTCTGGGTGGCTGGCAATGGCTGCAGCCCCAGGTAAGAGGCTGTGAACTGGCAGAGACCCTTTGTGAAACAAGGGCACAGGGACCTGTGGCCCATCCAGGTGACACTTATGGACACAGAATACCCCAGACTATTACACACATAGACTGTGAGGGAATAAAAGCCCAGAGGTTCCTTAGTTTGGGGTTCCTTCTCAGAAGCACTGGTTCCATCTGCTTCCATGTTATTGCACTGTGAATAAATTGTTTTAAGGATCCAGAGGTCTGAGACCCTCCTATGGGAAACCTGGGGTCAGGCTGGTGAGGAAACCTGGTCTGACTGTGTGAGTGGGGTGGGCAGGGGGTCAAACAGGACCTGTCAGGCCACTGGAGCCACCCACTGTGAAGGGGCTTCGGTCCCAGCTCAGGTGGTTGGGAGTGTGACTGCCGGAGTGGCTCATGGATAGTCGGACAGGGAAGTTTCCTTAACAAAAGGACAGCAATTGTGATCCCACTCCGTGCCAAAATTTCAACCTAAGATTCTTGAAGTTATTTTTGTACACTTACAGCCCCACACTGCCAAAGGAGCTCAGCATAATGTTGACAGGTCTATCCAGAACATCTGCTGTGAACCCTCCTTCGGTTCTGCCAAAGCAGAGTTTATCGGGCGGGCCCTTGGGAGGTAGTTTATGGTTGTGTTCCCCCATTCTTATGGCAATTTCTCCTCAGTTGGATGCAGGGCCTGCAGAGTCCATTTATCCTGTTCCAGCCCCTTCATCTGGCACTCAGCACCTACAGGAGGGCAGGAATTTGAAAACAGGCTTTGTTATGACACAGATCTCCAGATCTTGTAGCAGATGTTGCTGGTGAGAAGCAATTTTGTTCCAGCCAAACCTTCTTCAGCTCAGCTGAGAAGATGCATAGAGAATCTCATAAGGCTACAGGCTTTGGCAAGGAAACTCAGCATTTACCAGTGCCAGCTACTCTCTATATTTCTTTTTGAAGGCTATGTAGAGCAAATGATCTCTTCTCTGTCTCTGTGAAACAGCTGTAAATTTCTCTTCTTTTAAAACCCCCACCCATTAAACAACCCTGACAACAGCCAACAGTTATCAGATGCAAAATGAACTATGTGCCTGGGATAAAGAGTTTTGTATCTGCCTCTCCTTGATCGATCCACTGGACATTTTGTATGCCAGCACTTTAATTTAAAATATTCCCAGGAAGTAGAAAGCCCTGGTAATTTCCATAACAGCCTTTTAAGAATTCTTGTCGTCTTTTAAAAAGACATTTGCTTCCCCTGTTTTCTCTGTCCCTCCCCAGCTCCACACGTTGTTTGCTCTGTCCTTATCCTCTGTATACAGACTGCTGCTTTACTGTGTGCTGCAGACCTTTCTGCTTTGGGCCCAGAAGATCTTACTAAGATGTTTTCAGCTTACTTTAATCAGTGCTTGTGATAATCCCTTTCCAATAATTCCCTGGAGCTAAAAAACCTTTCCTCATTTCGAGGGAGGAAGTTTTGCCTCACATTTGGACCTGGGAATGCATGATTTCTTCCCAAGGTGTCTGTTCTCTTGAGGCTGAGAAAACATCCTGTTTTGATTTTTAGGAGACAACTAAGACCTTGTGAGTGATTTGTCTAGAACAGAAAGCTGTTTCGTGGCATAGTGAATTTACCCAAATTCTTTTGTATACTCTGATTTTATTCTTGTGAATAATTCTCTGTGTGTTATCCACTTATGGTGCTTGTAGTTCAGGGTGCTGGAGGAAAGTCATGTTTGAGTTCAGGAAAGCCAATGAGATTTCTAAAAGTGCTCCACACTCCTGCTGATTTTTGAAATCAGAGGAGAATTGTGCCAGTGTTGAACTGTTATTAAATCCATTCCCAGCCTACCCCATACACAAAAAGAGATGTTGACCCTGCTGCAGACGACTCACATGAGGTTGTATACACCCACCCAATGCATGGCAAAGGGGTCAGAGTAGAGAGATTCTCAGGGGTGCTCCCTCCCACCTAAAGGGCTCTTCATGTGCATCAGCACTAGAAAACTTGTTTTCCCAGGTAACTAGGTGTATAATAGTCTGATTAATTGTTGAACTGCAGCACCTTTGTAAATATTTTGAGAATTTTGGAACTGCTGCTCTTGCAGTCCTTATACTGTAAAATCACAGGGTTGGATGTGTTTCACACAGGAGAACTGCCATTTTTTCTTCTCCTCTTGCCAGGATGCTGTTAAGTGCAAAACGTCTTTATTTTATGAAGTTTTTGTTCCTACCTGTTTTGGGGAAAGGGGGCTCGTTTCGAGGAAAAAAAAAAATTGGTTGCAAGACTGTTAGTTAAGCAGCTCAGTTAAAGGCTTGTTATTTTGTTTTCACTATTAAAATATCCCTTAATCCACCTTCCTGGGTTTCTACCGCTCTTGTAATATTCAATCAAGCCCTTGTTTTGTGAGAAATGTGACAATGCATTGTTGGCACTTTACAAACCTACAGCCCTCGGCAATAGATAATGAGAGGCAGGGTTTTTTTCCCTGTGCAGGACACAATGAAATTTTAGACAGATGAATGCTAAGAGAACCCTATGTACCAAAGGCAATGTTTACTGCATGTAATACATATCATTGTTTGTCTCCTGTAGTGAAAAATACTTGTGTCACGCTGTTAAAATGTACTCCTGACAGAACAGAGCTTGCTATTATAGGGTCCATTGCTTAAAAAAATGATATACTGACAAAAATACAATTTAAGAAAATTTAACACCAAGGGTAGTCGACCATGTAGGCTACTATTAAGGGGCCAAAACTCAAGGCCATGGTTTTATTAAAAAAGAGGGATAGTTTATTTGCTAGTAGTAGGTAAAGTTTAAAAAAAAAAAAATAGAAGGGAGAAAAGAAAAAAAATCAAACTTGCATTTCCTTGGTCTCCAGTGTGTAAAAAAATTAATAAAAACAACAGCTCAATAAGATTTTATTGCAGAAATGTTTAAGTGAAACATTTTAGGAATGCTTCAGATTCTTAAGCAGTTACTTATGCTGAGGAGCACTGTAGCACCACAGTGCATAACAAATTGTTGCTCTTGGATGCAAGGCACGCCCAGTGCTTTTCATAAAATGAATCTTGAGTCCTGGTTAATTTGAATCAGTTTGTGCATTCCTCCGTATTTTTCTTTGGTTTTAGAAGCATACTGAGATTAACAGCTTACTGATGTGAGCAACTGCTGCGTTGTATTTGACTTGCTAACCTTGTGCTGTTAAATCGTCAGATGTTGGCTTTAAGTTAATAGTCACAAATTATTAGTCACAAATTCGGGTTTAGAACTTACTTGCTTCCTTCCCATCTCTTCATTGAAAATTTCTAATTTGTAATTCATGATGTGCGTTAAGTCTATGGGGCACCAGCAAGCTATTTTTTTTTTTTATCTGCCTTGTGCAATTAATTAGCAAAATCACAACTTCTGGACCTTAATGAAGAAGCTTTAACTTCTCGAACACCAACTGGGCAATACTTGTCTTGTGCAGAATATAAACAGTGTTATATTTGTATCTGATAGATTCCGTAAAGTGTACAAATATGAGTGTCTGAGCCCTCAGAGTTTGAAAATTCCTGAGCAGGTTTGGGTTTCAGTTACACCTGGTGATGTTGAAGTACATGAGTGCTCTAGAGCGGGTATCCTGCCCGTAAAAATGTGATTTTTGGAATAAGTGGACACAGAGCTTTCAGACTGAACAGGCAGTGCACTCTGGGGCCAGCTCCTTATTTGGAGTTTTTTTGAAAATCTGGCCAGATTTTTTTCAGGTATGGCCACTTGTTTTTACACTTGCAATAGGAGATAGAGTCTCTTTTGGGGCTGCTCCTTATTCCTGAAGAATGCCATGCTATTTCTGTGTTCATCAAACGAAAATCTTCCCCAGGGATGAGAAGAATTGAAGGGTTTAAATGAAAGAGCAATTGAACATGTACGTTAAGTCGTTTTTTAAAAGTGAACACTTATTTGGATGCTTCTTAATTTAAATGGAAAAAACATGAGGAAAGTTCTCTGACATCACCCAGGAACATACTGTATTTTTCATTAACTGTGTTTGATCATCAAGTACAAGTAAATCACAAAAAATAAATGAACGTAACAATGCAGGAGGAAAGTAACTTTTTTTCCCATCCAAATAACGAGGTTTGATTTTTTTTGTTGTTCCTCACTTATTCCCCTTTCACCACGTAACAGCCTTATTTCAACTACTAAAAGAACATTTTACCAGACTGATGGTGAGACTAATATATTTACCACAGTGCCAAAAAATAATAATTATTTAATAATATTGAAGTAATTATCTAATAATATAGTTATATTACTGATGATTGCCAATAATATAAAACTTACTGTTGATATAAATTAATTGTTAATCCCTCCCAGCCATGAAACTGTTCCAAGCCCATATGTGCCCTTTAAAGCACATATAGAGGTAGTTCTTTGAAAATTTCTGAATGTCTGGGCTCTGAACCTGGAGATGGCTCTGCATATGTAATTGTATTACGTGATAGCAATGGGTGGGTATTCCTCACATTTTTGTGGTATCAAGGCCTAAATACTTGTTAAACCTTCAAATTAATAAATTATTGTTGAAGAAATATTCACTTTACACAAGATTTCAACTGAGTTTGAAAGAGGTGGTGCCAAATTTAAGTTGTACTGCACACTCTAAAGAAATATTTCTGTTGCAAACAATTTGTTTATTACAAACACAAGTCTCAAATCCATTTTATTTTGCTGTTGATACTTTTTCTCTTTGTTTGCTTTTTACATTTCTCAAACATTAGGGCTATAAAAGTCAACAAAGACAATTTGATTTTGTAGTCAGTTTTACTTGCAGGTTGTGAATTCTGCAATATGTGGGTATTCCACTCTGCATTATTATTACTCAATATTTCAATATAATTTTTAACTGTAGGGTTTTTTCTTTTATTCCGTCTCACACATTTTGCAAAGTGAATTTTTAGGGGTTTTTAAAACTTTTATTTTATATATATATATACGTATACATTTGTTGATGAGTAGTCCCTTTATTAAGAGCTTCCTTTCATAATAGGGATCATTGTGAAGTACTAATGGAAGTATAAACACAAAATACCAGCATTTTTGGACAAAACCTCAAAGAAAAAGAGAAATTAGGTAAAACTAATAATTGATTTGAACATCCTTTCTTCTAAAGTGTGTAAAGGGCAGGTTTCAAGCTCAGCTGACAATACCATGGCATACTTTTGTGACGCAGATAAAACAACTAAATCACATAGAAAACATTATGTTTTTTCCATTAGGTTGGCCTTCTCTTTTCCCTCAGTGACCACATTCAGAATGAAGTTACTCTGGTCTGAAATCATCTTTAAATCAACAGATGACAGGCTGGGAAGTCCTTCTTTCTGACTTAAAACAGCTGTTCCTTCCTTAAAAGTGGCAATTAGACTTGCTAGCAGTCTCACATCTGGCCAGCTGTTGAACCACCCCACACAGGGGAAGGATTACCAGTGAATGTTGGAAAAGAGCCCATATAAGTACTGAGGGGAAAAAAAGATTATAAAGGGATACACTGTGAAATTGGACGTGCACTTGGAACCAGCAGCTGAGGAGAACATGTGAACACACATTCCTGACATATTTCACAATCCTTAATTTCCAGAGACCAAGAAGCTGCTGGGAGGTTGAAAACACAGAGGTTGGTTAAGACCCACCACGTAAGAGAGCTATAGAAATCCCCCTACAACTTACAAATTATGAAAGTGTTAGTGCACTGTGGGCAGTTCTTACCATCCCAGTCAACAATTTTCTATTTTTAATCACTTTCTTATGCTTTCCCTATTTTTGCTGATTTCACCTGTGTTTGTCCAGTGCCTTGATTTCAAATTCTTAGCAATGGTGTTATATCTGAATAGTGTCAGGAATGCTGCTGAGACCTGTGCGGGCCCCTCACCCTGTGCCTTTGCAGGAGATGTGGCAAGGGATGGTGGTGTCTGAAGTAGTGCAGAAATTGCAAAAACCTACACAACTGGTTCTGCCAGAAGATTTGGTAACACCAGACAAGTCACTAGAGAAAACCCACAGTTATAATTACAAGAACAGAACTAGTAGAAGATGATAACTGTTGCGCAGTCCCCCCAAAAACAATAAAATCCCCCCTATTTTAGATGTATTTCTATGTTTTCTCTTTGCTGTAATGCAGATAGGATCTTCTGTGTCCCTGTGCATGGCAGAGGGTTTGGAATTATATGATCTTTAAGGTCCCTTCCAACCCAAACCATTCTGATTCTATGATTCTACACACACACGTGTAAATAAAAAAGAGAGAAAGAGGATTATGATTATTGTTCATTTTGTGCCAGTCCTGCAGATCTTCCCAGTACGAGTGAACCCACCGGGCACAATAAGAGTATTTGCTTGATTAAAAATTTATACAACTTATTGGAGAAATGCTTATGATGCGGCGATATGATACAGCAATACAAGCGTTTTCCCCCTCATAAAACAGGCAGCTCTTACTGTGAAACTGTTTAATATACCAGCTAGTACTTGTGTGGAGGTGAGACTGCTGAGGCTGGTGATGTGATTGTGGCTCACCACGAAACACTTCCACTGACCCCCATCAGTGCACGAGCCCTGTACAACAATTCTGCGTGGTCACGAAAGGACAGACTCACAGAATGACTTGTGTCTGTTTGTTTAGCACTGAAGGTGAGCACTTAGAGGCTTATTACCATACCCTCCTCTCTTCTGGAAAGAAGGGTTTTCCTCCTTGTCCTTAGCCTGTCTAAAAGAATTAGTTCAGGGGTAGAGGTTGGGCACAAGGAGCGGGTTTTGCCCAACTTTAACTGATGTGCTCTTACTGAAACTTAACAATGTTGCAGATGCTCGGGGAGAGGGGGGAATAAATCACTCTAGGAATAAATAGTGTTTGGGGTTTTTTCCTGCTTTTCAAATCAGTGGGGTTTAGATCAGCTCCTATTAAAGCAAGAAATACAACAGTCTTAAACTTGATCTGTGATTCTCCTTCTTCCTTTTTCCAATGTTCGTGGAAGATGATGAATTTAACAGAAAACTCAGAAATGTTCCAGTTCCTTTTCTATACACAATTAATTGATTAAATATGAGAAATCACAAAATTTTAAATCGAATTCTTTTGAACAACACAATAGTTTGTAAATATGGGGTTTTTTTAATTGAGATGATCTGATAGTAGTGCCTATAGTTTTCCGTGCATAAACTTAGTTCTTGGTGGAAAAAAGCCATGATTCCAAGGACAGTGTGCAATATTTAGTTTCAACTAATGTCTGTGCCAGGAAGCATTTTAGATGAGCTATTTGCAAATATTCAGTGATTACAAACCAGCCATTTACACTGTTGAAACAAATACAGGTGCAAATGTGAATTTCTGTCCTGTACTGTCCTGAAGTATTTATTGATTCTTGAATTTCAGGTCTGCTCATAGATGTTGTGATTATAAAACAAAATACTATATGATGTCATATGAAACCCTTTTTTGTTGGACAACATTTTGTAATCAAAATATGATGAAAAGAAGTATTTGTTTTGGAAATAAGTAGCAAATATGGAAGACTATGGAACTGTAGAGCAACAGTCTAGAGGAAATATCTGTAACTGCAATATACTGCACATTATTACTCCAGACTATGGGGGTTTTTTATTTCTGCATTTTATAATCTATGAATTGAAATATCTTAGATAATTAAAATACCCTTTAATTAGTTTTAAGTGTAGGGGAATTTAATAGGCCTGTGGGAACACTCTAAATAAAAATAAAAATGCTAAGCAAAGCCTAGTTAACAAGCAGGCTTTTTCATTAGGAAAAAGCACTTCTCCCTGGTATCAGACATTTCTTCCATTTACAAATGAGTTGTTGGGGTTTTTTTTCCTAGACAGACCGTTGCAGTGTACTAATACATGATCCAATCCAGGAAATCAATGTGGATATGATTCAACCCTCTGAAGTCTGCAATCTTTTCTTCATAAAACTAAGGAATATTCAACACTATGAAAACTTGCACGTTTAGAAATATTGACAGACAATTTTGACAAAATACTCCTAACAGGAATATACTGTATCAGTATAATAAAACAGTCTAGTATGAATGGAAAACCCATCTTTGTACAAACATTTTTCATACTGGCAGAGTTTTCGGTCAGCTCAGTCAGAAATAGCACCTCTTACCCCTGTGGGTTTGTTAACAGATACATGGGGTATACATGGCAGAATCTGAGGCCATTTCTGTACCAATAAACCATCAATAATTTCAGGTCAATTTAATACTTGTAAATGAATAGTGGGGAAATCCCTTAATGCAACGTTTGGGCAGAGTTGTGACTTTTGGGCAGAGTTGCAGAGAAAAAATGGCCTTTGCTTGTAGGGGGCAACAGGTAACAAAATCCCTGCTGAACAGTGGCTGCACACAGGCAGCATTGGGCTGTATTTTATGAGGTGACTGCTGGGTCTAGCAGAGTAGACTGGGCTTGGGTGTGCTATTGCTCAGCTCGCTGTCTGTCCTGCTCTGCTAGCCTTGGCTGTGCTTCATATCTGTTGTGTAACTGATTGTTCTGAAACATCTCCACACCATCTGATTAGTACTTCTCCAACTTCAATTAAAGTGTAGCATGAAGGGCTTTGGCCTTATTATTTCCCCTTTTACGTGCATGTCTGTAAAGAGGATAATTTTCAATTTTTTTAATCAAAATCAGCTCAAGTTGCCCTCTCATGCTAAAATGAACCACATCAAAATGAAGAGCTCGGGGCTAAATTTCCAAAGAATCTGGACATAAGAAATCTCTCAGAATTTTGGCTGTCTGGTTCTCAAAATCCTGAATCTTACCCCAAAAGTCCTAAGGTCAACACATATGAGAGTTTTTTATTCAAGAGATGAGAATAACCAACGCTGTGCAGGGGTGAGCAGCGCTGCAGCTCAGGCCTTCTCCAGTTGGTTGTGCACTGCCTGAGGTACATGTACAGCACGTCTGGTGAGGCAGACAGCTACAACAATAAATATAAACAGGAATATTCTTTGTAGTCATTCTTACTACAATCATGAGTAAGCTGTTGGTGGTCTCCTTTCTAAGGGTCCTGCCCTCATACCGTGCCTTACAGTCCTTACAACCAGTAGGTGGCTATAGAAAAGGACAGACTCCTCCATTGCTTTGACTACCATTACATCGTCCTTAGAAGTGACTTTTTTTAAAGTCACCTCTTCAGCTACCAAGAATCATAGAGATGTAGAACTGTTTGGGTTGGAAGGCACCTTAAAGATCATCCAGTTCCAACCCCTCTGCCACGGAGAGGGACAGCTTTCACTAGACCAGATTGCTTGAAGCCTCATCCCACCTGCCCTTGAACACTTCCAGGGATGGGTCATCCACAATTTCTCTGAACAACCTGTTCCAGTGCCTCAAAACCCTCACTGTAAAGAATTTCTTCCTCATACCTAATCTAAACCCACCCTCCCTTAGTCTAAAGCCATTCCCCCTTGTCCTATCAGTCCATGCCCTTGTAAAATGTCCCTCTCCATCTCTCTTGTAGTGCCTGTTCAGGTACTGGAAGGTGCTATCCTAAAAGCTACTGTGATAGCTCCTGTTGTGTTGCTGTACGTAGCAGATGGAGGGAGTGAGCTCAGTTGTCACCTTCTGTTGCTCATGAGGGGTTGCCTGTTCCTCCTGATTAGCCCTGCCCAGAAACATGTGTGTAACTCGTTCTGTAATGCCATGATAATCCTGACAGGTTTTTGTCTGTCTTGTCTGGATCATGGAGACATTTGGCCTCACCTGAGGTAAATTTACATTTCTGGGAAAACTTCCCATCTAACTTCACAGGTGATGGGAAAGGCCAAATAAACCATGCATCAATGGAACATGCCCTAAATTTGCCGTGGTGCCTGTGCCAAATATGTCTTTTAAATCCTCAGAAATGGTGATAACTAGCTGACTGGCAACACTGGAAGCCCCTCACTACAATTTAGAAAAGGTTTCATGACTGAAATATAACCAGAGCTAGAAGAAAAGAGACTTGAAACCTGGGTGGAATGGTGAATAGGGTCAGGGTCTACACAAAAATATATCAAGTAAAAGTGAATAAACAGACACTACAAGGGATGGACTGGCAGAAACAGAAAAGCCTGAGGTAGTAGAGAGAGGTAACAATGAAAGAAACAGCAAAAAAGAAGGAGGGAAAATTAACACCATGAGGCAGAAACAGAGGAAGACAAAGTATTGAGCAGTTGTAAGGAGGAATAAATAAAAGATCTGCGATCCGGTTTAGCATTTTATCTAATGGCCAATGTTTTGCTGGCAGAAACAAGGTGGAAAAGACTGAGACAGGCACATCTGACTTTCACTACTTCCTATTCCTCTAGTTGGTGTATTTTGGAACTTGAGGTTTACGATGCTGGAGCAGGGATACAGGAGACTTGATCCTCTGCTTAAGTGTGCTTCAGTCTAGTCACCAGCAATGGCAAGGAGGAGTAGTAGCTCCTTTTTGATTTGACAAAAACTAAAATCTTCTCTACGCTGGCACAAAGGCCCCCAAAAGGGGTAGAAAAATAGAGAATATTCCCTCAGTGCTGCCCGACTTCTCTCCCTTTAAGGTTACTGTGGGTGGGGATGTGCAGAAGCGTGTGTGTGTCAAATGTTTTTCAGGCACTCTATGGAGCAACAGCAGCTGGGACAGGTACTGGGACAGATCTGACTGGGCTCCACTGCTCCTGTGCCAGAGTGTATTTCCCCAGGGAAGGGGAGACACACTCACAAACTCTGGGCGACCTCGGTTTTGGAGGAAGGGCCTGAAAATGTGCAGAGCCATCCATGTCCCTCCTCCCAAGGGTTTCTTCTGCCACACTGCTCACTTGTTTCTTTATATTCAAGCAACACTTGAGTTTTTAAGAACAAACCCCCACTGCTCATGTGGCAGAGTGTATTTTTTTCCAGAAGCAAACACAGAGATGTACACACTCACCACGTACACAGGGCAACAGGGAGAGCCAAGGGGCTGCTGTGCAGGGCAGTGTACAACAAATACTGTGACCAATTCAGAACTGCCTCTCTCCCCTCCCTCAAACTGTTGCAGTAACACACCTCCTTCACTTCATCAGCCTCTCATTCCCCTGCATCACCCTAAAGCAAGGCAGCCCTGGGGTATCACAGAACTAGTCCAGAGCAGGATAAATTTACCTGTCCTGACACCTGGGTGGAACAGAATCGCTTCATTCACACTTTTTTGTGCTATCACTCCCCATCACTTAAGCCTGTCTGTGCTCAGGCAGCCCACAACAGGCAGGCAAGGGATAAGCTCTAATATCAGCTCATCTTCAGTGCCTCAGAGTCCTAACGGCGGTAGAAACCAAACAAAATTCCCATTTCCCCTTCTCCAGAGTGATGCCTCGGAACACTGGATTTGCCATAGTGTTTTAATCTGACATATCTGGTATCTGGCAAGAGGCACAGGGGAACTAGTTTAGGAGGGAGGGAGGCAAAAGAGTGTGAGATAACTTTTGCTGAGTTAGTCAAGATTTTCTGGGGTTAGGGATACTGCAGGTAGAGGAGGATTTCATCCCGGTCTCTGCAGTTATCTGTTGCCATGCCTGAGATGTAATTTGGTAACTCCCATTTAAAAATATGTGAAAGTCATTCTGTAATATAATATATACAGTATTTTTAACCTACAACTAGATGCCATTTCTCATGTAATGATTTTTGCTATTGGTTTTGTGATTTTTCCTCTACTATTCTCTTTTCATATTTTTATCTAAAAAAAGCCATATTAAAGCCACAGATAGTTATTTCTCACAGAAGATTCACTAAGTTTCAGGGGGGAAAAGGGACTTTACTGTAGTAGCAAATGTCAGGTTTGATACAGTTTTGGTTTGCTTGTTTATTTTTTATTTCTGAAAACCAAGATCTATCTCAGGTTTTCCAAGAAATTTCAAAGTAAATATGGAAGTACTCTCCATATAATGCCTTGTAGTCTCTCTCCAGTACTTTTTTTTCTCTAAATCATGTTATCATGCTACACCCTGACTTTGTGCAGTCCTTTTTTAGTTCTAAATAACAAGCATATGAAGAGAAATAAAGTCTGGATTTGACAGTCCTATATAGACTGCTTTCGTATCATCATATAACAATGTATGCTGTTTACAAAAAATTTACTTGAGCTTTTAAAAGGTCCCCCAAGTATTTGACTGTGAGTGTCTCCGTTGAATTTCAGAGTCTGACAACCCCCATCCTGCTATATTTCCTCCTCAGCTTAAATTTTACCTCAGTACAGCTCAGCAGGCCCCCTGCTCTACATAAATAACAGATAAATTGACAAGACAACCTTGACCACATTGTGGCCACATCTCCTGACAGTATGGAAAAATAAGAACTTCCCCCTTTTAAAGTAGATTCAGGCTGAGGACCGTGGGGCAGGAACTGTTGAGCTTTAATCCTAGACGGGATTAAATCCCGGACTGTCTCTGTCACCTTGATCAAAACTGCTGATGAGGGGGATTTTCAGGAGCGTAGAAGACAGTTAGGCATAACTCTGCGATTGAAAAGCCCGTGAGTTCACCATTTTACGGCCCTTTGTGCTCTGAATCCCCCTGCCTCAGTCACTCTTCCCTCTTCAAGGAAGTCTTGTGCCCTCCACATCCTGCAGGACAGCTGGGAGCACTCGGGAGTTAATGGCTGGACTCCAAAACATCACTGAAACTCCCACTGTCTGGGTGGCTTTGAACAACGGCGGTAGCCCCCTGAAAACCCTCTTTTTTCCAGAGCAGTTTTGTACACGCCCATTCAGCACGGAACAAAGAATTAATTCTGCTAATTGCTCCCCTTGAACTGAGAGAGCCCGCCTGATTTTTTTTGGAGGCCGTGTGGGATGGGAGCTGCCAACGTGTGCCTCTGGCAACGCGTGCCTCCAACGCCCGGGCATGTTTTCCACCTTTAGGAAAGCTGGGGAGCAGCAATTAGCCGGCACGGGCACCGCTTGTAAGGGGCGTGGGCTCCACTCCTGTAATACATCCCTTCCTTAATGCGACTTGATGTAGATAGAGCGGGGCCCCATCAGGTGTGAAAAGCCCTGCTGCTCCTGGCTTGGAGTGGCCTCCAGACAGCGATTTGGCGACGTCAATCTAGTCATGCTTGATTTGGACACTTAATGCAGTAAAGCAGGGTCCCTCTCCCCCCGATCAACTTCTCAATTAGCGAGCTGCCTCCTGTAACGGCCTTGTTCCACAATCCCTCCGGGCCGCTTCAGGGGTCATTAGGGTGAGAAAACTCCAGCGCCAGCCCCGGCTCCAGCCAAGGCGAGGGGAGCCGAGAGATTTCCTAAATACATATAACCCTTTTTCAAGTTGTTTGCTTTCATGGGATTGATTCGTGGCACATTAAGAAGCTTAAGGCTCCGGTATCTTCTTTAAACTGCCCACCTTATCGCCTTTACAGCTGACAGTTTCCTGACAGCCGGAGTGTAAGCAGAGATAACTAGTAGGTTAGTACATACACACATATATATATAATATACGAACATTATATACATGGTTTGCTATTTTCTGCATAAAAAGAGGACGGGGGGGAGCTTTTCGTTTGTAGTCTCAGAGGTTTTGGTTAAGGAGCAGCCGCTGTGAGCAGTCACTAATTTTAACAGCGGATCTGGAGAGGTGTACAGGGGGTGCCGATACCCAGCTGCAGTCAGCGTAACATAATAAATAGGCAAATTTATGTCCTCATCTCCCAAATTTCTTTCCTTTCTTTATTAGGGAGCAAACTATTGTTACATTAAATATTCAAACTACACGAAGTCTCAAGGGCTTTCCTTTCCCACAATGTGTTACCAGTATTCATGCATATGAAGAACAGTAACCCATACACAAACGGCACCTTTTTTAATGAGCAATATATGTCAACATGACACCTTCTTATGAAATGCAGCTTTTTAGGTTCTGCCTTTGTGGATGTAATAATTGAGATGTTTCTAATATATGCAGTTACATTACCTGCTCATTGTTTGCGATTTTGTTCCTCTCCCAACTTTATACTGTTTATAATGCTTCTAGCATTTGCCTCAATTCATGCTCAGTTTTATTTAATTAGAAATATAATTTTCTGCTACATTAATTATAAATTTGAGTGAGGCAGCACAGAATTCCTCAAGCATTCTTTTTAGAAGAGGAACAAAAATCATAGGGAGTGGGGAAGAAACTATAAAACCAAATGCAGGTGTAAAAATATCAATACCTTCAAACCTAAACAATTTAATAAATACATGAGAGGAAAATACGATTTTTTGTAATTATTTCATTAATGCATCTCCTTATTTTAGTGCAATGTTTATTGAAACAACTGGGTTAATATCAGAAAAATGTCACGGTGATTTGCCTCAGAATCTGACATATTTTGAAAGCATACTTGTAGAACCAGACCTAAATATGCTGAAGTCTGAGTTTTGAAAACCGTACTATTTTTAAATCATAATTTTAGTATTTATATTTTGCTCGAAATATTTTTCCCCAAAGCTGTAATGTTTTTGTGAACATGGCAATGATACACAGATACCAGCAATGCATATGCATGCAGAATGGGATGTATACAGTGTATGTGCTTCTTCAAAGTACCCTGATGCTTTGATTTGTAACTGTTTAAGGTTTTACTTAAAATTCTGAACACTGCGCAGAGCATAGCCATTTCAATGGAATACTTCAAATAGTAAGTCCTAAAGGTGACACAACAAAGGAAATACCTTAGATACTGCGGCTTTTATTTATAAAGGAAATGCTCACACAGTCCAATGAAGGAAAACTTTACCTGTTTCCATTTCTATAGGAAGAGCAGTTCCATTAAACCATCGCTTTGTTGCAGGAATTTGCAAGCGCATCATATGATTCGTATGAGCGGAGTGAAATATTTGCATGCCATCTAATGGATTGATGCACATCCTTTTTCCTAATTCCTAAGCATTTTGCCTATTGAACACATTAAAAAAAAAATCTTCTCCTCGTTCAGCATTCATCTCACAGTGTTTTTTTAGAAAGGAGAAATTCCAAGTACAGGGCAAGAAATTATCGTGTTATGTAGTGGGGAAAACATGATTCGTTTCCTTATTATTCTCTCCCGTGGAACTATTTTGCTATTTTTATTTTACACACATGCTTACACACGTGCAAACGCACACACATCCAGTTTAGCTCTGCAAGCAATTTTCCAGAAAGCAGGTGTGTGGTAGTCTGAGTACCATATATCTGAATGTCATTCCTGGGAAAATGCTTATGTCAGTTAGTAGCTATAAATACGTTTGTATTTTTCATAGTAGCTATCATTCGGGGCTCTTAATGGACTTTTGCACACCAGGTTTCCTGTTCTTTTAACGCAGTACAGAGATGGGAAAATTGAGGTGCAAAGTGGGGGTATTTGCACAAGGTTACTTAGCAAGGCAGTGTGGGCAAAGACCTCTAAAAGTAAAAAATAACGTCTGTACCTTGGCATTCCCAGTAATAATTGGTATTGATAACTTTGATAACTGCTGGGCACCACACTCCTCCTCAGCTCAAGGGAACCAGGCTGGCACAAGGGGCCAGGGCTCTGCAGAGGTGCAGCAATACACCTGCTCTGGAAACATTGCCAGCCCAGGGCTCACCGCGCCGTGTGTCATCTTCTCTCTTTTACATTTATCTCTTCTATAGCTCACACCATCTCACACCATAGCTCTGCATTCTCTGCTGAAGTCCCCAGCATGGTTCCCACGAGCAGTGAGGTCTCTGGGCTGGGGATCACCATCTCCAACAAAGCAATTCTGCCCACACGTTTGTTGTGTTCCAGGGTACATATCTCCTCGCAAAACAAGACGCGGAAACGCGATGAGAACCTTGTGGCTGTACTTCCTACCTAAGCACGTCTTTGCCTACAGCACTGTGGCATGAAAGAGCCTGCTAATGATTCTTAAATGTTCATTACTGTAGATCTTCTCCCAGAATATACTTCTCACCTTGGATGACCCATGTGTTGAATTTTAACTAAAGGAACCCATGATAGTAAGTCTGTCATGATGCTGGTTTTTTTTTTTTCCTCTCCAACTCTTAAAAGCTTTTTATTATAGGACTGCTTAAGGCATTCTTCAATTAGCATGAGCTGTATTGTGGCTGGAACAGCTGTTTACCATTTAATAAAGCATGGCATAATTTATTTTCAGAGTCTAGCAACCGTCTTTGCTATTACACCAGGGGAGAAACACAGTAACTGCATTGTTCACAGGGCTGATGAAAGAACTATAGACTTCATTATATGACCTCATAGAACTATTAACTTACCCCCCACTTATATTTCAATATGTATTTACCTGACAGTCTGTGCATTGATTTCTTACCCAGAGGTTCTACATTCTCAGTCACCTCTGGGGCAAAATGAAAAATGTCTATGTTTTATGTCCCTCACATTAGGCAGCTAATTATATATTTGTATCTTAATTTCCTTCCCTTCCCCCATCTCCAGGGGCAAACTCGGTATGCACCACTTAGACCTTTCCTCCTTAGTCATTGGAGAAACAATAGAATTGTTGGGAAATGGTAGAAGCTTGGCCACTGCTCAGCAGGGGGCTTTTTGTCCATTTAGGTCCTTTTCTTCCTAGATCTCCCCTTCCCTTTTTAGCCTTTTGTGGGTGGATGAATTTGAAACCCACCTTAGAAGCATCCCTGTTGGTTTCTGCTTCCTCTGCAGCAATGTGGAGCTACATGCAGTTGTAGGGCAAGTAATAAACATACTGCAGGTGACACTGGCTCCCCTCTAGGAGGGACTGCAGGTCACCTGCACCACCTGACATCAGCTGCATGGCAGTGCCACAAGGACTGATGGCTGCTGTGTGGAGCAGCATCCCCGTGGCAGGTGAGCGTCACTCTTACGTAGGCACCATAGTGAAAGTCCTCCTCCCCGAGGGTCCCTTGTGGAAATCTTGTCAAGTTATCACTGAAGCACCTTTGGGATCAGTCCTTCAGGTAAGAAGGGCAAGTGGCAAACAGAGCTCAGCAATGCTTTGTCACAACCAAAAGGTGCAGGTACAGCCTTGAGTGATATCCGTGTCATGCAGTACATGGCACAAAGCTGTGACCTGGCTTCCAGATCTGGAAACCAGGTCTGGAAAAGTGTAGAGGCACCTAAGTGGCAAAGGAAGTGGCTGGTTAGCTGGGACAGGAACCTTTCTCCGGAGTGCTACATGGCTGCAGCAATTTGCAGACCCTGAACCACTGTACTGTGCCAGATAGACCTACCCCCAGGCTGGGAACCAGCTTGGGCTATTGCAATCTTATTTCTATTTGAGTTGGAGCATTAAATCTGGGATTGAGTTGCTTGAGTCTGACAATGAAAATACGTCAGCTGAGTATCTGCAAATTTTTAGATTCAGCCTGTGCGTGTAGATGGATTTATATGCATGATTTAAAGTAAAGCATGTGTAGAAAGATGAAGTTTATATGGTTGCTTTGTAGAAATGGATGTAATATTGATGTTGACTTTACTGGTAGAAGTTTAAGAATGTCACGATGCATGAGTGGTGGTGCAAAGCAGAGCCCTAAGTGCATAGGGAGGTCATTTTTAACTTGAATTTATATCCACAATATCAGGCATAGATCATCGTGCACCGTGCACAATCATCCCTGCTTTTCATCTAAGTCAATCAGAGTGGTTAAAGAAAATTTAAAATGAAACAAATTTGTAACTTGATTAAAAGCAGGCAGTAAATTAGGCCAGAATGCTCCTTAAAATTGCATTTTAGCTTTAAACTGAAAGTTTGATGATCTGACTGCATGACTGAAGGGACAGGGTAGCAGACTGTGACATAAACGATGTAGCTATATTTGCTCCTAAGATGAACAAGGGTTTTTTAAAGTTGTGTGATTTAGGCTTTGGAGTTAACACTCCATTGACTGAACAACAAAATTCCCGCTTCCCAGACCTTTTTCAAAATATAGATTTAGAAAAGTGGTATTCCATCAGTAATGCCTGGTCATGCTTCAAATTTTTTGAGGCAAAATTACGGCTGGTAATAACTACTTCAAGTGAAAGCTTAGATTGTTTCACAGAACACAAATAACCTAATTAGGGAAGGATATAGAAGTAAATCTGTATTTTGTTTTGAATGTCTGATTTGAAGGTGTTTGAAAGTGGAATTCATCCATGTTATCTTTACATAAAGAATTCTTTCGTGCAGTCTGCAGAGGAAAAAAAGACTCAGTTTCATGAAAATCAGCAGATGCAGGATGGAGTTCATCAAATAGTTTGCTCCAAGCAGAGGGAACAAACTGGAAGTCTGCACTGAGGGGAGCAGCTCAACCACAGTAAATTGCGACCCACAGTGATGAAGGCAGGTACAGAAAAGCAAAAAAAACCCCTCTTTATTAACTATTGAACTTCAATTTGCATACAGTTATTTTCCTCAACAATAGTTGTATAGAATAGAACGGTGTGAGAAGTGGCAGCTTCACCTGAGGGAGATTTGCACCTCCTGTCTTCAGGGTGTGGTTACAGCGTTACAGGGTGTTACACCGCAGATACACAAGTGCTGAATGTCACACGCGGCCCCACCGAATCCCAGACGGGCTCACTGACACAGGCAGGTGAGCTAAACATGAAAGCAAAACACACTCCAAGCAGTGGGGCTACAGCCATGCTCTGCTGTTGCATTCCCATCTGCCTGCATTCAAAGTACAACTCAAATTTTTAGTAGCAGAGGACCTAGAGATGTACTGCAGCTCACCCTCAGCAAAGAAGAGATGTTTCCAGGTGGCACACACTGGGTATCCTTACAAACAGTGTTAGGAGTATCAGCAGGCTTCCAACATGGAGTTAATTCTTCAGTCTCTGAGTTTTGCTTTTAAAAGAAAATGAAGGGGACTGAGGTGAAAGGGTTTCTCAGCTCTAGTTTGGCAAAACGAACTCTCTTTTCACAGCATTACCAAACAAGGCAAACAGTGAATCAGCCTTTGATTTTAGTAGGCATTTAAGCACGGTTCAGCAATTGCTTGTGAATGCCTTCCTTAACATGCTTAAACTAACTGGACTGTTTTGTTTGACTTCTCTTTCTTCATCTTTTTTGCAGTATCTGAAATGCGGGACAAGGTCCTAAGCTAATCTGCATAGGCATCTAAACCGTGTTAGCTAACTGCTCCTATGTTATGGCACTTGCAATTTTAAATTTTCTAAAATAATTCAGTGCTCAGAATGCTGAACTCCAGTGGAAATTTGTCCGTCTCACCTGCAGCTAAGGAGCGCTGGAAATCTAGCTGGAGGCCCAGCGCTTCAATCTGTTGAGCTCCCTGGTTTGCAACTTTATAATGTTTCCCTCTTCTGAAACCCCAGTTTTGTCAATAAAGAATTTTAAAAGAGGGGAAGTGAGGGAAGGATGTATAAGCAGCAATGAGGTTACAGGAGAGGATACAAAACTGTTTCAAAAGTTTTCTTCTGTGGTCAGTTGGTTCCCCACTTTTTTCTTCTCTTTCTAAGTAGTCTCTGATTACTGAACCAGAGTTAATTCAAGCAGAGCCACCAAAAGTCTCTTACTGGATACTAGTGAGTGCAGCCAGGAGGGCTGTGGATGAGCAGGGTGAGTGGAAACTCTCTGCTCTCATTTCTTGTGTGGTTTAGCTTCAGTAGGAAAATGGGGCAGCTTCTCCTCTCCCCTTAGCTGGAACCATGTTTCGTTTTCAATGAGCATTTAGCAAACTGTTCCAGGGAAGAGGGAGGATGGGTGGGAGTGAAATAAGTTTTCCAGGCGTTCATGAAAATGCATGTGGGACAAATTTACCTGCTTCCTTTTCTCTACAATTTGACAGGGAGAATTTTCAAAAATATCTTGTGGGAAGTAAGAGAATATAGACTATTTAAAGACAGTAGTACTTGTGTCCTGAAGTCACTTAGAAATGTCTAACTAATCTCCATCTAATAATCTAAATAATACTCAACACGTAAAAACTACATATTCTCAAAAACTATGCTTTTCAATGTGCTTTGTAATCTAGATGCTTAGGTAAATTTTTTCTGTCTCTCATTAAATTTAAGATTCTTTTATGTGGTTTTATGCTTCTCCAAATAGCATCTTATGCTGTCTGAAATATTTGCTAAGGGCCAAATTCTGTCTTTCACTGCATACAGCTTGAGTTGAAATCCTGAATAATACACAAACCTACTAGGAAACAAAAAGCTGATTGTCTATTTCAGTAAATGTCTGATTACATTTAAAACCATGTGTGTATTGTTTTGATCCCTCATGCACTGTGAAACTGAGGTTTGAGAGTAGCATTTCAATTTTTTATAGAAACAGTGTCTAGCAGTGATATTACAATGTGAAGATTAGGTCTCACCTCGTTGTAACGAATAAATTGAGACCAAAATTAAGTGAGTAGCCAGGGTCACCCACTGAGTTAGTGGAGAAGGCAGGTTTAGAACTCAGCTCCCATATATATTCTTTCCCTAATGAACCTAGTTAACCCAGTAGTGAGAATGAGGAGAAAAAATAATTTGAAACCATGTGAAACTATCCATAATTACTGCACCACAGGAGAAATTCCATTTAATGTCTGCTTTGTCATTCCCATATCTTAAGATGTTTTTTCTCCTTCATTTTCCATTGTGCAAACAGATATTTTGTACTCCTACTGGAAACCCAGACGTCTTATCCAAATCATGCAACATTTTAATATAAAATTAAAGTAAGCAAAAGAGTGCTGTTGGTAGCAAATCAATGGGTCTTACAGAGGACAGTTGTCAAACAAGAACAGCAAAAAGGAGGAAGCTTGTGGGAGCAGCTGTAATCAACAACATTAGATCCTAAATCTTGTGAAAGTCCCATGTAATTTGACAGGGAATTATGGCCCAAATCTGTTTGATGTCAGCAGGTGTGCAGTTCTGCCTAACGGTGCAGTTGTGTGATGGAGCATTTCTAAGGTAATGATGAGAACTGGGTCTCTCCTCCTTACTCAGGGCCTCACCCAAAATCTGTAGGAGTGGATGGAAATTGGTGTCAATGTGGTTAAATTGGGTCCCTCTAGAAAGCACATGCCTCATGAGCTCTTTTGTGTATCTGTCCATTCTTCCTTTCCTTTGTTTTTCTTGTCTTTCCCCTCTCAACTTTTTCCCGTTTCTCATCTCTCAGTACTTAACCTTCAGGTTTCTGTTTAGTAAACCTACCAAAGTAGAATCAATAGCCTGGTGCTTAATCACACTTTTTGCTGCTCAAAATGTCAGGTTTGGGTTTATTTGTAGAAGGGCTTCTGCGTGCCTTTCATTTTTTAGCTCTGTGCAGGATATTCTGTACTGTTCAAATCCATTAAGAATGAAAGCTTTTACTGTGGCTGATTGTTCTAATCTCTGTTGGGGCATATATGGAAAAAAATGTAAAATTCCAGATGTTGGTTCAGCTTATCAAGAGATCTGTCCTGGTACTTTAGAATTTTCTCATCAATTCTTCCAAGGTGAAATCAGTAAGGTTTAGTTTTTAAATCTGCTGAGGTAGCTAAGGCATAGTCTAACTATCTGTAAGCAGATGTGAGCATGTTTAAGTGTTTTCTTACAACAGAGAAAAAGGAAATAGAGCACAGAATGGTACCAGGTAGCTGCAAGTACTGGTAGAAATTAAATACTTGCCACTCTTTTGGTAAAATAGACAAAACAAGAGACCATAGCTTGGTGCATCAGCTCCAGTTAAGAGCCTGTCAAGAAACTGTTTCTTCCCTTCAATAGTAAAATTCATGTTTTAGAAACTTGTTTGCGTAACAGGTTTGAAGAGGGGAAGAAAACAAAACATCATATGGAGACACAAGTGCATATACTCCAGTGCAAAGGAGTACATGAAGGTCACTCCTGACTGATCTCTTGATCCTTGGACAAAACTGAGGAGAAAGTCTAACAAATGCATCGTTTTGCAGTAAATTAGATCAGATTTCCGCATCTCCGCACTCAGTCTGTGAGCTGACAGTTCAGTAAAATGTTCCCTTGTAAGGTTCACCCTCTTAGGAAAAGGGGCAATAATTCATCATTAGAATTTCAGAGTCCAGGTGTAGATGAAAACTGATGGAGCCTCCAGCGAGGCAGGGAAAGTGCACAGAAGAAGAAAATTTTATCTGAAGCCTAATTCCCTGGTTACAGCAGAGAATAATTAAGATAATATTGCTTCAAGAGTTCTTTAATGATTAAAAATCACATATGCAGAATCCATAAATTGGAGGGCAACAAATTGGAAGGATACAGCGTCAGAGATCTGTTTTGTGCACGTTGTAGTGGGAAGCACACCGGTGGCACAACAGCAGCCCGGGCAGCCACAGGAGACCAGGCCCATTCCAAGGACTTTGTTTAGATGCAACAAATCATTTGTCTGTTATTAACCCAGAGCTTGTAATTATGCAGATTGCCATAGATTTTCCTGGGCCTGGAAGTGAGATTGAGGGTTGTTCACACTATAGCAGGCAGCTCAGGGCTGGCCATGCATTACTGAACTTGCCACATTTATCATGTTGACTGATGGCAGCAGAAGCAGGTCTCAGGTCCCAGTGGTTAATGTAGTGGGTAATTAACTGTCATTTGCCTAGTAATAGGCTGATGATCAATGGTTTGTGTGGAAACAAATTCTAATCAGGTAGCTGATAAATGCTCAGGGAGCGAGAGCAATTGAAATTGGGGGAAACTATGTCCAGAATTTCAAAATGGCATTGTGGGGTTTTTATTATTATTATTAATGGCAGAAAACTATGTTCTTCATATAAACAGCTTTATCCAAAATTAACAATAGCTAATATAAATCTCACATGTTTGTTTTGTGTGTGGTGGGGAAGGACTAACAGCAAGGAGGGCCTCCTTCCCTCTACGTAATTGAAAAATTTTAATGTATCTGGTGCTTAGCTGAAGCAGTTTCTGTGGGGGTCTCTCATTTCAGGACTGCAGAAACCTGCACATAGTGGACTTGGGTGCAGTAAATCTCTGTCCTCCACGGTGCTGAATGACAATCCCAAGTTGTTTCACTGCTCTGCAACATGCAAACTGCAACGCTGGCTGTGATGGGTTCCCACTTTCTCACGCACACAGGCACACACGCACCGGCAAGGAGGACGTGCCGGTGGAAGGTGACACAGCCTGCACCCAGCACCCTCAGTGGCAAGGGGCTTCAGCTGTGTCTCAGGTGTTCAGCTGTTGCACCTAAACCACCTGAGCATTGAGGTGCTGTCTTATCCCCTCCACTGAGCTTGGAGGCGGTGGGACTGTTCTCATCTTTGTGTTTAAACGTTGCTGTTGCGTTCGTGCCTTAAAGCCCGACTTTCCTTTTGCTGCAGCCACACGGTAACAGAACAATGTACCTACAGTCTCTAGTACCTTTTGCAGCCTGACCTGCTTTCCTTGTACAACTAAACTACCACCATCTGTGTGAAGGAAAACAGAGCTGGCACTTTCCTCCGTGGGTATAGTCATCTTCAACACAAAGCCAGCCCGTGACTGGAAGGCGTCTTGCGTCCTTCTTACAGATGAGGAATGGAAGTCTGAGTGGGATTTAGATAACCTCAACAAAACCCACGCATGATGGAGGTAGAACAGGAACTGAATGTTTTACAAAAGGAATATTTATAATCTTCTTAAATAACCTATGATTTTAGTAATCAGACTTAACAGAAATAGAAGTTGACTTGAGTCATTCTAAGAGGAGCTGATGAGCATCGCCTTGTCCCAGCGTTTCTCCAAGTGATCACAGTAACCAGCATCTCAGACAGGAGGAAAAGGTTCACAACTTTTAAATTAAACAGGCATGTGTTTTGTAGGCAGCACACCTTAAGTAGAAGCAGAAGGCAAAAGGATTTAGAATTAAGTAGGCTTGTTGGTAACCCATGAAATTCCATAAAATGGAGGGATGTGATTAAAAAACCTGCGTTCATTTTTATGTTACCAAACTGAATTTTCTACAGAGCACCTTTGAATTCATTAGTTTAGAACTGCTTTTAATTTGGTGTTTCCCTTGAGAGCCATTATATTTTTCTGCTGTCAGCCTGATGTTGAGGGAAAAAAGAAAGCTGGCAGATGTGGCGTTTTCATCTAGTGTGCTTCATAGTTAAAAACTGCATTAACTGCTATGCACAAGCAGAGCATTACTTTTAATAATCCATCACAACTATTAAGTAGTTTAAATAAACTTAGTTTCAAAGATTGCTGCCATGTAGAACCAACATATTTTTTCTTGTTCATTATAATCCTTCTGTGTCACAAAAGGATGCATATGTATGTCGACTTGGGTTTTTTGGTGGTTTTTTTTCGTTTGGGGGTTTTGGTTTGGTTTGGGGTTTTTTTTCTTTTTTTTTTAATACACCCACTTGAAAAGTATTGAAAAATCTTTAACAAAGGGAATTTAAAAAAAAATTTATATGGATGTCTGGCAAAAACAGCATTTCATATTGTTCTTACAGTATTTTATACTTCTACTCCTGATGTGACTATATATAGTTTACAGCCTCATTTACTTTAATGTGCTACCTGAATAACATAATCATAGCAATAACTATGGTATAGGGTTGTAAGGTGCATGAACCGCTAATGCTTTCTGACGATCTAAATGACTTGTTCATAAAATGTTCTTTTAATAATAGTGGTAAAGCTTTTAGCACTAGATGTCAAAAATGCGAAGAATGTTGGCTTTTTCAAGTGTTATTTCTTTTCTAGCTAAAGTGTATTTAAATAATAACTAGCACCAAAAGCCAAGGTTACGTGGCTCTGTCCTGCGTGGCAGAATCACAGTAGAAGACTCTTCCCACTTATGCAAACAGCTTAACCTCTGTCTGCACAGTTATGTAACATCCCTAATGTGTTGAGTGTTTCTTTTGTTTAGTTTAACAAGATGTTTCTTTTATCAAGAAAGGTCAGTATAACCTGCAGGAAAAAAAAAATAACATCACAATAGGTGCAATATTAGTCTGTCAGTACTTCATAAAGCTATCTTGGGCAAGACTGTGCCTTCGTGTTGTAAATTGGGCAGATTTGGACCATCAAAGACCAGCCTTTCCAAAAGGAGGTGTGCTGGGAAGTCGATCAAAGACCAGGTTGAGGGGAAAAAAAAAATTAAAAATTCAAAAAAATAAAATGTGGAGCGTGTTTCCTTTTCAGTTAAGCATCTTCAGGAATGTATTTCTTTCTGTATCTCCAGGTTATTTGGCGTTACAGGAAACTGTGCTGCCTGCAGTAAGCTCATACCTGCTTTTGAGATGGTGATGAGAGCAAAGGACAATGTTTATCACCTGGACTGTTTTGCATGTCAGCTTTGTAATCAGAGGTAAGAGAATTTCTTGGGTCTGTTCCATAAGCTAAGTGCTAATTCAGCACTGGTGTGTTCATATATTCCAGAGAAGAGGAAACATCACCAGCAGTGGAAACCCAAGACTGAGAGTAAGACCTGGATACTTTTCTGGGACTGATACAGAACATTTTTCATGACCTTGGCCAGAAAACTTTCTGTGCCTCAAATCCCGCATCAATAAAAAAGAATAATGTTACTTCCTCTCCTTCAAAAGGCTGTCTGTCAAGTTTAATTAATTAATATTTATAAAGGTCTTTGAGATCCTTTTCTGCAGAAGAGTATAGCAGTACCATTTGTCATTATTGCATTAATTTCACTTAATTCTTCATTTTTATCACATGTATTTATTTTAAAGTACACATTGTTTCTTCCTGTTGCCAGAACTGTAATCATTTAAATTTAAAAGATGTTGTTCCCACCATTTCCTCTGTAGCAGCATTGGACCTCTTATAGACCTATTTTTTATTTCCATATCCTAACTGTAGGTAATAAAAATCTCAAGGATCCAAACCCAATACTTTGTTCTGAAGCATTGCCCATGTGGCACAGCTGGAGAACAAATGTAAATAAGGGTAAAATCGTAACAACTGATTTTTTCAGAGGTGAATCCAGCCAAATTTATACCAAATACTCTCAGAATGGTGGCCAAATCCTGCCAGAGATTTCACCGAGAGCTCCATTTCTGACTCCACGAGAGCTGCTGGCAGCTTTGCCAGTGACTTCTATCAGGTCTAGGAACTGAGAGAGCCAATTATGTTCTCTCCTTAATGTCCCTATTATTTTCAGTTATTTTTCAGTTATTACATGATCCTATTTAGCATTTTATGGCATTCATATTTTTTTCAGTTTCAGGTGGGAAGAAACGCAAGATGTACATTTCTAGGGAGGTAATAAAAATTAGGAAGATAGCCCTCTAACACAACAAAGTTAGGCACAGCTTTCTTAACTCACCTTGTCCTACAGTTTATTATTTTTCAACACTGTAGTCATTTAAAAATCAAACATCCCTAAAGAACTGTAAAATGTACAGCTGCTAATAAGTGTAGCACACTACAATTATGCTCTTTAAAAAAAAGCCAAATTGACCTTTTTCATCATGTTGCATGGGAAATTAAAATACCAGGCAAGTAATAACTGCCGCTTAAACTATATAATAATGCAAAGTAATTATAGGTTGTAATGCTATTTAAAGTCCTATATCAATTTTGTCTTGCTACAGAAGTAAGAAACTCTATTCTGAGCAAGGCAGACAGAGGCTCCCATAGCACCCATTCAAGAAAGACACACACACTCTCCTAGGTTTCGTTTCTTAAACCCTTCACATCCCTGGTTTTTTTTCCAAAGCATGGTTCTAGTATCATTATTAAAGCCCCTAATATATTTCTGTTGTTCGCTTCATTTATTACATGCCATAATGGGCCTGCATATCTTTAGTGTTGGTTATGCACAATTAGCACTTAGTTATTGTCTTGTCACTTCAGCCCATACAAGACAAACTTCTTTAATGTAAGAAGTCAGCTAATCTTCATCAGTCAAGCAAAGCCGACAATGTTTGTTAGCCGGAGTGCAAAAGATTTTCATCATAGTTAGCACTCATGGATCTGAGGAAGTGAAATTTCTTTTTTTCTCCCCCCTCTTCCTCCCCCCCCCCAAAAAAAAAAAAAAAAAGGCACAGCTGTTGTAATTATTTTAATATTCCTCTTCTACCATTACAATGGTGGACTAATGTACAAATTCACTGCAGCTAATACACATCGTACTGGGCTTTGGGGCCACTGACCCCCTGGAAAAGTGCTGTGAGGGGCTCCTGAAATGGAACTTTACTGGGATATTTAATAGTTCTTAACCTCATTATTCCTGAGCCTTCAATCTAGTCTTTTCTTTTATTTTTACTTTGTAGTTTGGGCAGAGGGTTGCTGAAATAGTATTAAGGTGTCTTAGACTAAAACAAAACCATCAATTTACCTGAAATACACTGTTGTTCATCTAGTGAAAACAGGGTGTGGTTCCAGAAGTTCCAAAGAATTTCAGAAATTCTCAGAAGTGACCCTAATCCTGATTATATTGCAATAGCTATCATGAAGCCTATTAAAGCAGACTGCCTATAGGGTACCTATCTTCCTCACAATTTGGAGCTAGTGGCACTCTGAAGAATTAATTTTGTTGTTTTCTTACAATAAATCCTATTTCATGGATGCTCCAACATAGCTCTTCTGCGGTTCCTATGGCAAAGCATCCCACTACATTCTCCCATTAATAAATATCTTAAAATCTTTTGTTTTTCATCACTTGTGTAACAATAAAACCCTGAAATGCTAGACACCAGACACATCACCTATTTTGGAGTTTTTTACATCTACTATGAAACCTTTTTCTCTTTTCTTTTAAACTGAATAATCTTGTCACCATGTCACTATCAATTTCTGTTGTCCTTCTTAGGATCCTTTTTTCTTCTTCTAGTTAAGCTAAACAAAATCAAACAGCAGATTCTGAGTAAGGATGAGCTTATATAACAGCTCAACTTTATTGAAAGTTAAACTTCTGCGCCTTCATATGCAGAATAATGTTATTGAGAGTCTTTAGGTTTGCTCTTTCCTTTCACTTCAGCCACTAATTCCACTAATCCAGAATTTATTTATTGAAGAGAACATTTTTATTTATAAACACATCAGCAATGTCCAAAAATTACCAATGGATGTAGCAAGGCTCACCAGCTATTGCAAGACCTGTATGTTTAGCCATATTCCCCAATTTCACATTCTCTTCCCCCATTCAATTTTAAATCCTTTGGGTCATTATCTACAGTAGTTCTGCAGAGTGTATAATGCTCTTTTTTTGGTTCCACATTTCACTTTCAGTTATCAAATATCATTTAGGTTTTTCCCTGACAGAACACATGCAACGTTCTTGAGCATACAAAGTTGTTTCTTCAGTTTGCATTACTTTGTCTTTGCCAACACTTTCTTCTGACTTTCTGTGCCCGGTTGCTCCTTCCAGTCCCTCCTGCCATCCAAGCTAGCTAATAATTATATTAACACTGATGCTTGGGGCAGCCCATTCTTCAGGCTTGCTATTGCATGACCCTCACATTCTTACCCTTTAAATAGTTGATCCTGACCCAGTGAGAGAGATGCCTGCCTGTTTTTGCCTAGTGCTTTTGTGAAAGACTTGGTGTTTTTTCTGCTTTTATGTACAACTTCACTGTTTGCTTTTTTAGTTTCAAGTACCTACAACTCACCATCTAGAGCAAGTCTCAGCATGGATGGTAGCTAGACCCCCTTGGTTTCGGAGGACTTTTGTTTGGGCCATGAACTCCAGCTCTGAACTGAGTCATAACATGCCTGTCTCCTCTTATTGGCCTCCTGAATCTGACATTTGCAGAGTGAGGAGAAAGAGGCATTGTCTCACATACTGTATTCCAAGAAGGCAGACTGTAGACAGAGACAGCCTGAAAGAGATCTCCTGAGCCACCAAGCCTAGTCCCCTGATGTCAAATAGGCACTGTCTCCTATTTTTCCTTTCATAAAGCTATTCAGCCTTGAGATCTAATTGCTCCATCAAGCCAGTTGTTGAGATATTTCCCTCATTTTTTTCTTGATACTGATGCTTACAGCTGTAGCAATTTTGTGAATATTAAGCTCTGCTCATAGCCTAAAGGTTTTAGCATCCTCTTATCTCTCATGTCTCTGTCCAGCTTACTCCTAATTTGAAGTTTTTCCATCACCTAAATGCCCGCAAAGCTTAGTGACAGTCATCTTAATGGTGTGAGTGTTCCCCTTTCTTCTCTGCAAACATATTAAACTT
The DNA here is from genome assembly GCF_003945595.2 of Pipra filicauda. Lineage (NCBI taxonomy): Eukaryota > Metazoa > Chordata > Aves > Passeriformes > Pipridae > Pipra > Pipra filicauda. Next base: position 1,011,473 of record NW_024103485.1, on the reverse strand, counting down.
CTCCTCAGAAGCCGCTCACCTCATATTGACAGGAGCTTCAATACACTTAATTTCTGCAGAAAATTTAAAGGGAAAAAAAAAGGAAACCACTGGAAAAATAAACTTGTAAACAGACACTGCCATTCACACTTTGTCAGGTTGCATGTGTGTGACTAGCAAAATGGAGTGGAAAATCTTGCAAGTGGGCTCAGCTGTATCTTTGCCTGACACTTTTGACTACAGCAATGATGTCAGTCTGCCTTCGGCTTTCCCACTTTCCAGAGTTTATGTCTCCTTCCTTTCACTCTCTGTCGGCATCTTTAGCAGCTTGTTCCATACTTCTGAGATATTTTCTCTCTGCCGTTTGAAGTCAACTCAGGGTATGGTTTAAAACCCCCATCTGCTATCACTGAGAGGTGTTTAAATCTACTGTTCTACCCTTCTGTCTGAAATAGCCTTTATTTTTAATGGGAACTGGACTGAAAATGGTTACACACTCATTCAAATCGCTGTCCTGATGTAGCTGTAAACACCTCCAGTATAAACTGTTAAATGCCCACACAATGCTGCCTTTGTTCTCTGTCAAGTGGCGGGGAGGGAATGCAATTCCAGGGGCATCCTTATTTCAAACACCAGTACCAGATTTTTTTCATGAGTGGTCATTTTATAAATTCTGAAGGCCTGAATACTGCTTATTTTCACTGAGTGTCTCTGAATTTAGAATAAAAATTAATACGTTGTCCATACCTGCTGTTTAAAACATAGTAAATGAAAAACATACCACTTTGAGATTTGTCATTATGAGTCGAGCTGGGGTTCTGTGTGTTCATACACTCCATCGTACTGGTGAAAATGTACAGACCCAGGCACAGATCATATTTTCTAGACTTTGAAATGGGCATTTTGACAGAACCCCAGAATTAGTAAACCAGAGGCATGGACTGATGAACTGTGATGTTAAAGGGTGGCTTAGTTCTCTTAGTGATGCAGAGTAATGTTAGTATGAGTTATAATGGAAACGCAAAGAAACTTTAAAAAAAAAAAGAGGAAAGGGGAAAAGCAGAGGACAAGTTACATCACTGATTGCAAAAAGCAGAAGGGAAGGGTGTGGGTGTGGTAAGTCTGAGATTCCTTTATCTTTGAGGAAATCAATTAAATGCTTCCAGATTTTGTTTCTTTCTACAACGAAGATCTGACTTAACCAGAGGAGACACACACACGGCCATCTTTGTTCACAGCAATATTTCTCTCATTTTCTTAAGAAGCCTTCAATACCTTGACATGCATCTTGTGCATCAGAAAAGATGACAGACAGCAGTGAGATCTCCTTAAATATCTGTTCTGAACAATGAAAGAGCTATTTCTCAAAATAGGACTTTTATACTTCTTGTGATTAGTCTAGGTGCACCTTCCCCTTCCAAACAAGGTGATAACAGAGGTCATTTTGTAATATAAATGGCCTTCCTTTTGCCATTGTAAAATATGACAGGAGTTCTAGGATGTAGGTTAATTATAATGGTCATTCTACTAATGTCACAGTCGTGTCAAAAGTACTATTATCAATTTATGGTGGTAAGTCCAATCTGGCATGTTAATGCAGCCTATTGTATATTCTTTCCCGTTCATCTTGCCATGCCTATTAAAGAAATTGGGTGAGGGTTTTAGGGAAGGCTGAAGACTACCATCTGCCTGCTAGAAGAGTAATAGTCTTGCCTAATTATATACTCCTAACACAGTGGCATCTTAATATGCTCCTTGACTCCATTTGGTATACATGTCCAAATTGTGCCCTGATTTACATCCTATGCCAATTCTGTAAAAAAACCCCAACCTTAGTGGAAAGATGCATTTACCCTTCCATTTAAAGCTAAGCTGGGTTTAAATCTTAGAGTGTGTAAAACCAATCTGCTGTAGTTATAGATTTAGCTCTTTCACTTCAGAGGAGGCTAAATCTGGTTTTGAGAGTCAAATAAGGTTGAAAGTGTGAATGGACAGAATTTGTCATACTTCATCTGCCTGCTTGCCTTGTCTCGTTGTACCTGGGAGCTAACATGCCACCCTTACAGGTTTTTCACCTGCTGCTTACCTCTTTGTCACCTAATGAGTGCACAATTCACACATTTATTACTCAGGGGCCAGCACCAGCCTCACTGTCAGTCTTTGCCAAATACGTTTCAGTCGCTGAACTTGCACCGTATGAGAACAGTTGCAGAATTTGGACCACAATTATTGCAAGTAACAGGTTTCCCCCCAGGCACGAAGGATCATCCGGGTGAACCCAGAGGATGTCTTACCATGCAGACAGACCCCAACCCCACAGGTTATCAAAAACCAAGCATGTCTAGACAGGCCACTGGCAGCCTCTCCACAAGACAGTTGTACACTTGGAAGGTAAATGATTTGTGGAACTGTGTATGTTTAAAGCCATTCATGCATAAAGCTGTCAAATGCCACGTAGACACAGGTAGAGCATTTCTGGCTCCACATATTAACATTGCACAAGCAAAAGGCATTGACAGTTTTTATTAGGAAAGGCATCCTGACACCCCCATGTAGCTGGTGCAGTTTAATTCCAACTGTGTCACTTCTCTGAGGGCTGAGAAACGAAATCCTCCAGCCAGGATTTTGCAGCATTGCAAGAAGTCACACGTGTGAGTAGTGCCGGGCAAGTGAATTGCACTTAAGCAGCGTCTTTTTCAATTTGCTAAATATTTTAAACAAGTTAGCCTGCTAAGCTTTTTATTACTCTGGAACACAAAGGAATACATAGCTGAATAACGTTCACAGTTCAGAGTTAGGGTTTTCTGCTGGATGCAGAGGGGGTTTTGTCTCCCACTGGTGACTGACCCAGCAGGAGAGACACCTTGCTGTGCAGTAACCCTCTGATGTGGTGGGCACTGCCAGCCTGGCAGCTCCTGCTCAGTCTCCATCATTAATTCGTGGGCAAACTGTAGCAGAGTGACTGATTTGTCACAATACAATAACTTTCCCTGCTTTTAGTCCATATTAATCCATACGTTTATTTAAGAGAAACTAAGAAGGAGTGGGTTTAGGGGTTCTTTGTTGTAGTTAAATATTACTTCTTTGGGAAAAATAAATTTACATATGGACACTAGTTAAGACTCTTTTACTTAATCTTGTGAGATACACAATAGAATTTTTTTTGGCATTGCTGTCAATGGACAAAATTACAAAAGACGGGAACTAGAAAAAATGCCAAAGAACAACTTTTCTGTATGAGTTCTACATTTCAACATGGCTACTCAAAATCATTTGTGTTGTTAGTAGTCTGGTACACCAGGATTGGGGTGAGAAGAATAACAGGAACCTTTAAATTCTGTAAAAGAGTCTTGACCACAAATAAGTTAAAGATTTCGGGATCATTCCCTAATCTTTATTTTCAATCATCATCAGCAGCAGGCAGTAATCCTACAGAAAAAAAAAAGTCCACAAATAAACAAACCAATTTTCCTTTAAGAGCAGAGCTAATTCTTTTCAATCCACTTTTTTATTACACTATTTTCCCTCTATCTATTTAGCTAGCATAAGGATAAATTTCCAAAGCTACCCAGTTGGAAAATAAATGGGTTCACTGTTTGTCTAGCATTCCAATCTTCACAAATGTAAATCAGTCCAACTGCTACTCATTTAAACCTCCAACTTCACAAAACATTAAAGGACTGCTTTCCATACACAATTTAATCTGTGACAATTCACCAAGATTTCTGCTTGAACATCATTAGAGATTGACTATCTGATAAAGACAGACCACTATCAGAGGTCAGGTGGGTCAACCTGTGTCATCTACGGAGTTTTACTGGGTCAACTACAGTAGGCACCATTGTTTGAAGGTTAAATTGTTACAATTAAATACATATACAGCTATTCCCACAGCTACTCTGCTGTTAAATCTACCGTAAACAACACAAGCATTTATATCTGACCCTAATTGTGTCCAAGATGTCACCATTTGGAAATTATACAAAAAAGGACATTATAATCCATTACACATTAAACAATACTTTATGTAGTGAGATCCATAATTAGCTGGTAGAGGCTGGTTTCATTTATTCACATCAGTGTTAAGGGGTTCATTTAGGTTACTTTCTTTCATTTTAATTGGAATAATGCGAGCAGTGCCTCCCAATATATTTTATAGTTGGAGAGTTCACTATAAACAAAGGCATGTAACCCTGCCAAGGCAGTCACTAGGGAAACGTTTTCTCAGTGTTGGCCCTATTCACTTATTTCCTAAGTATCTTCAAGAAGACTGGCTTTGTCAAGGGGAAGGGTTGAGGGCATGTCAGGGAAGAGCCTTCTTAAATTCAAGTATACTGCTTAGCTGGGAAATCCTACTTTACTTGAAGTTTGAAGCCAGCCAGCCAGGAGCATTAACATTGTGTGACTTTCCTAGTCATCAGAGAAAATCAAATGAAATCTCTCAGAAGCGTTTTGTAGCAATCAGATCATTCTGATGCACTTAATAGTATAACAAGGTAGGTACACTGATACCACAAGAGAGAGAGTAGTTAGGTGTGTAACTAAATTTATGATCAACTCCTACAGGAAAAAAAAAGGGTTTCTCTGCATGCCTGTGTGCTTCTGGTTTGCACCACAATATATGTAAAAGTTGTGTGTGTGCTAGGAACGGTTCTCAGAACCACCACTTTAAATCAAATCTAGCGAAATATCCAACCGGAATGTAAGGAGAAACTCTCACTGGCACCCCCTCACAGGGCAAATATAACGTGTCTCAGACAAGCTTTCTACTGCATATGATCACTTCGTTTTCTTTGCTTTTCTTCTGATTTGTACGAAAGCGGGACATTTACTTTTCACTCGACTCAGTAGCCTGGGATGTTTGTTGTGTTTTATCTGCGTGCCAGCGACCCGATCCAAGACTCCCACAGTCTTCGGTGGGCTTTGAATGAAGTCTTTGGCCGGGGAAGCAAAAGCGCTCGACTGCACTAGGTTTTGCTGAAAGCACAGGATTAATTCTGGTACCAGAGCAACTCCTCTGCTGGGCTTTCAAACACATGCACACGTCTGTGTGTGCTGTACAGAGAGCAGCGGCGTGAGCCGGGCAGTGCAGCGAGCCCACAAACACTTGCTGCGCCATCCTTACGTGTAAGATCATATCACATCGTTCATCCTCAGACTATATCTCTTCTTTTTTTTCTCTTTGTTGTTGTAATTTCAGATTTTGTGTTGGAGACAAATTTTTCCTGAAGAACAACATGATTCTCTGCCAGACAGACTATGAGGAGGGTTTAATGAAAGAAGGTTATGCGCCCCAGGTTCGCTGATTGGATGCCACACCACTAAGAATAAAAAGCACTATGTTCTTTTATCTTTTTTGCTCAACATGTATATAAGAAATGACACAGGAACCTACTGAATAGCATAGATATAGGGAGACTGAATGGTTGCGTGACATAAAAGGTGGACTGCATCTGTATGTAGTGAAAATTGCTCCAGTTCAGAGTTGAATGTTAATTAAAAAAGTACTGTACATACAGCTGGATTCTTTTTGCTTGCTCTTGGGGGTTTTTGTTTGTTTGGGCTTTTTTGTTTCTTTTTGTGTCACTTGGCATGAGATGTTTATTTTGGACTATTGTACATAATGTATTGTAATATTTGAAGCACAAATGTAATACAGTTTTATTGTGTTACCATTTGTGTTCCTGTTTGCTTCTTTGTATTGTTGCATTTAGTACAATCAGTGTCTAAACTTACTGTATATTTATGCTTTCTGTATCTACCAGCTATTTTAAATGAGCTGTATCTTTCTAGTAAAAAGCATTAAAGAGCAAATCCCAACCATTATGCTACACTTAGAGCTTAAGAATACTGTTTACATTAAAACTATTTAGAAAATTAATAACTAGCAGCACGTGCTGCTAATGATGCTATGGTTAAGGGTCTATCAGCACTTCTGTTATAAGCCTCTATTTTTCAGGGGTTAAGCATCTGCTGTTTAATTGCATAGATTTTCCTCAAAGAGCACTTTTATTTTACTACAAAATTTTGAAAAGCAAATCTGACTGGTTTGGGATATATTATAAAAGGTGCAAAAGTTAATGATTTTGGGTGCTGCTTTTGCACCCTGTAGGCATTCCAAATGCCTGGATTTGATTTTTAATTTAGCTGGAAATTAAGCCCTAATGCAAACCAGTGCCTCTGGGTATCTTATTTTTTATATATATATAAATATATATATGTTATTTTCTGAAATTATTTAGTTTGGGGGCAGGGGAAAGGAAAGGGAGAAGACTTCTGTTTACATACATTTTAAAAAATTCTTAAAATTTGACAGGTCTCTCTCTTCCTCTCTCTGTTTCCTTTTTCCCTTGTTTTCTTTTACTTTTTTTTTTTTTAATCAGGGCTTAACCCTAAAGTTTTCTGGGGCTGTGTGTTCAACAAACCCTGGAAAAGAGTGAAAGTAGAAGGCACTGTAAACAGCCCTCTCTGAGGGTCTATTTACATTAAAGAAATGACCCTGAGCTGACACTAGGAGAGTGACTGGTTACTAATTACCCATCTCAGTGAAAGCTGAAGGTAATTTAAATGCTGATGTGGATGGGACAAAACTTTGCAATACCTATACAGAACGGGAGAGTTACCTCTCTCCACTGCATAGGTACTTTGCTGTCCATGTCAACATCCTCCAGGTTTGTCCCATCAATACTGGCAATTAAAATCCTTTAGGCAGAGGTGAAATCACTGCTGACAGCTCCTGTTGGCAATCAGTCCATTTTCTAAGAGAGGTGGACCTCTGTTTTTAAAGCCATGAAGCTATTGCATCAGCAGGATGTCCCCAAGTGCTCGTGCCCTGACGGAGCTTACAGGTGTTTAGCAAAGGAAGGCAGGATGAATGTGTAAAAAGTTGTTAAATACATAATTAATTCTTGTCTATTTGTCACTGTAATCTGGCTCGCTGGAAAAACAACCTGTATTAAAAGAAAAAAAAAACAAACAAAAACACCCAGACAACAAAACAGTATTAAGAAAAAAATATACATGAAACCCACTATACCCTATGTTGTTATGAAGCTGAGCTCTTGTTTTAATTTAGATTGAGAACACTCCTCTCTGCTCAAGTTGAGTGCTGTCCTTCTCTGCTCTTCCTGTCCTATTGCTCATTCCAACATGTTTTTCCTGGGGATGGTGAAAGAAACTTTGTAATGCAGTGGGGTAATTCCTCTAGTGTATGTTATGAGTACACTGCACAGTGGCTTGACTTAGAAATGGATATTTAGTTCTAATGACTATTGTTACAGTGTGGTTTTGTTTCTGGCTGTGAACCCTTTTAAAAATAAGCATGGCTTACAAAACTTGACTTTCACTCATACAGGACCAGTAAGAAATGCAATGACTCCTCAGGCTGTTCTTGCTAATTAGACAAAAATAGCTCCACATAGCTTTTCAAATTAAATTTAGCCCTCTTTTGTGGACTTTCTTCCTTCCTAACCTTGAGCACAAGTCTCTTTTCCGCTCCCTTCCACAGTCCCTTAAAATGTCTTTGGAATAACGAAGCAGTTGGTGTCAGAGGTATTATTAGGCTCTTCCAGATCTTCTTCAGTGCAATAAACAAGCTGTCCTTTCCATGAAGGTCAGGATGGACAGAAAGGGAAGAATCATATTATCTTATTTTGAGTCCAATTTCAATTTTCTCCTCCAGCCTCTCTTGGGTCTTTCTGTTTGAAGTCAGAAAGATAATCTCTTCTGATTTCCACTAGTAGACTACAGAATGGATAGAAATCCCTGGTTCAGCAACAGGGCCGGAGAATAGGAAAGAAGGGACTTGGGTTATGGCTTTGACTTCCTGTAAGCTTGGGCAAGTCATTCAACTTCTCTGTGCCTCATTTGTCCCTGTCTGTCAAATGGGGCCAATGCATACACTGCCTCTGTAAAGCATTTTTGGCTCTTCAGGAAAGCAAGAGCCGTGCGTGCAGGTGTTACAGGCAGCGTTAGGACATCACGGGAGAGGAGGAGCATTCACAGTAGGTAACCACAGATCTGAGAGCACCAGGACCAACTAAACCTGTGGAAGGCTTTGTTGGGGGCGATGGCAACTACACACTAATAGTGCTGTAAATGCTAAAGTGCTCTCTCATTAACACAAAGTGCCACTGCTCAGCTCTCTGTAGACTAAATTAAGACAGTGCAATGGGAAAATAGTGGTTTGTTATAACACGCCATGTTGCTCGTATGTGCATGTGTGTGTTTTGTAACATAGGCCAAAGTGCAGAAGAGGAAGGTGGTCCTGCTATGAAGAAATAAAACAGTCTCACCATTCTATCAACCTTACCTGATGTAAGGAAAAAGAAATATTGATATACACATTTGTAGTGCTGCAATGGTATGGCACTGCTTTCAGCACTTTAAGCTCATGTATCTTATTCACATACACATATCTAAAATTTGTATGTAAAGGATACAGTATAAACTTAGATTTGATGTAGGTCAAAGATAAATTACACATTTTCCTGTATTTCAAACTTCCATCTTGCCTGGCTGTTAAAATAATAACTGGGAGTTGAAATATTTAGTGGAAACATTTACAACTCCAGTAAAGTATAAGAACATAAGACAACACTGAAGAGAGATTATCTGCTAGGCCACTTTATTGATCTTTTTGACAGAGGCCTAGACCATTCTTTTGGGTTGCTTTTAGTTATCTACTTTGGTTCTTCTTCTCCATCACTGTCTGTGTCAACATGCTCTGTCTGCATAGAGCAAAATGTTCTGCTAGTGACCAGTACTCAGTGTATGCTCATTTGCCAAGCAGGAATGCTTCCATTTGTGTCTCCCATCTCTAGGGTATTTTATCTCAATATGTACAAATATCTAAGTTTAGCCAGACAAAAATAATAACAATAATTTTTTAAAAAAACTACTATTCTTGGGTGGCTGGTGTTTGAGCCACATGGAAAAGTACAAATTATCAAACCTAGATTTTCAGCTGCAAAAAGCTCTTCTGACAACTGTAACCTGCTGTGTCTGTTATCTGCCACTACTGGTGATGAACTAAGACAGCCTGGATTTGGCAGAAGCAGTGACCAGGGCTAAAACTTGATCTGTTTCATAATTGTGTTTTTATATTTTTGGTTTTGTTTTTTTTTTTCTAAGCACACCTTCTTCTGTTTTCTTATCCTCCCAAGATGCTCAAATTTTTGCTCATGTAATGTAAATAAAGGAAAATCATCCAACAACCCCTGAAACGTTCCTAATTGCCTACATATGAAATGACTTGAGGAAAATAAATTGAAAAGTGGTCAGTGAGAAGGGAAACTGTGGGGAAAAGAAACAAACGGGGACTGTGGCAAGGTTTCGCCTGTATAGACTTTAAAGTACTTTAAAGGCTTTTTTCAACGTAATATGCAGCAGCTTCTTATAATTTTCTCAGCAGTAGGTAGTTTACAGTCATCGGTACCTAGAACAAATCTTGTCAAAAATGAAGGTCTGTAGTGATTGCTGGGTATAATTTTATACATTTAGCTGATTTTACTGAAAGCTTCCACTGTGCTGCTGTTGTCAGACTAAATTATCAATTTAGCCATTTGTTGTTTAATGAATAAAAACTCCTATGGCATTGGAGATGTTGTGGTTTCAATAAAGCAAAAGCTTTAACAACTCAAACTACAGAAAGCAAAGTGTGTACTCTATATAAGAACAGTGTTTTTATTCTTTTAAATACCACTTTAGATAAAAAAAGCCAATTACATATTCACTTAACACATTTCTCCTACTTCAGGCCAATGATGCAGACCAAACCTGTTTACTGTTCAGTACCTTGCAAAAGGAAACCAAAATACAATATGTGCAAGGTAATAGGCCATTAGCACAAACATGCTCCCAGTAAAAATCTTTTGTGTAGGCACCTTTTAGAAGCTGCCAATTGTGGGTGAGAGAAAGGAAATGATTTTAATACTATTTAAGGCATTAAAAGCTGAAGAGTATCTGTTTAAAGCCTTAAAGTAAGAGCTGCATGTATCTAATACCTTTCAAAATGCCCTTCTGCTGATTTATATTCATCCTGAACCTGCTAATAATGAGTGTACATAAGCAAATACCATCTTCCACCTATTCAGCATGTCATTGATATGAAAGCCCCAGAAAATATCTCACGTAATCAGTGTGTTCAGAGAGTTATCTAGCACAAATTACTCATTAACTCAATAGCACATAATAAAAAAGAACATCAATTAATTAATGAGTCACCCTCAGATCACTTTGATTACAACACAGCTCTGTTGAAACAGCAGTTATAAATGGGGCTGCCTCTCTTTATTCATTGTTTGCAATTGGCCCATTATTTTGCAGAGACCAGTGTCATATTTAACACATGCCTGCAGGTAATTGTGTGATAAGTTTCATAAATGAAGATGCAGAGGGAGAACACGGGATTCTCTTGCTCTGCAGCTGAGTCTGAAAATGCAGGAATCCACCTTACCTTCCTGCAACCTGCCAAGCCAGCAGACCCCTCTGCAGTGGCCACAAGGCCAGCCTGCCTCGTGACTGCAAGGTCCTAGTGACAGGACAACACTCAGAACCAGTCATACTTAGCTCTGTCTTAATCTAAAGATCTCAAAGCCCTGGGCAAACACTTTTGATTTGGGCCTCCCCCCTCTGTGGATGTCAGTCTCTTCTCCGAAGCATCAAGCAACAGAACAAGGGGAAATGGCCTCAGGTTGTGCCAGGGGAGGTTTAGATTGGATATTAGCAAAAATTTCTTCACTGAAAGGATTATCAAGTACTGGAACAGGTTGTCCAAGGAAGCGGTGGAGTCACCGTCCCTGAAGGTATTTAAAAGATGTGTGGATGTGGTGTTTTGGGATATGGGTCAGTGGTGGATGCGGCAGTGCTGGGTAACAGTTGGAATCAATGATCTTAGAGTTATTTTCCAGCCTAAAATACCCTTGTGAACAAGCCACATTGCTGGTATTTCAACTTAGAAGAACAGGGAACCAGGGAGATAAGTGGGCTGCCCAAGGTCAAGCAGCTGCATTCCTCGAACCCCACTGTTAGCATGACTTGTAAGACCTCACACAGCCGCCCCATCCTGAGCCTTGCCAAGATAGGTTCCAGTGCCACGCTTGGAGCAACACATGCAAACTGCTCTTCCATGCTCAGGGATGGACTGAGGAGCAGGGAAATGCTCATCCAAAGCTTCACTGTGGTGAACTGTGCTTGGTGAATATGAGCCAGGGAGGCTAGTGAGGAGGGCTGGTTGGTTGGGTATTTTTTTTAAGTTTTTTAGAGGAAAGATGAATGAAAGAACACAAAGTCACCACCTAGAGTTCCTAAACTATCTTGGTTAAATGCCATTCCAATAAGCGTATAGTGTAATTATAACAGTTCCCTTAGGTAAGTAAGAAACATCTGTTAGTAACACATAGCAGGTGTTAGCAATTACACATACTGATTTTTTTAAAGTGTTTTTAATTAAAAAGAATTCTGTTTTCTGAAAAGGAAAGCACGGTAAGTCCAAACAAGCTTTTGTTTGCGCGGCTCTAGATCATGTAATATGCAAAACGATAAAGGCAAAACCAACTGAAATTAGCAAGAGTTTGCACGTTTGACTCCAGTTTATTGCAATCAAAACCAAATTGGGCTTCACTGCATTAGTGCAAAGCATATAAACATTAGTATTCTAAGCAAGGTCTCGTCAAATGTATGAAATCCATACAGTTCATGTAATCGCTGAACGCATCTAAGTAGAGCGTTTGAACCTGGAAGATTGCTATAGTTAAGCAAAGTGTGATAGGTATTGTAAGAGAGGAGCAAATTGCAAGAAAATTCTGTATAATAGTTTCTTCCCAATCCCTTTGTCCCACTACTGGGAAACAATGTTGTCAAATTTTTTGAAAAACTAACCAAGAGCAATTTACATCTAGCAATGTGATAGGCTGTGCCATTGATAAATAACAGGAGCCACACTAGAAGGCCAACTATTTAGAGAAGTTTTTAATCCAAATTAGAAGATAATGAGATGACAAATTTGTTTCCCTGTCCTGACACCGTCTTTCCATGGATGCCAAGATGAGGATATCACGATTTAAATCTTACCATAAACTATGACTTTCATTTTATATAAAATACATAAGCAAAAGAGTTGGCAGGAAAAGAGAAAGAAGCACAAACATTATTACTACAAACTATGGATTCGTCTTTGTATCCAGCTGGGATCCAGATTGTGCTTGTTTGTAATATACAAGACTGTGGTTCCTTTCACAAAACTCCCTAAACTCCAGTGTGGAAAAGTAGCCTTTCTACCTATAGTCTACAGCAATACAAAGGAGATTATGTTCTTCCCAAGAGCGGGAGATTTATGAGGAGACACATATATAAAATAATGGGTATGAAAAGCCTTATCAATAGACTGTTATGCCAAAGAAAAAAGTAATACATACATATCCATGTAACTGAATGCACAGATCTGGAAATTAAGATCAGATTTTTAAAATTTTTCTGCTTTCAGGAAATTTAGGTTTTGTCCTATGTTATCCATAAGTATTTTTAGGCATCTTTATTTCTTTTTCAAAATATATGATATCTGTTTAAGTCTTCTTTTATATCAAGGACATTAAAACTACTCTCAGTGGCATCCAACCAATACATTGCTAGTGTAAACAGTTACATTCGTAAGAAATTCTAGGTACATACTACATAGCTTTATTAGTTATTCACAAGTGCAGTATAATATCCAGGTATCCAAACCAGATGCCACGCTGCTAACCAAATATATGAGCTGTGAACAATAATCATATATCATTAGCCATAAAAGTATTTTGATGGGGTTTTTTGTTCAAGTTGAAGCAGAGCATTTCAGTACTTATTGTACACAATGCCTTTCTGGAGTACAGTAGCCCTGTAACATGTGTGCATATTAAAAAGGAAAAAAAAAAAAGAAAAAGTAAGATAAATGCCTAAAAAATGTCTTTAATTTAGAATGACAGACTCACATTTGTTCCTACAGTCTCTCAAAGATCATATAAGGATAAAATATCACCGCTAAGACTGTAGCAGTGAGGAAATTTCTGCTTTGGCCTCTCATCCCACTTTATTTTGAGAGCATTACAACAGGTTTTTCCACTCTCTTCCCCTCACAGTCCTCTTAAAAGAAGGGAATCACCTTTTCTGTGTCTTGTATGGCCAGCTGGAAGATCTGATAGGTCTACCTGGAGGCTGTGAAGTGAGCAGGACACAAGACACACATCTTTCTAATTCAAAGTCAGGCTTAGAAACATCTACTCACAAATGGCACATGGTAACCCTGGAGACATGTACCTGAAGGTGTCACATTGTGGTATCAGCAGTGCCCACCTGGACCCACCAGTGTGGGCTTTATTCTCTGTATCCTCCTGTCCATCTAGAAAATAGTGCTCAGACCACCGATGCATCTTGGAAGTGGTATGAACACAAACACAGTAGTGATACTGAGATGTTAAATTAATAGTGATGGAGAGGGCCACAGGTTAACCAAGCAGGACAGAGGACTGAAAATTTTCCACAGACAGAGCATCAGAACTGTGCCAAGGCAACAAAGTCCAAGAGAGAAAAGAAATCACCTTATTGCCTACAATCAGCTTAGGCGTCCTGGCATATATTCTACAATCTATCCAAAGTCTTTCTCACCTATAATTGTTTTAGCAGCATGATGTCACAGTGTCACAAGCTACTGACATTTTCAACCATCTGAAAATCCCTTTAAACAATCTGCAAATTCCTGATGAACATCCCACACATCCATACACCTTTCCTTCTTTAATTGGGAGTACCCGATCTTGGAGTCTGAAAGTCACCTGAAGCAAACTCTGTGGATCATATTGCTGGCATTTACTGGGAAAGTGAAGCAACACAGAACTATCATAAAATTTCAGGGTTGCATTCACCCTTGTCTCATCGTGTAGGATTGTAATAGGAAGTTTATAGAGAGGTTGGATTTTTAAGGACAGGCTGCGTATCAATTTGTTCCCAAGTTTTTATTGTGCTAATGAACTGTAACAGCTCTAATCTATTTTTAGGTGGTGGCATTTCAAGTCTCTCTGCTCCTCGGTTCAAAATCCATAATGTGGAGATAATATACCACTTTTCTACCTCGCAGGATGTGTGATGGTAGTAATTGTGGGATTTTTCAACAGCACCAGCTAAGCATATAAAATACCTAAGCAGGAGAACAGTGATATATACAAATTGTAGCTTAGGAATTGTCTAAAACACTAATTGCTAGATACTAGAGAAGTGCTGGGAAAAAGATTGCTCTGCCTTTACTTTTTCTTATCACAGTTCTAAACCACTTTTTAATAGTCCCTGTCAAAGGCAGATACTTGGCTAGATGAGAACTTTGCACAGATCCAGAATGGCCATTTTATATTATATTCTTCCCTGAGGTACTACAAGGACTAATATGGTGCAAAAGAATGAGAGGCAACGAAAACAATTACAATCTCTACAATTTATTTTCACATTCACAATTATTCTTTAACAAAGCGTATGCCAATTATCCCTGCCTGCTTCTCAAGCCATTATTAATTGGTTGATTACATAAAGCAGAAGTGGATGAGATGTGATCTGAAAGACCTGAAAGAGAGTGAATAAGATCCTTCAGGCTAAATTCACAGAGGAAGAAAATGTTGCAGCTGTAATTTAAAAAGATAGTACCTTTAGACCTGTTATGGCTGTGCTTCCTTATGGTCCCTAGCAAAAAGAAAACCAAACCTAACTGAGCCCATACCACAGGGGTCCTTTGTGTCCAAGCCTCTATGGACAAAGAACACTGGGAACAAACAGGTTTTGGCTCTGTTGGAGAACGAGTACCCACTACAACAAATCTTTTTCATGTGCTCTTTTAGCCAACTCTACTTTTCCCAAAGAGATGATTTAGTTCTTTGCCCACTATGTAGCATCGCCCATAGAAGCAACTTCTGCTATCTCCCTGAAAAAAATGAAGCTTGTTTAAGTTCAATTTTTCCAACCATATTCACACCACATTCTCACCCAAGCCCCAAGCTGGCAAATCAGAACTCTGAAGCTTGCTCTTTCTTTGTTATTGCTCCAAATTAGTTAACTAATTCAGATACACCAAAAATCAGTTACAGAGACCTGATTTGGTACACACCTCTGATCATACACAAGGCCCATATAAATCAGATTCATTCTCGCTAAAATCAAAATAATTGCTGCTGGTGACAGCAGCAGAGAGAGAGGATTTTACCTCTGGGAAGAACAATGGATAGCAGGAGGCAGCCCTCTGCCACTCTACATCAACTGCTTGCCACAGCCCTGGCTAATCTTCTTAGCCAGTCAAAGCACAGGCCCATTACTGAAGGTCTCTGAATGACTTGACTGGAAGCCAGCTCAAGATATGGCAAACTGACTTTCAATCAACACCTTAGCCAAAATTCAAATATAGATTTTGAGCGCTGAAAATGTACTCTGGTAACCTATAATGCCCCCTGGTCTCTCTTAAAGACACTGAAATATGGTCTTTCTTGAGGCTTCTCTCCTGCATTCACATATCTTGCTCTCCAGTCATCAGTCCATCAGGTATTACTAATCCACACACATCTGTGAATGGCAAAATAATCCATTTCTACAAGCAGCAAAGCAACCCAGCAAGAACTTCACCACAAAAAAAAAGAAGCACAATCAATGCAAAAAGGGGGAATTTTACTTTCTTACCCTTTAAGCAAGCAAATCAGTGAAAATAAAGTCTTTCAAAGCCAAACCCTGACAGACTTTGCTGTAGCAGTTCAAGACTTTTTCTGTCCGTAGCAAAGTCCTCTGCTTTTATCTGTCAGTCCTCTACCACCAGACCACAAACAGCCCAGGACCTCAAGCCACCAGTGGAGGTGTTGACAAGAAAGCACTGCAGAATGGATGGGGCTACCAAGGTGAGGCAGAGATGAGGGGCAGGCTGCTGGGGAGAAATGGGTAAAATGCAGCACTACATCCAGCCTTGTTCCTCTCTCAGAGCCCACTTATATACCTCATGGTTTCTTGGATGGGTTTTTGACCCTTTCAGCCCAGACAGGCATGCCAGCATCTCACAATTTCATCCACAAGAACTTGAAAATGCTGGGAGACAGGTATTTGTTAGTGGTGCAAACTCAGAGTCCTGTAATTGTTCCATTTTTGGCCTCAAGATATTAGTTTGGACCCTTTCTCCTGAAAATACTGGTTTGCACCTCTGCTTTTTTCTGCCTTTTATCATCCTTCCTGATGTCTTTTCCCAGCAATCCCACAGTTCTGCCAGCACACAGGTAAAATGCTTAGGCAATGTCAGTGGCTGTTTAAAATGCAAAGGGACTGAAATGATTAGTGCTATCAAACTTTTTATTTTAATGGAAGTTAGACAAGCCCCAGGCATATTTGCACCTGCAATTGCTTGCTCCTTGCACTGTTGTGCCCCATAGATCTGCTTGTTTCAATTGACCCTAAGGCAGTAACCTGCAGAACGTACCCATATCATTCTCTCCTTTCTGCTGACACATTTTCAAATCACAGATTTAATGGTCATAATTTTCACATTTAAAAACTCAGACAGTGCAGTCCAGTCCTGTATTTATTTCCAGACAAAAAAACTAAGTCTTTCATTATCCAAATCATCTAAGGTGCAGATAAATTAGCTGAAGGAGTGTGGGGGGCTCCTTTCCCCCCCCCTAAACTTTAATATTTTTATTATTTACTAGCAGCAATGGATTTACATATGCAGTTGTGTTATTTAATCAGCAGGAAAAAAACTCCAGGTAAAAAGAGTTAACAGAAGACAGGTTTGGTGGGGGAGGTGATGAGGGAGGAATCATCATCACCAAGGGGGTGAAATGGTTTCCCCCAGATCATGTAACTCAATACCCATGAAAAGCTAACTCACGGGAATCCCTTATCACAGACTGTGGTAAAGGTCCTGCTTCTCCCAGGGTCAGATTGTACAGAATTGTCCTCAAATAAACAGGATAATCCCACAATTTATCATTAAAGACATAAATTCACTATCAGTGGGATCATATACAATCATTATTTGCAGAGCAAATCTTTAGTCCAGTATTGAAATCAGTTTTACTCTGTCAAAAATACGAGTCATGCAAAAGTTCCTGACTGATTGCTTTATCCCTGTCTCAAAGGAATCTGCTGTACAGACGTTTCAACCTTGAAATCCCCTTTCCACTCCTTTTTCCCCAGCTTTGCTTCACTACCATGTGTGAAACCTCACCTCTTGGTCAGAATTGCTCCAGCTGAAGAGGACGAGGGATGACTCTGCCCCTCTGGAGACAGTTAAGAGATATTTTGACTGGAGCATCTTGTAGTACTTTTTTATTTTTTTAACTGTGCCTCTGCATTATTGATTTTGGGGTTTATATGTTACAAAATAGAAAGGAAGAAAGGATATTTTTTTAAATGCCAAAAAGATTACAATGTTTTTTAGTTTGTTTTTCCTTCGTCAGAGGGACAAAAGTGCACGTTCATTTCTTCTGTTTCTCATGTTACAATCTGCTATGTTGTTACTGAAGGCTCAGAAGAAGCTCCTGTTTGTATTTCCTTAATTAGCCTTTAATTTTTGTGAAGGCAGAGAGAAAAGATTTCAGTAAGTTTTAAAGACTGCTATTTCTGTGGTAAGAGTAATAAACGAGGAGTACATAGGTGACAGTAGACCTTCAGAACAGATGTGTCCTCTGGAAAAATAAGTAATGGTTTTAGTGCCAGAAATTATTTGCAGCAGATTTGGGAAGGGTTGCCCTTTACCCATATCTTCAAAGAGGATTGTATGTGAATACAATTGATTAATAGATAGGCATTTGATGGAACTTGCACATTGTTCCTTTTCAGAGAAGGCAGTCTCAGAGCCTAAGGATAGGAACATCCTAATTCACTGTACACTCTTATTGTGGATTCCATGAATATATTCATTTAGGCCATCAGGCAGCAGGGTATATAAGTCCTAAATCAACCTTACCATGTGAAAAGTAACATTAGCTAGGGTTTCACTGATAACGTCAAAGTAATGTATAAAGTGATATAACTGGCACAAATTGGAATAGAGAAATTCACCATAGTGGACCAGATTTCCTCTCTGCCTACTATCCTCCCCTTTCCAGCTCCTCTCAGATCCTTTCCAGCAGTCTTTCTCATAGGGTCGTTCACAAATCTAAAGAAGGTCAAGAAGGATAAAAAAAAAAAACAACTTTTAAAAAACAATTATAAAATGGAATTCTGAAAGGAAAAGCAAAGGATAAAACTCAAGAAAGTTTATTGCTGACAGTAGGTCAGTCCTCACGGGTGGTGGAATGAAAAGTAGTTGCAATTATCAGCTCCACATGTTTGCAGTCATTAGGGATTGCTAAATACCTTTAATCATGGCTATGGTTCAGTTCCCCCAGGGCAAGGGAGCAAGCATTTACACCTGCAGCCAGTAATTACAGCGAGTTTCACTCCCCTGCCATGAAGGGACAGAGCTGCTGCTGGCAGCGAGCAGTTGGGAAAGGTGGCCCTAGAGAAGCTGCTCATACAGCCAAGCCCAAAGGATGGATGCTTGGCAAAACGGTTGGGATGCAGTGCTCTAAAACATGGGAATAATGTAGGGATGAAAGAGTGAGACAAAACATGCCTCACCATAAGTCTCTTCAAAACCTCTGAAAATTAAAGACAAGCTAAAGCTGTGAATTCTGACATTGTTTCAAACAGTGATAGGCTATGTTCCAATATTCTTAAAAAAAACCCCACCAAACCCCCATAAATCCAAGAAACAGAAACCCAAGAAAAACAATAACAAC
Organism: Pipra filicauda; assembly: GCF_003945595.2. NCBI lineage: Eukaryota > Metazoa > Chordata > Aves > Passeriformes > Pipridae > Pipra > Pipra filicauda. The sequence continues at coordinate 992,718 of NW_024103485.1, read as the reverse complement.
AAAAAATCCACAACCAACAAAATTCTTGCCCAACAAAATTCTCGTGCCCTGCACAGTGTTTGATAGCTGTGTACACACAGCCCTTTGTTGAGGCAAAAAATGTTAATATATTTATGTTAAAAGATCCCGTGAAAACTGCTATTTTATTTTTCACATAAAAATAACATTTAAATGAAGTTTAATATTCCAATTATGAGATTTTCAATTTAACTTTTTATCAATCAGTGGGTTTGATTTTCATCACAATTTAATTATTATTATGTGGAAATCACCATGGGTTAGTCAACCTTTTGTCTTAGATTTCTAAGTGCCTTGAAGCAAGGTGATGTCAGTTTAGCTGTAAAAAAACCTGAAAGTATATTGAAAAGTTTTCTCACATAAATTGGCCAAAAAATTTTCCAATCAAACCTCAATGAGCTGAGTTGAGGGTTTTTTTGCCTTTCCAAGGTGAAATGGGCAGTCTTCTGCCTCACAGCTGAGAACTTTTGGAAGTGATATGAGTTAAAATGTGCAAAAGGGAGCAGCTAGAAGAAACAAGACAGGTGATCTTATTTAAGGTACAGGGACCATTATGAATATGTATGATATGTATGTGTGTACCTATATTTATTCATGTATACACATACATACTGTTATGCATGCAAATACATACCAGTGGTGCCTGGGGGATCCTATAACCATGTCACAACTGTCACGACTCTGTTTGATCTCTGGGCTGTGTGTGGAGGGGTAGGCACGCTCCTCTGTCTGCCAGAGATGGACTCCTGCTGCTGCTCTGCTGGGGTCACTGCTGTGGAGGACCACAGGGCCACGATGGATCAAAGGGAAGGATCAAAAGGCCGGATGGAGATGCTGAGCGCTACGAGCCTTCCCTTTTCACAGGTGGAGGAATCGGTGAGGCAACAGGAGATCCACGACATGACTGGAAGTTAAACTGCCTTCTCCAAGTCAGTTGTGGGTTAGATAAGAGGACTGTGAGCAAAGTTAGGCAGTGACAGCCAGTATGTGTTTTTCATCCACAGAGGAGCATCCTGCTGAACTGCAGCACCTGCCACTCATACCCCTACAGCATATGTACATCTTGTGGTAAAAACCACCAGGGAGGGTTGTGCTGGTGTGTTGCCTTAGCAGAACCAAGCAGGCATGCTGCAAGCTGAACTGTTATGTCATTTCCCGGGGGATTTGGGCAGAAATAAGAACTGGTGTGACTCAACCCCTTGCTTCCCATGGAGTTCACAGGAGCACCATGACTGCAATAGACACCCCATGCATACAAAATAGAATGAAAGCACTCATCACACTGATCTGCTGAGCAGGAGGAATAGACTCCTCATGGTGTCTCTCTGAGTCATCATACAATACATAAAGTAGGCCTTCCTGGCCTTGAGTCTAAGGCAATATGAAATTAAAATATTTCTGATTATTACCAATGGGCTATTTGGAGCCAGTGTGATGCAACAATAGTTTAGCAACTTCCCACAACAAGATAACTTACTGCTTCTAACCATCTTTCACTAGTCACCACAATATACAAATATTTGTAAGTATATGCATATATGTTGAGTCAGTAAAAATTAATAATTGCAAGATTATTTCATAAACTGTTCAGAGTTGGGCCAAGGTTAGAGGATTCCCCTTGAAATGTAAAGCAATAATGTATAAACCTTTAGTAAAGGTTAAGTAAAGTCAATTTTAATTTGAGTGAAAGCCTTTTATTTTTTATTAGCAATATACTTGGCAAAATGTTCACATTGCTTCTAAAACAAAAACAGGAGGAAAAAAACACCAGCCTCCCCAAGAGAAGAGTTTCTCAGGCAAGTCCAGAATGTTGTTATTAAGAGCTGCTCCAAAAGCTAAACACATAGATCACAGCTTATTGAGGAAGGGGACAAAAAATGAACCATCCTGAGCAATGAAGGGGTTAATTATAAGACCTGAGTTAAAGGTGTCCTCACAAGTAGGCACTTCATCAAGCAATGGAGTCAGGAAACAAGGGAGAATAGATGAAGGTGCTAGGGATAATAATGATGGCAAGTAATGATTTCCCTAGAGATGATCTGATCTATGGCCACAAGCAAAGAAAAAAGGCTAGAAAGTACTATAACATTACCTTGGAGTACTTAACAGACTTGAAAGCAGTAACCTGGTGTCAAAAAAGGCCCATCACCCTGCTCATTTTAGGTAAAAGAGTTATGCCAAAGTACAAGAGGGGAATGCAAAATTCACATCTGAAATTAAACAGCTGAAAGGTATGATTTAACAATGCTCGAAACTCAATAAGCCAAAGATAAACAGCAAATTAGATGACTCAATGTCAGGAGGAAAAAACATCTTCCATCGATCCCATCGTCAAAAATTAATCTGCCTGAGAATGCCCTCTGCTCCAATCCCAGAACTGATGAAGAGTGGAGGAATAGAGTAAAACCTATGTACTAGTGCTTCACCTTCAGGCTAGACCCTGATTACAATCTCCTGTGAGACATTTCAGCATGAAGCGCCTCTCATGTTGGGACTGCAAAATTAAATTGCGATCAATACTTTACAAAAATAATTGGGGAAAAATGTTCAGAAGTCGGAGCTGTGCTGTGTGGCCAAAAAACATATGAAAGTTGTTGGCTTTTTTTTTTTTTTTTTTTTTTTTCTACCTTCCTTTCCTCCTCACCTTATCTTTCTGGGGGTTATTCTTCAGGATAGATCAGTTCAAAGGTGTCTCTTGATAATAGTGTTCTTAGAATAGTTTCACTCACCTTGTTAGGGAATTTCAGAAGCAGCCAAAGCATTTACAGTGTACTAAGTGCATTATACTAATGCTGTGTTTTGAATCTCTCCCTTGCCCTTTATTTCTTTATTGTTGTTTCAATCTAAATTTTGTATGCTTTTAATTACTTTTTAAATGATTGACTATATTTTTTATGGAAAAAACAGTTTTTATTTTTAGTTTATACTGTTAAAAAGAATTAAATTTAGGCAGGAATAGGAATGCCTAAGAAAACACTGAATATGCCTTGTGTTTCAGTAAAATTTTTCAGGAGATGTTAACACTTTCATCAACCTAAATGTCAAGATATGGAGTTAAATTTAGAGAAAATATGTGTAAATAAAGCCATCCAAGTCTTCAGCAGTTCCTGCTACAGATTTCTCTGCTTTTCCTTTTTTTGAAGTGTCCCTATCTTTGGTTATAGGGAATACTAGAATCCAAACAAACTGGAAGCATGCAGTCATTTTTAATTTCTGGCTCTTACAATTAATAGAAACCGAGAGAAAGTGTGAGCAGAATATGATGCCGTTCAAATTATTGCAGGATTTGGTGTGTGTGTGCACAGTTGGCAACAGATACTCTAGAGCTTATTGGCAGGTTTAGAAGTGTATTTAGGATAAGCCAAGCAATTTAAGTGTTAAGATGTGGTACAGGATGCACCAAAAAAGGAAGTGCTCATAATATGTTGCCGTAATGTTACTTACTGCCCAGCAAAACACATCAAAGTGGGAAGGCAAGGCAAGGCAAAGCAAGGGAACAACAATGTCATTAATTCATGTTGGTGAAGGGTGCTCAGCCTGGGATGGATGCTCAAGAAATATTTTGAACAAGTCATCGGCCGCTTGTTTTTTCCTGGCCCTGAGAGCTCCTTCCAAAACGGGAATAAAACCCCTTTGGTTTCTTTAAAGGCACAATCCAGTGAAACAAAATAACTCAATGTAAATAATATCTGTACATTACAATCACAAAACCTGTATTTTTCAACTCATAAAACACAGCAGGAGGTGTGGTTATCTTAAGGAGGAGGGAAAGGGGGAATCAGTCCTGAGGGATTTTATGAATCATAGCCAGATGCCTATAATCCCCCAGAGGTGTGATTATCTCATGACAGCCATTTTCATTGGAGTTGTCTTATTGCAACCACCAAAGAGAAAGGAAGGGGGGGAAGAGGGGAGAAAAAAAGACATTATTTTAAGGGAGAGAGGAGATTTCATGTTGGGGAGGGAAGGAAGGAGAAAATGGAGAAAACAGAAAAAAAAAAATAAAAAAAAATGGCAGATTGAATGCTGAGCATTTTCTTCAACCCCTCAACATAGTATTTTCCCTCTTCTTCTATCCTTGATTCCAACAGACAAAATTTTGCCTAAACCTAGCTAGATTTATTTGTCTCTAAGAAAAAAAAGTAAGTAACTAAGTGTCACAATTACCCCAGGCCTGATTCTCAGCCAAAATTTTGCATCAGAGTAAGTGGCACTCACACCTCTCAAATCCTCTGGTTTCATCTAGCAGAGATCAGAACTGAAATAAAGTTTGGTAACACTTGTATCCTGGGGACAGAGCTCAGCTCAGCAATGGAATTGGGTGAAGATTTCACATAAAATATACACGTAAAGAGGTGTGTCTACTCAGTAATTTTGTTAGAAGATCAGAATTCATCAGAAGAGTTGAAAATCTTTTGAGAGTATCTGGACTTCATTCTTTCTTGACTTTTCTACTTTTTTAAGATACTAAAAGACACAGGAAGACCTTCATCGTTCTGAGCTACCCAAAGCTAAAAAAAATGCAATGTTCATGAACTTATATTTACCCAGAATTTGGGTATGTGTTTGGAAAGAACATTTTTGATTATCCCTAGCAGATCCCAATGACTCATCTTCTCTTTGCCAAGAGAGAATGCACAAAATCTTGTCATAGAATCATAGAATGGCTTGGGTTGGAAGGGACCTTAAAGATCAACTTGTTCCAACACCCCTATTATGGGCAGGGACACCTTCTACTAGCCCAGGTTGCTCAGAGCCCCATCCAACCTGGCCTTGAACACTTCCAGGAATGGGACATCCACAGCTTCTCTGGGCAACCTGTGCCAGTGCCTCACAATAAAGAATTTCTTTCTAACATCTAATCTAAACCTGCTCTCTTTCAGTTTGAAGCCATTCCCCCTTGCCCAGTCGCTACATGCTCTTGTAAAAACTCCCTCTCCGTTCTTTCTTGTAGCTTCTTCAGGTACTGGAAGGCCACAACTGGGTCACCCCAAAGCCTTCTCTTTTCCAGTCTGAACAACCCCAATTCTCTCAGCCTTTCCTTGTAGGAGAGGTGCTCCATCCCTCTGATCATCTTGGTGACCCTCCTCTGGACTTATTCGAACGGGTCAATGTCCTTCCTGTGCTGGGGACCCCAGAGCTGGATGCATTTTACACATTTAAATGAAGTTGCACTTACAGCCTTCTGCAGAAAGGCAAAAATCTTTGCAGATATCTGAGACTGAATCTTTTCTGTATATTAAGAAAAATTTTTTAGAACTCTAAGGGGACAAGATCATTTGGCAATGCCTGCCAAAACATAATTATTTAATGGATATTTTATAGCTGTACACAGAGGTCCTAAATGATAGCTGAGCTTCTCTGTGGTAGGTGTTACATGTACTAGGAGATGATCGCTGCCCTCAGGAAGTCTATAAACTAAATAAATAGGACAAAGATCAAGTCAAGAGGAGCATTATTATCTTGAGTTTACATACGGAGAACCGAAACACAAAGAGAGAAAAACCTCCAAATTCCACAGTAAGCCTGTGGCAAAGCAAAGTTCTCCTAAACCCCGATGCATTGCTGGCTCCTTCCTCTCAGCCATGCTCTTTTTCAAAACAAGAAGCCACTTGAATTCCACATGCAAAGCGAAGCCCGGGCAGTGAGTGACACAAAGAAACATCCCTTTATAACTGAAATACGTAATTTTCAACCACAGATCTCAAAGAGCATTAGAGACAGATAAGTCTCTCCTTTTCACAGGGTGGGTTGCTCAGGCAGAGGATATCATCTGTAGCTTCACAGCCAGTTTAAAAGCATAATATAGGTGAAGTCTGCTGTCTCTGCATCTAACTGGATAGTCATGATCTTCACCACCTTGCAGAGTCTCACAGCAATAAAATGGCTTAGCCGTGGTGATTCCTGTAGTGCTTTCAGTTGTCACAAGATGCGGCCCAGAACTAAGGAAGAGGGAGCAGAGAAAGTAATATTTTACATCTCCTGGACACTAGATCTGTGTCTTTCCCCTTTCCAGTATAAATTAACACTCCTTGGAATGGCCTCCCTAATTTACCATGGCTTTGAGTGACTTGTGATCAGCCGGAACGGTGGAGTGCTCTGCCCTCTCCCTCTGTCCCAATCAAGGGAATAGTGTGGGGTCACCATGCCAAACATATGCTACATCCTTCTTGTGAGGTGTATTCCACACGGGGTGATCAATCTAACTCTGTGGCTCCTTTCCAGCAGCTGAGCCAGCACAAAGAGAGCTACACCACGGCCCAAAAATGATGACGTCTCTCATTGTGGCCAACTTTTGTTCAAAGGGACATGACAAACTTCTGGATTTTCTGTCTGTGTTACACAGGGACCTGATCTCATCTGCCTTGAATGGTCTCTGTCTTTTAAGTTGACTATATTCTTGATGTTGCTGGAGGCAAAAATGGTAACAGCCAATTTATTTACTATAGAAGGTACAAATTAGAAAAAAATCCTACAACTTTCTATTTAGAATACTGGATAAAATTACAATTCATTTTTTGAAGAAGCCGCTGCTATATGCCTATATCAGCTACAGTTCTCAGATGGAGAGATGTCACCTCTTGGTTTATTTTCCATCTCATTTTTCTTCCTAGTAAAGAGCTTTTATGTTCTGTATAAGCTGAGATCAGAAAAAAAAAAAAAGGAGAATCAGAAAAAAAAATCAGGAAATAATAGCAGCAAGCATCACTCCGTATTCTTTCCTCAAAATTAGCTCTAAGTCACACATTAGCCATTAACTCTTTTGACCTGTTCCTCTTTGAAAGATAGGTTCCACTTTAGGTTTCAACCTCAAACTTCAGTATCTTCAGCACTGACATAATCTTAATTGGTTTCTATATTTCTAAAAAGACATAAATGGGTATTTAAAAGCAGACTATAGAAAAAATAGATTTTCAAGGTAAGCCAAATAATCATAAAATCAGCTCTTGAAAACCCCCAGAAATAAGATAGTATTTGGTAGCTGCAGTAGTAATGATCTGAAACATTTAAATTAAATATATGCGCTCAAGAAATCACTGTATCATGTGCTTAAAGTGTTGGGTTCAAATGCTAATTGGAGTATAAGATGAGAAATCCAAACACAAGTCAATTTTGGTAAGAACGTGAATGCATTTATCAAAAAGATTTCAAAATGTTGATGTGAAGCCTCCTGGGATTGTTATGGATACACAGAAGATAGGAACATAAAAACATAATTCATCTGTTCAAATTTCGATTCCATTCTGTTTATTACAAGATGCAACAAATTTCTGCTCTTTTCCACTCTTCAGTTTTTTTCCATGATGAGCAGTATCTACTTTTTAAGTGACCCACACAGGCTTTCTGAGTCCTGCCCCAGTGAATTACAGTGAGGAAACAGTCAGGCAAACACACGGGGAGCAGAGGATCACTTCTCTGATGGAAAGGTTAGGAAGAGACAACACACCTGGAGTGCAGTCATGACCAGCACTGCAGTCACAGAGGAAGGTGCAGTTTGGGCACTTTCCAGGCTCTTGCCTCCAGGAGAGGTGGCAGCTCACACCTCTTGCTGGGTTTGGGACTCAGCCCATTCGTCACCCTCAGCCGCACCGCTCAGAACATTCAGCGCCGCAGTGGACGTGCCAAAGCTTCAGCACCAGTGGCCACGTCCTGCAGGAGCAAAGAGCACCACTGGCCACATCCTGCAGGGTCCAGCAAAGAGCCTGCACTGACCTTTGTGCTACCAGTGCCGAGACTGATACTGCAGATCAGCTGGCAGTGACTCCAGACCGGTCATTCCCAAACAAAAGTCCTTCGCGAGGCAAAGATTTCTGTGGCCACACTCCTAGAAGTAGCTGCTTAAAAATGGATTTATCCTCCTCTACAGCACTTTGCTTCTCCAGAATATGTTTTTCTTTCAGAATGGGACAAAGTATGAAAATGGCTGCACTTCTTACAGAACAAAGGGCATCCCAGATTATTTAACTGTGGACACTAACTAATGTAGTGCAGCATGAAGGTCACCTCTAGCTGAGGAGATCAGCATCCTAAAAGCTATATGGTGGCTGTGCAAAGGCAGAGAACTTTTACCCTAGCTGGAATGAAACGCTTACTTTAAGGTTTCCCAGTGGAAAATTCAAGTGAAAGTATTTTTTTTGTAGTAAAAAGATTTAATATGATTAATATGATTAATATTTTCAAGAAAAATATGTTTTTCAATTAAAAAATGTTTTGAACTTTTTCAACCAGTCCTACAGTTATGTGAACATTGCTTGGTACCTCTGTGTTCTTTCCATCAATAAAGCAGCAAAAGTTGAACCCAGACCTCCAAGCCACAATAGTAACTGAGGTATTTCCTGGAAATACATGTTGTCCCCTGTACATCTAAAGGATACCAGATACAGACACTAAACAATCCAGAACTACCTCCCCATTGAATAAAAGATGGTATATGAGACACATCTTTAGGATATGGATCAATGCCTTCATGTGAATATTCATACTCATTCAGTGACTACAGTACATCATTTCCAGTGAACGAGGAAGAGCTTCCATGCAAAAACTGATGTGATCAAGCCCAGAAAAAAACACTTCTTTGTGACATCCATCTATTAGAGAAGTAATGACTGCATGAATCTTCACAGAGTCCAAATACAGAGCACTTGATCTTGTAGCTTTAAAGTTCTTTCATGCAGGGTTGTTGGGTTTGTTTTTTTTTTTTGTCAGTGAATATGTATACATAGCTTTCACAGGGAATACAGGATATAAGGGACAGTAAGTATGCTTCAGCATATGGTGAAACCATATGGTTGGCTGCTTTTCTGCCTATACCACTTTTATTTATTTATTTTAAAATATGTGATTCACATTAATAGTTGAGACCTTTCTAATTTACATGGCTATAAATATGATAGATTAATTATGCTTAATTTTTAAAATATTATTTATTATTGTCTGGGGTTAAGGAGTGTGCACAAGACAGGAAAAGAAACGGGCTGAATTGCCTGCTGATGTAAATGAACAAAGCAATAGCAGTACCTTAGATCAAAGAACTACCATTTCTATCGTGCAGAAATCTTTGATTTGTCAGACAGATTCTGAATCTGGATTCCTTCTAATACACTCTGCATGGTTCTGCAGGAGTTAAAAAATGGAAAGCATTGAACATAGAGATCTGGCTTCTTGGTTCCTTGTCCAGTAAGTCACCAAAGAGTGAAGAAGCACAGAAATCCTGTCTACATGATGCTGAGGAGCCTGCAGAGAGAGGCAGGAGGAAAAGGAAAAATGGTAATTCCAGAGAGACCAGCATGTTTCTATATAATTGTCATATTTTAGAACATTCCCATCATAAGAGTTGAGAGCAGTGATGCAGCAGAATTTTTTATCTAATTTTCAAGCTATTTCAAATTCAATTAGAAATACACTCCAAAACAAGGAATAGTCACATGGCAAATAATTATAAAAAACATGCTAAGTGTCATTATTTACTGTCCCAGAACAAATAAGCTTGTTTGATCACAGTCCAGTTGATAACACAATGGTGTCAGCCACCTCACACTACCCTCTGTCTTGACTCTTTTCTTATTGTTTCTCTCCTGAAGGGCCAGGGACTTGATAGAACAGGGAAATCTCCCGTCCTTTTTGATCAGAGACTTTCTGTCTGTCATCACTTTTTCTGTAGGAGAGAGGTGACAGCTCCCATTTGGATTGCTACCTAAGGAGATCAGATGCCTGGTCTGAAATCCCCGCTTCAGCACAGACTTCTAATGTGAGCTTAAATATGTCGCTTTGCCTTTTTACACCTCAGTTCCTCAATGGTAGCAAAGGAATCAGAGCACTTCCCCACCCCTGAGGGCTAGACTGTGGGGTGCTCCAAGGCCAAGGGGACATGTAAGTAGCTCAACCAGCTGTAAGACTTTGATCTCCAGAGTTATCAATCCAGCATTTCAAAAGCACTTAACTCACAATGAGACATTTAATATTTTCAAGAAACAGTTCACTTTTTTTTTTTTTTAATAGAAGTTTTATCATTATTTCCTTAAACAGTTTACAAAATCCCACTTACAATTTTCAGGACTTGATCTTATTATCTGTCTTTTACTGTAAACTCTCTGTTTTGGTGCAACATGAAGTTTGACCAAGAGGCAGTATATCTATGCTGGCAGCAAGTCTGTGGATGTTGATATGCCAGGCAGGAGGTAGGTGATTTTTCTGGAGACATAGCTCACTTTCTCTAAGGGAAAACATGAAATAAAAAAGTATAGAATGACCTTGCACTAATAAGCCTCTGCCTCGAGACAATGATTAAACCTGGTAGCGCAAGGGTTGGTTTATGAGTAATATCAGCTAAGGCACTAATGAAAGTATCCCATTAAAAAAATGTATAACTTAGGGACTCGTCTGCACTGAGAAATTTGGTCACTGCTGTTGCTGCATTAATATGATCTGAAGTACAAACAGGGAGATATATCCAGGTATTTCTAACTAAACTAATCAGCTGGAGGTCCTGCATAATTTGTCAGGAATGAAAATCTCTATGTGAATTCTGCACTTCAAACCTAGTTGTAGCTCAAGGACTTCATTGTCCAAAGGTTTCTCATCATCAGTGTAGCTATAATACTACTGCCAAGTGCTGTGACTGGTATGTTATGACTTGAACAGGTTTGTCCTGCACAGTTAACATTGTACTCATCCAAAACATTATCCTTATACTCAGGAATATCATAGGAAAGGATCCATTTGAACATACGTGCACCAGCCTGGGTCAGAAATCAAATCGTTTATTTGTTTTCTTCATTGGAGTTATTCAGAAAGCAAATTAATTTTCCCCATTGCATTTGAAAATTTCCATAGGAAAAACAGACATGGATACTTCTGGTAGTGACTCACACATACCCACAGATCTGTTGAGCATGCACAGCAGGTGTGATGAGACCAGCCCAGGCCAGGGTTACTGTGCAACGTGCAAATCAGCTGCTGTGCACATGTACAGTAACTCTGACGCATCCAGTACCTCTAAATTGGGAAATTCTGCCAGCTTGTGGGCAACCAGCAAGACAACAGTAAAATCAGGCAGGCTGCAGAGAAACAACTTGAATCACAACATACTCATCTATGAGAATAAGAGCTCAAGATAGGTAAAGTACAGTTCCTTCAAGGTTCAGTGGCACCATGTTGAATTGTAGTATTTCAGTGGCCCACTTAAATTTTTTTAGTGAATGATTGAAAAAAAAAACCAAGAAAAATATAAATCCATTTTCATATGTGCAGAAAATTAGGGGTTTTTACTTGGGAAATTACTTCTCTCTCTGATTTTATTATTTTTGATAATTTTGGTTTTTATTAGAAAACTTTTGGTGGGAAATTCCAAGCAGTTGCAACAGATTGCCTCTAAAAACTGTTATACAACTGACAAAAAGAAATAAAACTATATCAGTAAAGGTAGCAGTGGTCTGTGCTATAATATAGGTTATGTATGTTCCTTCCCCATTGCAAAAGTTTAAAAAGATTGCTGTAACCACCAAATACCTTTTTATTTTCCAAGCTATATTAACAATTGAACACCAATGAAGGTTATTAAGTGGTTGTTTCCCCACCACACCACATTTAACCATAAGCATGTTAAAACTATGTTTGGAGGAGGGGAGTAAGAAAATAAAAATATTCATTGCAGGAAAAAAAAAGGGTACATTAAGCTCTTTTTTCAGAAACTTGATCTTCTATACAGTAGAGTTCATATATTAATTTAGCAGGGGAAATTTGATGTTATCTATCCTTTGCTAAAAATATTAAAGCCATTTTTAATGTGATCTGAGATACGGCGGAGTGGAAAGGCATCTATTTGAAAAAGTAAATGAAAAGTAAAAAAGATTTCTCTATATAATTCTGACTCTTACCCATGACTTGGACATATCTTTTCAAATAGTGAAATGAAAGAATCTGTAGTTTCTGAGATTTTCTACATTCAGTTGCAGTACTAAATTGCTAAAGTAGAAGAGTATCAAAAAAGAAAGAAGATCAAATTTATTTTCTGACACACACAAGGACTCTTTTTTGCTCCTGGCCATGAAAGTTAAAGCAAAGCTTCAACAAAATATCAGAATGAGACACAAACAGCTGCTGCATTTCAGGTCAATCTTACAAACTGAAATCAGTGATTTTCCTACAACTATATAAAATAAACTTCAGAATGTGGATTTTCTGTGTTAAAATTTGATTTGCAGGCAATTCCTCATGCTCTTCTACTTGCTAAGGGAATAAACTTTAACTCCCCTTTTTTAAGTTGGTCCTCCACAAGGTATGACTTCATATTTTTATTTCAACAAGAGAGAAATTTCATCAAGAGATATTCCATCAAGAAAGAAATTATCAGATAAACACATTAGTTGGTACTTTGTACATATACCTCTAGGTCACTATGAAATGTTTCTTTCTACCATGAAACATTTATGCTTTTCCCAGCCACTGTGAACACACCAGATCATCCTCTCAGGGTCACTGAACACAATCCATACCTTGGAGAACAGGCAGATTATTGGGATTTGTGTCATACTTTCCCCTTTACCTTCTTCTCAGCCCCACTGGTGCTTGACAAAGATTTGATCAGTGGGACCAAAGTGGGTAAGGGCAGAGCAAAACACTCTGGAGTCTCAATGTAAAGCCAGAGCCTCCAGATTTCCCAACAGAAATCAAATGCCACTGAGTTGGAACAGTTTTGGTTGCTGCTGGCTCCTGGTGGGCTGCTCCAGGGACACCCACATCTCCTCACAGAACTTGGCTTTCACACACAGTCCTAAGACCTATGAGAAATGGGAGCTTCACAGCCCAGTTTGAGCTGCCTGGTCAGAAACCCCATCCAGATAACCTGGAACAACAGGAAGGAGAAATCTTTGCCCATGTCATGTTGGCTGTCAGCTGGAAAGGGATGCAGAGGGAGTAGTGGTGATGCAGCCCTGGGTACGGCACCGCAGGGATGCAGAGCTGCACCAGTCCTTCACTGCATCCCTGTCACCCCCATGACCAGCTGCAGGGATCAGTCCCATTCCTCTGGCCAGATGGCACAGTGTGGTCCCCACACCTCTCACAGTTAGTGCCATTTACAGGGCTCTGCCCACATGTACATTTGAAGGCATCTCTGGCTAAATATTTACCACACAGACATTTGCACCTACTATCTTTCAGGTTTCCCTAGCAGACTCCTTGTGCTGTGCTCAACACTTGTCCATGCATTATTTGCCACATGGTCATAGCCTTCATATTCTGACTATGACTCTCAATCTAGGCTACTTTATTTTTATTTCTAGCACCATACAAGACTGTGTTTCAACTTCTCGGCGTGCAGAGGGCCATCTCTACATATGCCCAGGAAAATTCCTGCAGCTCTAAGTGGTCTCTTTCTGTGTCTATAATGACACAAAAGGGTTAGAATCACAGAATATTCTGAGTTGGAAGAGACCCACAAGGATCATTAAGTTCAGCTCTGAAGTGAATGACCCATGCAGGGGTCAAACCCACAACCTTGGTGTTACCAGCACCATGCTCTAGCCAACTGAGCTAATCTCAGGCCCAACATTTCTGGATCCACGTGACTATCCTTTCAGTCTGGGACTCTTAAGAAATAATATATCCACTGAAAATGACTGTGACAATGAGGGAGCTCTTCTGAAAGCCAAATGACAGTGACAGCCCTTGTGACAGAAGGGTGTGAGATGGTTTCAGGGGTGCTCTTTTGATTGGGTTGGGTAAAGGGAGTGAGGTGGTGCCTTCACACCACGTGTATTGGCTCAGTCCCCAAGCTAATGCATCTGCCAATCCATTCCCAGATTTTCTCTACAGAGAGATCTAGTTGATCCAGAAGGGATCTCAGGAGCAATCTAATATGTTCGTGAGCAGTGGTGTTACTTAAACTGGCAGCATAAACACACTCTTCTGCTAGGATCAAAACCTGAACATTAGTCAGCTAATAATGCAAAACCCTGGCAGTATGCCACTGGAAAGAGGAAATATATGCCTTCTCCTACCTAAATCTTTTGACTGCATCTGCACATGGCTGTTCTGCTTGAAAGTAATGGCACTTGTTTCAGGAACTCAGTGAGAGCCAAGGAAAAACTGGATCAAGCCCACAGCAACTAGAACTAGTAAAGTACACATACATCATGCAGAAATCTCACTGACAGCATGTGCTCTGCTTCAGTGGACCTGCACCCCACTGCAGAAGTTGTTTTGAAAACCCAAAGCAGATAATTGTTGATTAACTGATAAAAAAATATGAATTAGCAATTTTCAACATGTGATTGAGAACCTGGAAATCTGTGTACTAACAAAAAAATGCCTAATCTTGGCAGGTTATCAGTCCTTGTACAAGAATCTACAGCTTTATCAGATAATTCTTTGCGATACACTAATTATCAATATTTGAAAACGACTGCCTAAATATGATTTGAGAATCCAAGCATTTAGAAATTCTTCTCTCTATGCTACAGTTAAATATAGCAAATATTAAAACTTAAAAATACACCTCTCCACAGATAAGAACTTTCGAGCTATTGGTGTAAACAGCAGAATTCTTCCTTATCTTTGGGAGACAAAATTACGGCCTTATTGTTTCTGGCATCGGTCAGGCTGCTTCAGTTTTTCCTTTGTTGTGTTTTGCATACGTGAACATCTATAAGAGGATGCATATGCAGCAGGAATGTTTAGGAACATGTAAGAACCTGTTGTAAGGTGGTGGTTGTTACACATTTCAGGCATTTTTTCCACGTAACTTCTGTGGGCTTCTTGTTTTGGTTTATAATTTATTGTCCATATTCAGCTAACAGGCCTAGAGGCCTCTAAGTCTTCGATGTTACAAATATAAAATTAGGGTATACTTTAAATGCTTTTCCATTCTGATGGTTCAGGATATCAGAGCCACTGGTGAAGAATGCTTCATTATCAAGAACAGCAAACTCCAGCTTTGCACAAGGATCTGTCAGGACTTTTTTAAGCCTCCCATTTGGTCAGAAAATTCCCTGAGACTTTTTAAGTCCTGTTTAAGGAGTATAAATCCATGTAATGAAATCAATTCTGTTAACAACCACAGCAATTATTTTTGTATTTGAAAACACACAGTACCCTCACTGCTACCTGAACTGCAGCCACTTCTGCACTAGGATTACTTTTTGTTTCAAAAGAAGGAAAATGCAAAAGGGAGTGGAGAATTATGGTCATGTATTACTTTGTTGCACCCAAAATGAAAATGAAAATGCTATGTACAGGCAAAAGTAAGTGACAACTCCCATTCTCCAACTTCCAATTTCTGTCTTAATGGTACACAACGGGTTAAAAGAGTATGGAGCAAATACTGTATTATTCAATCTTGTAATAAATTTCTACAGGCAATATTCAGTAGCTCAGTTCAACCACCAGCCCCACTGGAGAGTTTTAGTGCTCTGAAGATTAAGATTAAATTCAGAAATAGCAAAGCAAAATTTTCTAGTTTTTCCAAGGGGCAGGAGGAGGATTATATATCCCTCTTACGTGTACAAAATAAGTTTCCATTATTCAAGAGTTGTTCCACGGATCAGTCACAAAGACAAGTGTGTTTTTTCTGCAGTAAGCACGAACACTACCCTCATGACACAAAGGGGTTTTGATAAACAGAAGCCTTTTAAGTAACATTATAGAAGTAACCATTTTTCCTCCATACCCTTTCAAAGGGGCACTGGCATTTTCAAAATGGCACACATGAATTACATACCAATCTAATCATCATACAGCACATTGGAAATTCACTCCTAAATGGCTTCTGTTGTAAAAAGGCAGTCAATTTACATGTCAGAGTAAGAAGGTCTGAACAGAAGGAAAGACTGAATATCCTCACTTACACCACTTTGCCACCACAGACTTCACTTTACTTACACCACAAACTTCATTGATGTTACTCCTGATTTGTGCCACTTGAAATGGAAAGAAAATCAGATATGAAGCATTGTAATGAATGATGATGTATTGGTGATTAAAGTTGAGTAGCCTTCCATCAAACAATCATAAGATCATTTTGCTGTACTAAATTACCTAATTCTTAGAAGAGGAATAGTTCCAACCTAGAGAGCTAAAATCAGTTCAAAAGTACACAATAGATTAACACATACAGAAGAAAAATGGAAAAAAAAAAAAAGAAAAAGAATAAAGATCTGGCATTTTTCTCTCTCCATCTAAAGATCTCAACACAATTTACCATCTTGAATTATGTCAGCCCTATCCCATTCCTTTAAGGAAAGCATTATATCTATTTGGAGATAATGAGAAGGCAAGATGTAAAGATTAAGGACATAATTTTCAGAATCACATAAATTATTTGGGAGCCCCAGTTTTAAACCATATTGAAAGAGCCAGAACTTCAGAAGAGCATTACATTAAAAAAAATCCAGCAAATTAATGGGAAGAATGAACATCCCCAGCTTCTGAAAAATCTGGCTAACAATTCCCCTAAGTGGGCACCACGAACTTCAGTGGCTACTTCTGGAAATGCTAATCAGATCCAAACAGGCTGCACCACAACCAGGATGAGGGTCTGGATGTTTTGATCCAGTCTTGCATCTTTATCACAAGATATTTTATCATTCTTGTTCTAGTTCAGGGATTTGAATAGGGCAGTTTTAGAATTTGATGGACAGCTACCACGTAGGTAGAAACCTCAGCAAGAGTAGTTTGATCAGTAAATAAAAAAAACCACAGTTTTCCAGTTAGCTATTTTCTCTGTTACTTTTTGTGAATTGGATAAATTCATTATAAGCTCATGATATTATGAGCATGTACTTGTCACCGACCATAACACACAAAACTTCCTGTTGTGCAGAAACAGATGACTGGACAAAGCCTTCATTTAGGCAGCACCAGAAACAACTGCAAAGCCTGTTTTGCCTCACTCATTTACCTGTAAACTTTGCTACCTCTGTCATCACACAGCTCTCAAGTAGACACCAGAAGTACATGATGCTACGGGGTTAATGGACTCAGTTGCCAAGATTCAACAGCCAGAGATGGGTGTCAGATCTCTCCATATAACCTCCCATGCATCCAGAGTTGGGAAATGGAATGTGTGCAAGTGAGAGAGAGATAAAACTAAACTAAATATGCCCTTTATGTTAAGAGCCTCAATCAAGACAATAATGCCTCCGTTTCATAACCACGGCTTTTACTTTACTTTAGCACCTGTTTATTAAACTCTTTGCTTCTCAAGTTCTGAAATGGAAATAAGGCAGTTTTTGAAAGCAGTGGTAAAGGGGCTCTAGGCATGGATGAAGAGAAGTATGCTGATTGCATAGCTCACAATTTCACTTCATTTTCTATGTGCTAATTATACTGCTCTTTCCTGATTTTGAATGGTATAGTTGCTTTGGAGATGTTTGAGTCCACTGCCTCTGAATATTGGACCCTGAAATGCTGTCACTCCTCTCAGTTTAAATTATCAAGATGTAACAAAAATAAAATCTATATCTGATGGAGAAATAAGATAATCATTGAATCTTTCAGAATTATGCTGGACAACAGACTAGAAAAGATTACAATGAACAGGAATAATTCTTTGCTGGCAGGGAGATGAACTAGGTAAATGAATCAGTCCTTTCTGTATCTAAATTCTATGATGGCAAGGCATGAACATTCTGACCAAGCAATTTACATTGATTTACAAGTATAATTTATAAATCTGTGGGTTCATACATCAGGATTTTGTATCAGCTTATATAATGTGTATAAATACATTTTCACTTTATTTGTTAATGTATTGCAAATGAGGATATAAATCTAACATGAACACAAGTTTACCTTATTTTATTCATTTAAAATGACAATCATTCCTGTACAAATGGGTAGCAGAGGACTACAGCATGGGCTTTGCTCTGTTCTTTAGCTCAGGCTCAAACTTGCAAACTAAATTTGAATCATTTACTTGTCTTCTGAGATATTTCCTCTTCACTGCTTTCTTACCCTAAGAATGCATGCATTCTGAGGGCCAGATCCTCAGCTTTAATCCAACTAGAGCATCCTTCAACTTAGTTCATCATCTTCAGTAAAGTTATGCTAGCTTTCAACATTTGAGGATTTGAGGTGAAATCTTTGTTCCAATTAAATCAATAAGAGTTTTCCTACTGAATTCAAGGATTCAAGGATTTCATCCTTGGCCTCTCTATGTATACACATCTTTTTAAGACTAAAGTGATATACAACAGCTCTGCATAACATGCATGTAGCAGATCCTTTTACGGAAAGAGAAGAAAGCTCCTCAGACAGTGCACATCCTGTTTCCTCTTGAATAGTTTCGGAATGTTTATAAAACAAAATACAGGGTGAGTTATGTCAAAGATTCATATAAATTTTCACCATTTATAAATATTTTGGACATATTTTGGGCATAAATTAACATTTAAAATTTCTTTAAGCCTATCGAGTCTAGTTTTATATCGGCTAGCCCACAGAAAACCTTTTCAAGAGTCCTTCTTGTCTGTGATCATATTTTTTAAACGAAGGGTTTCACATAAAACCAAATGACAGTGGACATTTTACAGGAAAGGGCTGTAGCAATAAATGTCCAAAGACCAGCTGGACTCTGTTTCAGCCTGCATGAGCTCCATCAAATAATTGACAGTCTTATTGCCTTTCCATTGTACACAAAACTACAGTAAAAAAGTGGTTTCTTCTGGAACCTATTCCATGTGGAAAATAACTCATATTCTGAGCAGAATGAGATTTTATTCAAATAGCAGATGGTGGATCCATAGGTGTATATTTTGAGATAAATGTAGTTGTAGAAATTAAAGACAGGAAAATTACATGTAGGATCCAGTTCCACTTAAATCCATAACAGTTTTTCTATCTGTTTCCAAGGGAGTTGGAACAGGCCTCCTGGGGAGAAATCCTGGTTCCTTTCAGCTTCTTTTAGCAAAAAATCTCCAGGACTGTACTCAGAGTTTAAGCTTGACCTAATCATGGAGACACTGAAGGAGTCCTGTATACTTGTTTATCAGGTAGTGTTAACTTAAAGTTGTTTTTTAAAGTACAAAATTTCTCATTTAATACCTTGTTTATTTTATAAACTTCATATCAATTTTCTAGTTGCAACGTGCTTTTCACCCCTCCTCTTCTGCAGTTCATATTTCTAGGGGTGTGATGTAGCAAGAATAAGGACTTGATCCTGTACGACCAAACATGTGGAAGTCTCGCCCAGGATCAGTGGGTGTTTAAGACCTATAAACATTTACACATGCTAGCACCTCCATAGATTTAAACAACCTTCCTCCCTCCCTAATTTCAACACCTGGCAGAATCAAAGCAAGCTGGAGAGAAACAGGCCCCACAAATTTTCACCTTTGCGCTTCCGCTTATATCTTATTACTCCTGCTAATTTTGCCGCGAAGCATAAAGTAAACTCTGCATTCCAGTGTAATATAAATGATATCATTTAACGTGACTAAGAGATATACAGATGGCACTGCATTTCCTCCACAGTGTGGAGAGGTCAGACAGCAATTGGCTATAACACAAACTAAGCTAATACAGAGTTACAAGCTGCCAGATCTTGGTCCCGCTCGCTAACAGCCCGTGCCGTGGGAAGTAATTGAGCTTGCAGCAACTTTCTTAACTGTACTTAAGTAAGGGACAATGTTGGAAAATGTCAGCACTCCCACTTAAAATATCGTCATGTTCATAGGAAATATTTTAGAGGATTTTAATGATAAAAGGTTCAGAAGGAGCAATAATTTTTGTTAAGTGTGCCCAGGTCTACGGCTCATCTACAGTGATTTTGTCTTATCTCCCTTAAAAAGCTGCAAAAATTAATCTTGAAATTAAAAATAAGCCACTTCCGCTGATCACTTTGGTACACAAATAACTTAACAATAACTAATTCTCTAGTTCTTTTCATCTTTTAAGTGTCCACAATATAACCTGCTACAAAAATATCTAGTTTTTAGTATAAATTCCCTCTTAGAACATGATTCTAAGTAAACTGAATTTAATAATTTTTCAGTGCAAAATGCCTATACAAACTGGACTATGACTCCATCTACAAAAGATTCTGACTGGTTTGTTTTTCTTCAGAAATGTAAAAAGAGGCTTTAAAGCTGCCCCATCCCTCTAGCTAAGGGAAATTCTACCTCACGACAAGTTGTCAAGCAAGGTGAGTCCAAGTAGAGGGAAGGAAGAGGGTCTAACAATACAGATGACCAAACTGTACATCCTCTCCCAAAATCCCTAGCACTATAATGTACTAGGATGTCCTTAGGAGATGCTACAAAATAGAATAATAAACAAACACTTCTCTGAGAAAGGAATACAGATTAAAATGGAAAATAGCATGATTTAGACCCAGTGTAACCACATCTTGATTACCGCTTGCAATTCTGTTTCTTTCCATGTCACACGGTAGGACCACATAAGATACCAGGAAGAACACCTATCATTCCTGGAGTTATGAAACAGCTGATTCACCAGTCTAAGTGAGGTTGAATAAATATCAGACAAAATTAAAACATTTCTTGAAAAAGTTAGATGGATTTACTGTCACATTTGCCACTTCTTATATGCAATTTTGTAAATATTGACAAACACATACAATAACTACAAAGTTTTTTAGATAAACAGTCAAATCCTTCCCCAATGCTTACTCAAAACACAATCTAGAGTTATGTACAATTTACTCATGCCAGGAGTACTTTTCATGCTGCTCTTTAAAGAAAGAAGCCCTTCTGCATGATTTTCCTGACCCATCATAGCTCAGATAGTTCCGACTTTGAGTAACAGTTGGAAATAAAAATATATTTTCCAAGTCATTCAGGCAAGAAGTGTGGGCAGTGTTTCACTCCTGAGGAGTGGGTGGCAGATGAAATTCTTAAGTGGAACATATGCTGTGCTTTCTGTAAAAGCAATGCATGCTGCTTCCGTGTGCCAGACCAAAGTCCTTGAGGCACCTGGGCCACCAAACTCCTTGAAGGCATTCAGGAATGCCTGTCAAGGATACAGCTGTAACAGAGCAAATCCTCAGTCAGCTTGGTGGACAGCAAGAGTTACCACAAATCTAAGCGGGACAGGTTTGAGCCTGTCCCTCGTTCTATTCACTGCCCAAACTCTCGTCTGCACACACCAAGTGGCAAAATTTGACTTCTAGTTCTCTTTTTTCCTTTTCATCTTGTTGGTCATTTAATGGAAGACATCAGTCCACTGCCTCTTCCAAGGTTTCATTTTGCTACTGCGATTCCCCTGGTACAGCAGTTTTGTCTTAAACCAGAAGCTACTCAAGCTAAATGCTAGTCTTCAGTTTTCAAATTTAGAATCTTTTTGAGGTGCTTGCTCTTAGACTGCATTAGCTGGCTGCACTGCTTGATTAGCAACGCTTTTTCTGAGTGGTGTATTTACTCCCAGGAGCACTTTATCATTTATCATACTTATGTTCATTTTACTCTTATCCCAATCACGCCAGCTTTCATGTAAAATAAAAAAAAAAATTAAAAATTAAAAAAAAGAGAAAGAAACAAGATTAAAACCTATTTAGTACACCTTTAATATCACCTTTAATGCATGCACACACTTCAGAGACAAATGTGTTCTGTGGCTTCTTTATGTTTGGCTCTTTAATTTTCTTCATCAGAGTTATCTGAATGTAAATTCTAGGCAATGCAGCGAGAAACTATAAAGCTATATAGAAACCTGCATATCACTGGAGAGCCAAGAGGAACAATGGAAATTCAGGCCAACCATCTGGTCCAACACAATGCTCCATTTCAAAAGGTACCTCTTGGAGAATCGTGCTGCTGAAGTATAACGTGATTTTGGGTCACAGTCATTCTGACAACGCTGTCGCAGAGATTGTCTGTGTATGGTTGGGTCAGATCTCCAGAATGTAATCTAACTCAGACAGACATCTTCTTTTAATCTTTTGTCTTACAGGAACAATTGACACCATCTGTTTTCATAAGAAAGTGCTTTAGTAGGCCTTCCATCAGTGCAACTAAATTTGTTGTGTGTGACAAGACACAGGAATCACAAAGCTATTTAAGCATCACAGAAGACAACTGAGGAGAGGCACCTCTTCATATAAATGAGTAAACATTTAGAGGGCAGGCTGAAAGAAAGTAATAATATTAATTTCTCAGAAATTCCCCTAACAAAAAGAAAACAACATTTCAATATTTAGGGGAAGACCTTGTTTCATTCTCCTGAGTTTGCAAGAGAAAATTTTGATTTAGAAACTTCCCATTGAGTAAATTCTAGGGTTTACTTATTATTTCAAATCTGAGTTTTCTGGGGTCTTCTTTTCTTGTCTTCCAGGCTGGCAAGTTGTTAGAATACTATAATAATGAATTATCATTCATTAACAGCTATCTAATTATGTAAGTCATCAAGTTATATTTCAGATTTATGACTTACTACAACTAGCTTCAGCAAAAACTTTGTATCTTACTACCTAAAATAATGTCGTGGATTGGTATTTTTTTATATAGAATAAAAACAGAATAAGTACTCAGCAAATGGAAGGAAGGTGAGTACAAAATAGTTACTTTATGACTGTGAAATACAAGGGTGAAAGTAATCAAAGTAGATTTGGGAAAATTTGTCAGAGAAGGGCAGCCTTGTGCTTAGGAGAATCAACAGAACCCATAAAACAGGAGTTCTGTGGTTGTAATAATCACTATGTTCTGGCAACCATTGCCAGAAAAAGATGTTAAAAAGCAGTTAAGGCAAAAGTAATGAATTTTACTCTTCAAAGGACTGCTGTTACACAAAAGAACATCAAATAGGCTATTAGGCCTATTTCATGGGCCCCAAAATTACGTTCCATATCGTCAAAGGGCAGAAATTATCACAATTCCACGCAAAATCCGTCACAGTGTGTACCACTTCAAGTGTTACACCACTTCAAGTCAGTGGAAAATCATAACTAATATCTCTACTAAGATATGATCTGCACTATGGAAGAAATTGTGTTTTCATTCTACTTCACCATCCTCTTTGTCTTTCTTTTAGACATTGGTTGATTGGAGAGGATATGACATTCTCCAAAGTTCGCTCGGCTTGTTTTATTTTCCATCCTCCTAATCTTTCTTACAGCCCTGAGGTCTACCTTAGGGGACACTATAGTAACTAAAAGACAGGAGTAAATGACATAAAGACCCTGCTAATGCTGGCAATTTCACCTTCAGAACGTGCAGCCCCTGTGGTTTCTTAAACTTGGAGGTTGAGGTACATATCAGAGGAAGCCTGAGTGGCTGCTGAGTGAGCCAGATGGTCCAGCACTGGGGGATGAACACACAGGTGGGAAGTCATCCTCACAGCACTTTCCAGATGCTTTTGTTGGGTTCCCCAGCCTCCTACTGAACAGAAAGCACCAAAATGTGGATCTTGAGCCATACAGAGAAGTTACTCTGTATAAATAAAATACTCTGAAATAAAAACACCTATAAAAATCCTCACCAGCTGAAAGTTGGGGCTTTTAGAACAGGCTCAGACTTTCATGTTCAGAATTTGATATATATACGTATATATAAATAACCTAATATCTCATATATTATTATTTATCTAACAAATTATTAGGTGCTTTTATGTAAGATTATTCACAGTTATTCATATACAGGCACAAGATTGTTTTGCCACACAAATCACAGTACATAAGCAATTATATATTTTAATATTTCCATGTATAACCAGACACTATGTGGCATTATAACAGAAAATAGTGCAACAACATCACAAATATATTCAGAAACTTCTACCTGGTTGGAAAAAAAAAAGCAGCAATAAAAGAATGGATATTTCTGCTCTCAGAAATATTTATCCAAATAAAATTTAAGTCACTGCAGAAAAAAAAATCAACTTAAATTTTAAAAATAAATCTTTTTATATATTTCTACTAGCAAGAAAGAAACCCTCTCATGCCTGATTATTTCAATCTGTTAAATTCTGAGACAAAAAAAAAAAGAGTTCAAGAATTTACATGCTTATGGTTTGGTCAATAAAATGAGAGAAGGCCTGTAGGTTATACTGAAATGGATATTAAAAGTGAACCTACTACACAAAATTCAGTGTTTCTGTGCTTGATCACTCCATATTCACAATCATTGCTCTGGATTATTTAGATCCATAATTTTGTTCTGTCTATTATTATAAAAGAAAATAATCCTCATCTGGCTTCAGACTTACAACACATCCTTCCAACAAAATGCAAGTAGGTGACCAAGGATTAAATGTTAACTGAGATCAAACAGGAACCAAACACTGAAACACATCTGAAAATAGGGGCTAGAGGGATGCAGTCCATGAGTGTTTATGGGAATTTTCAAAATCAGTCCAGTAGCTTAACTGCTGTTGCAGTGGCTAAATTTGAACATTTTAAACTGTAGTCTCAACTGATTAGACTCTTTAATAAAATACTAGCACAGGAGGGAACTAAACTTGAATGTCCAAAAGACTATATACAAAGGCCTGTACCTTACTTTTCTCCAAAACAAGTATGAAACTTGGTTTTTCCCTGGTCTGCCTCTGATATTTTCTAATGACTTGAGTGAAAAAATGATGAAAGCAGTTAAATTTGACAATGGTTCAATTTTAAATGATTGTTAGTTGTGGGAAATTTCAGTTCTGACTCTGAAGGGAAAGTAGAGAGGAGATGAAGCATGGCAAGCTTACGGTTGCTGGCCAAAACAAATCTGGGTTCACACACTGATGGTCCATGAATGCAGGCCTTGGACGAGGGATGTTGTTGAAACCTCTGAGGAAGATGCTGGGGAATTGATTTGAATGCCATAATGAGTATATCTGCCCGGTTCCATCAACAGTCAAAAATAAAGTTAAAAGAAAGAGCAATCAAGAATCTTTAATGATAACATGAGACTACGACTTATCTTCAGTTTTGGTTTTGTCAGAGAGTTGGAAGAAGAAGAATAGACTAGGACAAATGAATAAAATAAAAGGAATCCACCATTTGAACCTTATTTCTCTTTTCCTCAGAGTTATTTCTTGTTCAAAATTATTTTCCCCAATGATTCTGGCAAATCTTGATCTCTAGATTAGTCACAATGGGTATGTTATGTACACTCAAAATGAGATGTCAGAGAACTCACAGACCAGATCTTTGCTGAATATTTTCATGACACCCACTTTTAAATTTGCTGTTCAAGAATGCTTTCTATTATACACCCATGTTTTGTTGTTTCCAGGAAATTTCTGGTCAACAAATAGAATCATGGGAACATTTACTGAATGATAGTACAGACAGAGTGGAGTTTTAAAACACCTAACTAAGTAGTTGGAGAGCGATAAGTAAGCAATCAGAAATTCAGAGGATTACATGGCATACACCAGCCTCTTCACTTTCCCTCCTGCCCTCAATACTTGGGAGGAGTTTTAGGACCACTTGGAATGTACGAGTGATCAGAATGAATCAGATACAAAATACTGGTTTGCAGTCATACTCAGCTGTGGAAAATTACTAGCACAAGAATCAAGTGTTATGGCCGCACTTAAGACAACGTTCGATGATTTTACAGTTGCTACCAGTGCACTCAGAGCTTTTTTTAAATTTTCTTCACTCTATTTGTATGGTCTTAGTTCTGCATTAAGCTCATACAGACCTAATAGAGTCAGCAAGAATTTTGCAGGTTGAACTGTTCAGATGAGGTCATTTGCTCACGATGTTTCAAATTTTGCAAGAACAAACGAGCTTATGAATTGATTCCATTACAGAGGTCAAAAGTCTCATGAGAAGAACAACAGTAAATACCTTTCTTTCTTTCTTTGTCCATAAAATGCCACCAAAAAGTATGCAATAATTTGAAGGAAGCCAAGGCAGGGAAAAGATAAGAAGAAGAACTTGTCTTCCCTTTTATTTCTACCCTCACCTCTTATGCCTACCATGTAACACTGCTGCAAATTCACAAGGGAAAGGCTTAATCTTTATAAATTGATTTGGAATTCCTGTCATATTAAAAAAATACACAAGAAGTCTGTAAGGGAGGGAGCACAGGTTGCAACTCGTGGGAATGAGGTTCCATGCATTTTTAGAGAATGACACAGAGCTCATTTTTATTTTGTGGATGAGTTAAAAACTGAATACAATCAGCTCCCAGACCTGATGTTTCCAGTACTATCTACAGAGGGAAAAAGAAAACTTTTTTTTTTTTTGTCCAGGTTAATAAATGAGTTAATTTTTGCATTACATATATCTACAGAAAAGAGGTGGAAGGAATTCTATTTTCTTCTGAATGGTCTAGGTGTTGGTCAATGTTATGACTGTAGGCCAAACTAGACTGAAGTTGGTTTGCTCCATTATACCTGCTGCTGTATTCTTACCTTGGAATGACAGCAATTACTCTATGTATTTTAACTGTATTCTTCTATTATGGCAATACATGACTATTTGAATGCCCTCAATTTCAAATTACTCCACTGGAAAATACAGCAGGGAAAAGTATCAAAGACAAAGAACTTTTAAATAAATCTCATCTTCCCACCTGCCATATGAACCAATTTCTATGCCAGGTGGCAGATGTTCATGACGGTGCTCAAAATAAGTAAAAATTAAATGGATCTCAAAATTTAATTGTTTTTTTTTAGTGTAAAGGGCTCTCAATTAAAGGGAATTTTATTTTATTTTGTTGGTTAGAGATCCTATCAGAAATGATCTGAAAAACTCTTTAACATAAAAGAGGTGACAAAGAGATCAGAATCTCAAGCATTAAAAGAGAATCTTCTTTTCTCAATGTTAATTTAATATAGAACATCTCATAATTGGGCTATCATGACAGAGAAGTCTCCATCTCTTCAATATAACACTTAGACAGTACATATGAAATTTTCTTGATGCATGACATTTTATACAGGATATAGATCAGATATGGCTTTCTCAGATTTTCTGCAATAAATATATTAGCAGTAGAAACCATATACAAAAATGCCTATTGAAAACTGAGTATGTATCTGATTATCAATTTTACAAGTGATCTTATGGTTTACAAAATACTTAAGTCCTCTTCCAATTAGTATAATTTCTTATCTCAAGAATTGTAATTTCCACAAGGCAGTTTTCACTCGTAACATTTTTCTTGCTGATGCTTCCTATATAAAGATAAGCTCTGTCTTTTTTTAGGGCGTCTTAGAGTTGTAAACATGTTGCTATACTTGAAAGTGACCATTCACATTAAGCTTTTTATGAATCAATGCCATATCATACCTTGTTCTGTGTCTGCTCTGAGTCAGAAGATGGTATAGAAATTATATGTAAGTTGTATATAGTTTTGTTCCACATGATTTCACCAGGATAACAACGCTGCCTCAGCTGAAGGAATGACAAAGGATTTATGTGTTCTTTGATTCATCCTCTGCATGAGTTTCATAAAGCAGATGTGGGCCCGAGAAAGGTCCTTACATAAACCATACCAATTGAATTGCTGAATGAGAGAGGAATTCCAAGAGCTGGATCATGATACACATAGAATCATAGAATCATTAGGGTTGGAAAAGACCTCCATGATCATCAAGTCCAACCTTCAAATGAATGACACCATGCCCACTAAACCATATCACAAATGCATTACTTTGAATCCTTGAGAAACTAAGATCTGCGGAAAAAACAGTTTACCATCCCAGCGAGGATACAGCAGAAAATCTGGAGAAAATAAATTCCTGAGAAGGCAGCAAAAATATCATGAAGTTCTTTTACACCTGTAGGAAAGACTAAATTATTTGGTTTTTTTTGTTATAGCTGCAAAGAACTGTTTGAACTTTCCTACACTAAAAACCATCTGATATAAAAATTCAAAAGCCTATTTCTAGAAAAGTGCTGGGTATTCTCTTCACTGTGGGATACTTACAGCCTTTAGGATGCATGGTCTCACTGCTTCGAAGTATATGTCCTAGATTACAAAACCTGACCTACTGCTAAATTTTAAGGAATGAGCCTTTATTGCAAACATAGTTATGACAGGCCTGCATAGATATAGGTCGGGCATTTTGACTGTGGAGTCTTTACAAGACCACAAATTCTGTAGTACCGAGGTGCTGAAATTATAGTTCGTGTTCTACAAGGGTTATTCAAGTCAAGGAGGGTGTAATGGTTGCTCTCAATTCTGCTACGTAACGTCATGGCCAGAGCTGATGGCATTACCCCTCTTCAGAGGCATGTGAATCCTTTCACTAAGAGAGAGAGCTTTTGCCCTGAAAAGTAATTATATTTAACTGCAATGGTTTTCATCAGTGTCTAAACTAGGCCCAGTAGTGGCTTTCATTTCTTCATGAATGTGTCAACACTAGAATTGTCTGGGACAGTATGAAATCAGCATTACTTTAAGTTGTAAAGATAGATAAATATAAATAATTTCTCAACATAAAATGGATCTTCTACTATCACTTTGATGAATAAAAAGATAGCACTTTTCCAAATCCAAGTTTACTCAACTAAAACTACACAATTAACACAATACCACTGCCAACTAAGTCAAGCAATATTGGTTCATTTCTCATTTAAAACTTAGTATGGAGGGAAGGGAGACAGCCTGTACTGTAGCAAGAGCTTTGAGATACTACAGTAAAGGAGATTTTGAAAAGAATTAAAGTCATGACAAACTAAGACAGTAGATATAGTAAAAGCAGAGAAAAAGCACTATGGAATACATGAAAGATTTAGTCCAAGATATTTCTGTGTTTCCAGCCATTTTATACTTCAAACGGACCAGTTTGTATATCTTCTTTCCAAAATTTTGATTCACAGGAAAAAAATGTTTCACAAAATCCACACAGATCTACATCCATCTCACTAACCCCTCCTGTGTTGCTTCTACTTTATGTAAGAACAACCAGGCTTTCTCTGGTCACTGTTCAAATCTCTTCAGCAATGCTAAAGAGGTACAGAAAACTTGGAGGCGGGGAGGTTGTCTAGGAGGCTGATTGCTAAACTCCACTTGGAAGTTCCAAATATATATAAATTACAAACTCACTATGTGTCTGTGTACTTGTTTGAGACGTGACCTTTTGTCTGAAACCCACTAATAGCGAACATATGTCACGGTAGAAAACTCTTTGGTGCCCAAGTTATTTCAGTGCATCGCAGTTAACAATTTGTAATTCCACTTCCATAGTTCCTCTGCTCATAATAAAGCAAACCTGCCACAGAAAAAAATAATCTTTCTTTCCCATAAAAAGACTCATAGTTGAAGCATACAGGATTATCATTATGCAAGCTCATTAGGTGTACACAAGCTATACTTTTCCCTGTACAACTGAAATTCATTGATAAAACAATGAAGTGAACTAACACCCTTCCTAAATAAAGTTTCACCAGTAGCACTGTATGTTAATGGAGCTATTTCATTGTTAATGTGACTGACTGCTTATTGATTCTTGCAGTAATCCAGCAAGGGCTTCAGAGTACAATTTAGTTTGGAGAGCTACGGGTCCAACATCTATGCTCAATTACAACTTTCAGAAGGGTAGATCAATAAAATTTAAATTGCTTATGGTAATCACAACTTCAAATCATTGCGATCAGCATAAGCAATCTGCTGACCTCAGCCAAGCTCCTAAATTGAAACTTGTAATGAGTGGTCATTTAGTTTGGGTCCATTCATATTATTTTGGAGGCAGGTGATGAACAATTAAAGATCAGTCAGCACCTTCCCTACCCAGCAATCCCCTCTGAATTCCCAAAGTACTAATATGTAGTAACCCTAGGGTATAGGCCTTTGCACTTCTTTAATGGGTATTCTGTATGAATAAGCAATTATATTTTCTATTAAACAATTTCAGTGTAATTGAATTAGCAGTTATAATATTGCTCGGGCAAGCAGAAGCTTTCCTAGGGAAAAATTAAGTGATATTGGGTAATTCAAATTAATTTATAAGCCTGAAAAATGTAACCATTAAACAGAATTGTTCACCCTCCCAAAAAAATTACAATTAATGAACATATTGTTTCAATACATAAGTTTCCTAACAATTTGCTTTTTGGTCATAATAGCTTTTTCCCAGTTCATTATAAAAACCTGTCTATTATAATGAAAATTTCATAGGCTGTTTTCTTTGACAAAGCGGGTTGCAAGTTTAAACAAAGATAGCCTGCAGATTACTTTCACAATAAGGAGTCACCTTAGAATTACATTTTAATAAATCATTGACAATAAATCTTCTGTATTACAGCACTAGGGTTTAGAGAAGGAGGAAAAAAGGCAAATACAGAGAAAACGATCAATGAAAATCCCCTTCTGCCAATATGAGAATAGATTGACCAAGTCTAATGTAAAGTTTGCTACACGCAAAAATAAAAACTCAAAAAGCTTTAAAAAGATGCAGAGCAAACAGCAATAAAGTCTGTAAACGGATGCAGATTTAATTAACATATTAATTTATTAATACTCACCTAACAGCTTTTTGCAAATGGTCTTATTCAGGGTAGAAGTTACTGAATATTTAAACAAGCTAACAGACTCTGATTTGGGAATATTTTCATTAATAAAATGCCAAACACCCATGATTCTGGTTCATGAGATTACGTATTATTCACAGGCATTTGAAAGACGGATGAGCATTTCTATTTGAGATTCACAAAACATTACATCGGTTTGAGCACAAACAGTGCTTTGCCTGAAGACTATTTAAACTGGTTTAGTCATCCAAACAGAGAGGAATAACAATTCCTGTACTTTTACTTGGAACAAGAGGTCTTAAGGCCAGGAGCATCTATGCTACATGGAGTATCTCTCACCATACCAACAGTGCAAAATACACCTTACTTATACCAGTTTTTGCACAGCTATGCAGAGAAAACTCATATTTTGGCAGAAGTGCAGGGAGGGAATCTAAAATAAACTACCCAGACAAAAGACTTCTGAATGTGTTATGCAACACATGGATGGGTTTCTGGGACAAATCTACCACAAAATTCTTCTGATCACAACGATGTCTCATAGTGTCCCTCACTAGCCTTCACAACCACGGGATGGTCGGAGTAAAAGGCAAAAACTAGAAGTGGTAAATTTGGAATTCTTGATTTAGCTGAATCCAGAAGAAAACCCATGCCTCTGCCTATGAGTCTGAGGGTTATTTACACGGGAAAGGGCTTCTCCCCTCCCGCCTGGCCTGTCATTTTATATGCAGTGTAATGCTTCTTAAGAATATCAATCTTAAAAAGTATACTGATGTTTTATAGCTGCTCCTGTTTTGCAATACAAATGATATAATTACTTGTTTCTCGCTGGAGGGGGTCCGGTTCTTTTAGTTCATTTTTTAAATGCAAATCTTATTAAGCATTTTATCCTAAAATGTTTACTGCAAAGAGGGCAGTATGATCCCAGACAAAGATGGACAACATACCTCCAAAAATAAATACTGGGCAAGGAATGAAACCTGAATTAAAGCAGCATACCAAAAACTGAATTGATCACTTACTGAAATATGTTAACATGATGTAATGGGCAACTACTAAAATCAGATGTACAGGAATATTCCATGAATCATTGCTAGCTAGACCACAACGAACAAAGACATAATAAAGAGCTATGCTCACCAAAAATCTCAAATTTTATAATAGCTCTGAAATGTTCTGTTTACATAGTGTAACAAATTTCTCACCACCTACAGCTTCACATTTGTTACTGTGGGCAGACTTCAAACTTTCTTACAGTGGCGAGCAAAGCATTAACTCATTGCTGTGAGTAACTGCTCACTCGTTTGGGCTCGCTAATGACACCCTACTCCTGAGCTGGAGACCACAACCACTCAGAAATTCCTGGCAGCAGCTGAGCTTGAAATTAGATTCTCCAGACCCAAAAGCACAAGCCCTTACTATTTAAGTTAAAGCAGATTCGGCGTGAGTTGTGCCCTATGAGACATGACAAATGACTGAACAGTTCTGCTTCCATCCCTTAGAGGTCAGTGGTACTTGTAAGCCAGCCAACTCATTACAGAACAGCAGAAAAGGGATTAATTAGTGTCCTAGCTTAGCTTCGATTATGGAACAATCCATATTCAAATTGCCTGTTGAATATGGTGGCCATTACATGAGAATTCTGGAAAATTTAAAGAAAATTATGACATCGCATTTAGGGGGAAAAAATGCAGGTCAGTGACACTGACAAATGGGAATGGCATTCATCCTGTGTCCCTCACATACTTTCAGGTCAGGAAGATGTTCATATCCTCTCCAGCTCCTCTGCTGGGAGAGATTTGTTCATGTCTTTATGGAAGAGAACTGAGACAGTGTTGCCCTGTTCTAGCACATGAAGCTCTCTTGGAAATGCTGAAAGGAAAAAGTCATTCTCCCCTACTTCTCCTAACACAGGGAAGAGCACACTGACAAACAAGAGAGATACGGGTACGTAACAGAGTCTTCATATATAGACGTGTCTGTCCAAAATAATCCTAAAAGGCAGAATTTTCAGCCTATATAATTAGCTCATAAATTAGTCTATAATTCTCTGGGGCTCATTGTCACCACACTAACAGATTCCTAACCTGTAACTTTCCTTTGATTTTTTAAGTCCTTCAGAAACCACAGCTGTCTTTTTCTTCCAGTAATTAGTAGATTTAAATATTTGAAGTCAAGATATATAGGAAAGTCATAAATAAGATGCATCCTTTCCCTAGGTAGATCTTCAAGACATTTTACAGCATAAAAGTAATATGACATTTTAAAAGTTTGAGAATTTCTTGAAAGAAAGCTGCAAAATTGGCCTGACAAATCCTTAAGCCATTTATTCAAAGAGTGAAAATGTAGCATTTCTATTTGAAAAAGAATAGCAGAATATATCAATTCTCTGTGTGAGCAGAGCGGATAAACCAGTGGAATATTCAAAGCTAGGTTCTGACACAAGTTGTGTAGCTATATATCAGAGATAGATTGATTTTAATAGTTATTTCAGATTTTCTGTAAAGAAAATGTTTATGAGAGCTTTAGGCTTCCTATCAGCTTTGTGTCTAAAAGGATCATTTTCCATGAAAATTTTTATTTGCTTACTTCATTGTACTTCTTCACTTGTCGGGAATCTTGCAGTGATGTCAGCTCAACAGAATTTTTGAAGCAATTACCTATGAGTTGAAAGCCTTAGGTCACAACTAAAAACAGTGCACCTAAACCAGGTCTAAATCAGCCAAGGGCAGTGACATTACAATAGTGTAAGGACATCACTTATTGGCCTCAGGGAATATCTAACAGCAAGAGATACAACTGGCACTGTTGCAAAAATAACTATGCAATAGGATTGGCAGTTTATTAGAAACTCTCATGGTTTTAATTAGGATGTCAGAAGAATGGGGGCCTATTGACACCATATTCTGTTGCCCTGTACAAGTGGGAGAACACAACGGGACAGAAATTGGCCCCCCTGTAAATCTTAACCCTGAATTATGTCATTACTGGGAGCATGAATGAGCTGACCCAAAATAGCTGTGAATTTGCACAGCAACCTGTGCAAAACTTAAGAGAATTATTATTTATCTTAAAATTCCCTCTCTGAAATTTAAACATTGTCACACTACTTTACATTTTCTTATTGGACAAATTTACTCCAAACTAGAATGATCAGGCTCAGCTGAAAACAGTAACCCTTTTAAAAATGCAAGACCTGGTTTAGCCTTAAAATTCTTCATATTACAAAGCTCTTCATATCAGCAAAAACATATGGATAATACAGGAGATGGTGAACCAAGAACAACCAACTGATTGCCAGGAACTCTTCTAAACATACTTCAAATACCACAGTACTCAGTGGTACCTGATAAATCCCCTGCATCATTCAGCCTCCTCCTATGACATCGTGATACTTCGTGTTCTACATTAAGGCATCTTGGAGTCATCTGCATAAATAACAAAAAATTACAAGGGAGGAGCATTTGCTTTTAGTTATAGACAATAACAGGAGAGGGCTGAAAAACTGGAGAAAAAAATATCCCATGCCGTGGCTGGGTTTCTTTGCCCTTGAAAAAAATGCATTGAAAATGTCATGGATCTCTGGTCATGAGAGTTTTCTGTGGACAGAGGCCTGATTTCAGCCTCAAGACACTGCATCTGATAGCCCATCCCCTTGTATCTGCTCTATTAAAAACTACCCCATGGTCAAATCATGATCCTAAGAGTTAGTTGAAAGTAACCTCAAACCTTTCACCCTTTTTGTACTCTCAAAGTAATCTAAACCCAGCACATTAAGAGAGACATCAAAGAGTTCCCACTGTTTTTTGTAGGTGCAACTTCTGAGTCTCTCACTTCGTACTTTAGAGATAAGCCATGCAAAGACTTCATCCTGGCCTTTGGCCCCGAAAAGAGTTTTTACTGAAATGTGTGTTGCAGTAGAGAGATAAATAGTCAGAGTTACAGAAATCAATACAGCAAAATTCAATAAATAACAACAAACATCCACTAGACAAGACCTAAACTTTTAGTGTGAAAGAAGTCGCTTTACTTTCTTATGCTTGTACAATATAGACACTTCTTTTGTACATTTGTGTTCATAAAGAATATTACATTTGATTTTTAAAGATTCCAGCAAAATGTGAGGTATGCATTCCATTGCCATCACTGTTTAAGAGACCTTTGAAACCAGAACCAGCAACTCAAATGATATTAAACTCCATCACACATATAAATTTAGATCTCAAATTCACTTTAAACTATGGATGCAAGCTACAAAATACAGATCCAGATCTCATTAGCCTGAAGGTCTGCAGCTATCTGAATCTGACATTTTGACTTGGAGCCATTTCTACTGAAAGTCAGAAAAAAATTTTCTCATTTTCCATTTAGTCATTCCCAGCATGTTTTGCTTACAATTTTTTTCACTCTGTCCCTGCACTAAGAAGCCATTGAACCATCTGTAGTATTCAGATAATAATTTTCTTAGCTCTAACTATATAATTCCACTAATGAGAGCTACTGGAGAGTCTGCTATCATCCATTTCCAAAGACATTATTATAGTTTGATCTTTTGCATATGCAGACATCACTCCACCTTATAGATGTAGCTAAATGTATGAGAAACTATTTCTCAAAGAAGCACTGTACTGGAGCAATGCATATAAATACCAATGGCATAACCACCAAGAAATACCATTTTAGAGAGCACGCAACTGTTTAACAGAAAGACAGAATTCAGATAGCAGTTTTGGGTATAAGAAAATAATTTTAAAATAGCCTGGAAAAATTTAAAAAAAAATATATAGTTTTAAAATTTTTCAACCTTTTGTTTAAAAGTTATATTTTCACTTTAAAATTCACCAGCTTTTATTATTTATTATAAAAACTGAAGGAGCTAAATTCCTTTTTAAAAAGAAATTACACGTCTCTTTAATTTTTTTCTTTATAGTAGGAACACCCGAATAAAATTCCCTTTGGTAATTAACCAACATTTGTTTCCATTTCTCAACTGACATTGTGAACCAAAAGACCACCTTTAGATCACAACCATCCAAAAAGGCAGAATTACTAATCACAGCAATAGATCAGACTCTCCAAAGGGCCAGACCTCACACTTAGTTTATGGAGGTCTATAAGAACTTAATATGATCTCGGGCCACAAGATCAAGATAATTATTCAGCTAGTAGCTGGACAATTTTCCGATGTAGTCTTCACACTGGCTTTTACAGGAATTGCACAGCGCTCCCTCCGCAGAAAGAAGGAGATGCAAGAATCTGCTCTGCAGCCTTCCCAAAAGGGTCCTTGAGCCAGCACTCTACGCTGAGTTCATGTTCATCACCTTCTCAAATAAAAATTATATGTTACACGTAAGAGATTCCTGATAACTCTTCATAATATGACCTGACTGTGCCCTTTGTAAGCACGCAGCCTCTGTCATCAGCCTCTGCTGACACAATAGCCTCTCCATTCATGTCTGAAGTCCTCCAGCACAGAAGTGCCTTCTTAAATGGAGAGAGCATTTTGAAAATGCATTCTTCAGTTTGATGATGAAAAATGAATATGAGAATAAAAGAATTCCTGGTCTTTCCTTGTATACAAGACTCTCCTTGCAAAAATCAATCCGTGCCATTTTGGAAGAGTATCACTAATGAAATTACCATAATCAAGAACTGCAAAGGCATTGATTATTAAACACTAAGCTAATAACAGCCTTGAACGAGATTCTGATGCCACTGAAGACTTACAGAATCTGGACAGGATTTCACTCTCTATCATTAAAAAATCCCACTGAAAAGCTAAACTTCTCTAACTATAAGCAAATGATAAATCTGAGATCATGGTTCTACAAGACAGACTTCTAATAACATAACAAAAATGTTGTGGTCTCTGGACCCAAGATTAACTTGTCCTGCCAGTTAAGGTGCACTCAAAAAATCATTCCACTATACGTCCTGCCAGATCACTCATCTTTTACCTTACAACCAGCATGAAGCACAAACCTGGTAGCTCTCACTATTTTATCAGAAATAGCACTGATTGTAGTTTTGTGATGGATCCAGACCAACTCTTTACTGACAGACAATTCAAAGCTGTGCACAGCCAGTATGGATGAAGCTGGAACTATTATTACCTCATTGCACTGAGATGATGAGTGATGTTAAATTAAAACACTCATAGGTTTACTGGTTCTAAAAAACCAAGCAGGGAATTTTTCTTTCCCCTGCATCACCATGAAAGAAGGATGCTGAATGGGGGAGGGTGGCTTGGCTAGGGTGATCGACACACACAGAAGAAGCTGCCAGAAGCTTCTTCCCCCATGACCAGCAGAGCTAATGCCAGCCAGCTCCAGGACGGACCCATGGCTGGCCAAGGCTGAGCCCATCAGTGATGGTGACAGCACCTCTGGGATAACGGATTTAAGGAGAGGGAAAAAACTCCACAAAATAGCAACTGTACCTGGAGAGACGAGTGAGAATATGTGAGAGCAACAACTCTGCAGACACCCAGGTCAGTGAGGAAGGAGAGGCAGGAGATGGTCCAGGCACCAAGCAGAGATTCTCCTGTAGCCTGTGGTGAAGACCAGGGTGGGGCTGCCACGCCCCTGCAACCTGTAGAAGTCCGAGGCTGAGCAGAGATTCACCTGCAGCTCATGGAGGACTCCATGCTGGAACAGGTGGAGGCCTGAAAGAGGCTATGACCCCACGGGAAGCCTGAGCTGGAGCAGGTTTGCTGGCAGGACTTGTGACCCTGTGGGGAACCTACACTGGAGCAGCCTGTTCCTGAAGGACTGCACCCCATGGAAGGGACCCATGATGGAGCAGTTCATGAACGACTGCAGGCAATGGAAAGGACTCATTTTAGAGAAGTTTGTGGAGGTCTGTCTCCTGTGGGACAGAGCCCACACTGGAGCAGGGGAAGAGTGTGAGGAGTCATCCCTCTGAGGAGGAAGGAGCAGCCAAGACAACATGTGAGCACAGCCCCCATTCCCTATGCTGCTGTCAGGGAGGAGGTAGAGAAATTGGGTCTAAAGTTAAGTCCAGGAAGAAGGTTGGGGGGGAAGGGTTTTTTTAAGAGTCAGTTTTATTTCTCATACTACTTTGATTTGATTGGTAATAAATTAAGCTCATTTCCCCAAGCTGAGTCTGTTTTGCCCACAACAGTAACTAGTGACTGATCTCTCCTTGCCCTTATCTCCACCAAATGAGCATTTCATTATATTTTCTCTCCCCTGCCCACCTGAGGATAGAGCAGCTTCGGTGGGCACCTGATGTCCAGCCAAGGTCAACCCACCACAGTCCTTTTTGGTGCCCCAAGGTTCACTGACCTTTTAATGTTTAGGGAAGTCCAATATTCCTGGAATTGACTGTCCCAGATGGGGAAGCCCTACCATTTGCCATGGGCTAATCCAAACTGTACTGGAACAGGGTGAAGCCCCCAAACACCTACAGTACATCAATGATACAATCATGTGGGTAACAAGTCGGAAGAAGTGTTTGAAAAGGGAAAATGAGTATTTCAGATTCTTCTGAAATCTGGTTTGGCCATAAAAAAAGCAAGGTCAAGGGACCTGCACAGGACATTAAATTCTTGAGAATAAAACAGCAGGGTGAACGCCGTCATGTGCCTCTGGATGTGGTCAACATGAGAGGAGAGTAACTATGTCTCTGTCAGTTAACAGGATGGAAACACAAGCTTTTCTAGGCCTTGTGGGATTCTGTAACTTCATCTAAGAAAGAACATGCATCGATGATACTTCTAAAGAGTTCAGTCATGCAACTGCGTGTGTGGGTAGATTTGTACTTAATTTTCATGTGCATCTCCTAGATTCACCTGTCATGTGCCTGATAGCTTAAATTGCACAGCGTCAGTAAATGTGCACATAATTTTAGATGCAATGTTTTTGCCCG
Organism: Pipra filicauda; assembly: GCF_003945595.2. Lineage (NCBI taxonomy): Eukaryota > Metazoa > Chordata > Aves > Passeriformes > Pipridae > Pipra > Pipra filicauda. The sequence goes on along the minus strand of NW_024103485.1, from coordinate 954,440 downwards.
GAACACTTAAAAACTTCACAGATTCAAACTGTTTCACTGTTACTGGAAATTTCAGGGGTCCAAAATGTCTAAATCAACGTTCCTTTGCTTTCACATATTTTCATTTTGCGAACCCATAAAAGATTAGCACAGCTGAGGCCCCTCAGCCCCACATCTCGGGGCCGTACAGTAAGAGCTGTACCCCAGTTACCCTGATTTAAAGCCAACCCACATGCAATGAATGTGGATTCACTTGAAGTATCAGGGCTGGATTAGGTAAAGCAAATAAAATGGAGTACGTAATTAAGAGAAGGATGTATTAAATGAGACCCTACAGGTATTTTCCATCTCCAACAGCCAAGAGTCCTTCCCTTTCTCCCCCCAGTAAGATCTGAGGCAATAAAAAGCCTCCAAAGACCTCACTCTTTCAGTAATGTCCAAAATGGTCTTTGTTTGCGTAGAAATAACGTAGAAAGATATAAAAATAGGCTTAAATTAGCATATTGCCAAATTGGTCTACTGTAACAAGTGCTTTGAAGTCTGGCATGCTGACTGATTCCCCACAGGAAGTTGAGAACTCTGAAAACAATTAAGAACAAAAAAGGGGCGGGGGTGAGGAGAGAAGGAGCAGGCAAGTACAGGAGTTAAATTAAGCAAAGTGAGCCTTGGAATAGTCAAGGGACTAAACAAGCCATCGAATCACTTAATAACAGCTCTTCTTTAGCAGTGGAGATAGAAAACACCAACTGGATTTTTAGAAGCTGAGACATTAAGACTTGAAAAAGCAGAATGACAGAAGTTTAAATTAAATAAATGAAAATTACTTCAGAATATAATAGAAGGTAATAAGGCACCAAAACTGCCAGTAGTTATAGTAGCTAATCCTGTGTTCTAAAATTGATCCTAATGTAAAAGCATTGTGCAATTTAAAAGTAATGAACATAATAATCCCTGCCATTTTACATAATAAATAAATCTTAACTACGTTTCCTGTTTGTATAAAGCCTAGTGAAATGATGGGTTTGGTTGTTAAAAAAATCCAAATGTTTGTTTCACAAGGATATTATAGTGATGCAGTGGAATATATTTTGAGGGGGAAGGTTAAAATATGTTTTATAGGCAGTACCTAACTATATCTGAAAAACCCCACATGCTGCACAAAGACAGACCTTTCAGATTTTACAATAAACATTTTACACTGTGGAATACCTTCTCTATAGCATTTTGTCTACACTGAAATGCATAATCAGATACTGAAAGATGGTTACTATTATTATCATTAATGTTATGGTAGCGTGCAGGGGAACTACTGCATAATTAGCAATAGTATCTGTTCCAAAGATCCTGTGATGCAGATAAGCAAAGCAGGTAAAGGTTTCACCATGTGTGTTTTACCAAATAGGAACGAGGTGCAGAGAAGATTAAAGGCTTCCTTCAATTAAGTAGTGAATCTTCAAGTAACTGATGGTTTCTGGATGAGGTCCCAAACTACTGGTCTAAGGGAACAGAAGGCTGTGGTTAAGCTGGGACCTGAACCTACATCCTTGTCTTCCCTATGTGTGGCTTAGTACAAACTCAGAATTCTGTTCCTTCAGACCCTCTCTCAACAGGCCTCCCCAACAGGAACTCCTGTACCTCTGTGGTGTGGCACCCAAGAGAGATTACAAGGAATGTAGTCTCCATCTCACAGCAGTGCATCTCAAATGTACAAGACAGGGCTTTAAGCCTCCAAAAATTCACTGGTTTTTCCCCCTACCACCTTCTGCCCCCTCCTTTGTACACACAAAGCGGTGCCTCTATGTTTCAGTCACCTCCACTACAACTGTTAGGACAAAATTACACTGCTAACTAACTTTTGATAACAAGACTTCAGAAGTTAATCCTTCTGGTTGCCAATGAAAGTGTAAAGACTACATCCTTTGCAGCTGTTCAAGACTGGCTGGAGAAGGTCCTGATCTGGCTGACACAACTTATCTTGCAACTCAAAGCCCATTCAGTCTGTGAGAACTCTAAACACTCAGGTTGTAGGACAAGACAGGAGACCCATGCTGACCTCAACAGCCTAAAGAATCACCCTCATTGTACAGTAACTGTTCTTTGAGAATGTGTTATTATGGGTGCTATTATAGAAGATCAGTAAGCATTATCCTGTCAGAATAGCAGCTTTGAGAAAATCCAGCTGCCTTGAATACTGATTTATGGTTCTGCATTCCCAAATTTAGTAACCAAGGAAAAGCTGGAGAGCTTGATACTGACATTCACACTTCTGGCCAAAGTAACAGGTATCAGAAAGAATAATTTGAAGTGGGAGAGCTACAGAACTCTCTTAGAAGGGATTTTTTCACAAGTCTTACTATATTTCAGTTCCTCTGTGGACTCTCTAACCACTGCATAGACTTTAAAACAGCAATATTATAAAATGAAAGAAAACTAAGTAGTACTTCTCTGTAACTAAAAAAACCAGCCTATAAAAGATAAATGAGATGGAAACCTGCTCAAGGTGAGACTGGAGAAGGTTGCGGAGATTAAATCTTATGGATGAGATTCCATTCAAACTTTTTTTGGCTCCCCATGTCAAGAACCTTCATTTTGAAAAGTATCTTCTAACTTTCATGCTTTATCTCAAGATATCCTTGTCATCTTGAATCAATGTTTTTTTCAAGTGTTCAGGGTTTTTTCACAGGTGGGGAGAAAGGAGCAGGGTGTGGACTAGCCATGGTTCTGTGAGCTTTGGTGGATCTGAAAACAGAGTAAGTATCTAACAGACTTGCACTATTCAGTTCAAAAGCCACCACATGAATGTCACCATATCCCCTTCAAGCTTAAAAATCAACTCACCTGGAACTGTCCTTAGTCGGTAAAAATCATCAGCATTTGCTACCATTCATTTTATTGATTGTTCTCACATTTTTATTATTGCCTCTTCTTTCTTTAACATTGTGTATTATTCTTTTATATTATGTATTAATATTACAGTACCACCTATAGCAACAAATTAAAATTGCAGCTTCCATCAGAAATGTGATCCTGTTAAAGTAGGTTCTGTATAAAGATACACTCACTTGCTCAAGCTGGCAAAAATAAAGTTGACAAAAACAAAATCAAAGCAAAAAGAAGTGGCTCGGATCACGTAACATGTCAGAAGTAGAACAAGTTTCCTAATTCCAAGTTCAAGGTACCATATTGCTTTACCTTTTTCTCTGGTATTTTGCCTTTATGTCTCTTCTTCTCTTACCTCACAGCTGAACATTTATTCTTGACTATGAGAGTGTGTGTGATATACAAGTCAGCCACCATGTATACAGGCAATTTCAGTAGTTAGCATTTGTTTAAGCTTCAATTCTTTTATTAAAAGGAGTTTTGAGAGTGGAAACAGAAGTACAGAGATATTATCTGACTTGGCCAAAAATAAAATTCAGTGTTCCAGTTATAAAACTTTAGTTTTTATTAACAAAGGCAAATAACTGCTACTCTTGGTCAGAGCTGTCTGTAACCTGATTCTCACATTGTCAAGGTCCTGCTAATAAAACCTATCTGGCAGCATTTGGTACCTCCCCAGTATGTGGGCCAAATGATCCTACATGTCTGTAAAGAAGCTTCAAGCTTCAAGTGGGGATAAGGCTTCAAGCCTTATCCCCACTGGATAAGGCTTCTTCATTCACTAAAGTTAGTTATTGTCCTTCTGGGGGGGAAAAAAAATCAAACAAGGTTCACTTTGTATGCATTCCTGAGCAGCACTAAACATCATTCTGGGTAGCAAGTGAAAATATAGGAGATTTTAAATGCTTTCTCTGAAAGTAAAAAAATATATCTTTTAAGCAGTCAAGCGTTAACTGCAAGAATTAAAAATATCTGTTCCATATGTTCAAGTTCCAAGTAAAGTAATATTAAGTATGTAGAAGAAAGTTCAGGTAGGAAGAGCAAATGATTAAAATAAAAGTCCCTTGGGTCAAAATGCAAGAGTAGCAGACATAGATAAAGTACCAGGGAAAGGAGATGAAATACAAACAGGATGTGCTGTGGTGTCCAAATGAGACGCATTACTAAAAAAGGTGTTGCATCATTAACCACTCCATCAACTGGCTCTGCCAGGGCTGCAGCAGACTTTCTATTGCCCACACCTTGGAGAATATGAGGATCTCGGATCCCTCTGGTGTGTCTGCTGGCCTCACTTTAATGCTTCAAAACAGAGGAGGGAGAAAATCCGTGATCAAACTTGAAGAGAAACAGCAGTTATATTCAGGAGTTGAAAAACAATTTCAGTTCTGTGATGGGCCTCTCAATATATGACTGAGTAGTCGGTACCTTCTGCGCTGGTATCTCTGTGGTCAGTTAGTCCCTGCTCTTCAGTGGATGTGACATGTGCTGTCCACAGCTTGGGTTGCTTTTGTCGCTGGTGGTGGGGTAGCTCTCCAGAAGTCATCTAGTGCTCTGAGCAGAAAACAGCCCAAGAGTCTTTCAGCATCCCAAATCACTATTTCTGACCTGAACCACACCGAAAGTGTGGTTCTTCTATAAAGTGCTGAATGCCACCAATTTGCCCTGCAGCCCATGGAAAACAATGATCTTCAATACCTCTAGAAATCAGTCCCTCAATGAAGAGCCCTGTCTGGCCTCCATGGCATTCCCCAGTACATAGCCCACTGTGTGACCAAACACAGACCAAACAGCACCTCCAGACTTCAATTTTAAGAACTGTTGGAACTATTAATTCAGATGGAGTGGTCTTAGATAAAACAGAAGTTTGTAAAAACTGAATTAGGTGCTATCTGCAGGTTTAAGTGGATAAAAAATCCATTGTGTCCATTATAAAATATAATTATATATCATGTTTTACCAAAAAAAAAATTATTTCTCCAATCAGAGAAATTTTAATGATTTGTTTAAAAAAAATTTGTTTAAAAACATGTTTAAAATGTTTATTCAGATTTAACAAACTTTATTCAATTTCTAAAATTACTATTTTTAGAAATTGCCATAAAACCCACTCAGTTTGTCTCTTCTACTGCTAAGCTCATTCCATGCAAATTTTCAGACAAAACTTTTAGTAGCCGAAAGAGTTAAAGGAAAAATACTTTTTATTCCCACTTTCTGAAATGCACAAAGCGAATGTGGATTATTTACTTTGTGTGCTTTGGCTTTAGTCATCTTCACACTTTTATTTCCATGTCAGTGAAGTAGCCAGTGACTCCTGTAGCATGGTTTATACTTTTATACACACACCAAAACCCACCAACAATAACGAGAAAAACATGGTTAAAAACAAGACACTCTTCATTGCAATCCCACAGGAACTGGCAAAAGGACTTGGGGACATGGAGCTCCTATTAGCCTGTTTATTTTTAATTGACCAGGTTTCAAGTTGAGAGTGGCCCTTTTAGCAGTGTACAGAACAAAACAGCACCACATGGCCAGCAGGATCCATTTTAAAGTGGTGCTCTCTTGTGTCCCCTGCTGAGGATTGCACCATATGAGCCATCAGTAATGCCAAGTCAAAGGCCAACCATCAATAAAGCTCTTGCTGTGATCAAGTATATGTAAACAATGGACCAGCCACTCCTAGGGGAGTTGTAGCAGAGTTAAAGCTCAAGTAAGGTGGCACCTACTTGACACGTTTTTTCTCTGCAATTTTACAAAATACAATATTTTATCTGGACTTTTGCTTGCAGTAAATATTTTAGTGCAGGCTGTACTCTGCACATACTTAATTAAATGACTGGAATATGATAGAGACTATTTGTCCAGACACAAAGCCTGTGAAAGGCAGTGGGAACAGTTCTGTTCAATTCACTGGTTGCTGAACTAAGTCTCTAGTTGATTCATTGTAATACAGATATCATAGCAATGAGAACTAAACAAATAACATCCAGACGTGTCCTCTCTCATTACATACACTTGTAAAAGTACACTTTTATTTAGTGCAGTTCAACACATCAGGACCAAACCTTTTCTTCATCAGTGTACACGTGTCTGGAGTTAAAAATTCCTACAATGGAAGTTCGCTAAGAACAGGTTATTATTTCAGAAGGAAAAGACCTATAGAATTTCACAGGGATTGTTGCTTTATTTGTCCTTCTTACATTCCTGCTATAGGATGGATTAAGCTTTCAGTGGGAAGGCTTTAGTTATATATATCCTGGAAGAGTTTCCCTAAATCTCGTTAGCTCCTTTTGCAGGGTGGATTTCTCCATAATGCGTGTAAAACCTAACTGGATAAATTAACAAAATCACATAAAGCCCCTTGCAAGGACATTACTTTCTCCGACCTTAAGCAACTCTTTGCTGCCACCAGTCCCTGTACATGACTCATCCCAATCTGTCACATTACCATTGACAAGGACATATAAAGCCACAAAAGAAGCTGATGGACATTCGCTCCAGAGCATTAGCTACCTTGCTCCGTGCTCCTGAGATCTGGCTGTGCCTTTTGACAGGTCTCCAAGCACATTTCCCCATTTCTAGAATGAAACTGAACCTTTGCACTTTATTATTATTATTATTATTGTTCTCTTTCAGCAAAAAGGTAATTGGGCATGAAAAGTTCAAATCCATTAAATAAAAACTCAATTTAAAATATTTTCCATCCACCAAGCGAGCTCCTATTCATTATGCTGACACTGTACTCCACCTCTGTGCCAAGTGGATCACTCAAAGATGCCCCCCACCACTTCCCTGGCATTTTGTGTGACAAGTAAATCTGCTGTGCACATATTGCTTTATAGGGCATCCCAGTTTTTTTACAATTTCAAGCAACATTTTTTACAGCACCTTTAAATTCCCAAGTTGAATTTTGTAACTGTTGAGATAATTTCAAGCAAACTATTTGCACCGAGTCTCTCATTGGATATTGTGGCAGACAGACACAGCTTCTGAGTTTTATTTTTGCTTCTTTACTCACTTCAAGTTTTTGAACAGCCTCAGTCCTGTACTGTTTACTCTACTGCTAAATACAAATCATAAAATGTGTTTACCTATCAAAAACAATAGCAGGCAATTAAAATATAAATTGCATAGTTCTCTAGGAACCTCAGTGGAAGAATTCAGATGTTGCAGCTACCTGGTGCCTTAATAATTTAGAAAAGCAAAACAAAACAAAACATTCTAATGCTTCAGCCACAGGTTACATACTCTGTTTTCACAAAGGTCACTTTTTCCATAAAGCTTTTTAGCACAAGTTTACTGTACGGAGACACTCTTTTGCCTTAATATCCATTATAAACGTCTTCTTTAAATCTAGCAAAATATTTTCCCCTTACAACTTAATCTGCCAGCGATGCAGAGCACAGCTACTTCATTTTTCACAGGTCCAGTCCTGAAATCTAATAAAAAAAAGCCAAAGAGGGACATCTAGTGGTACCATGCATGAAATTATGACTGAGCAGAAGGATCCATGCCCATGGATCTGAGAGAACCACTGGTTTCTCATCAGGAACGAAGAAAGGTCAAAGGGAAGACTAAAATTACAGAAAGGAAAAATCTGGCCGTTTTATTCTTTTCTAACACATTGTCACTCACAATTGGAATAATGTAACTGAGGTGCATTTGGTCAAAGCACAAAGATGAAACGAACCAAAAGGAGAATTAACAGTCGTTCTTCCAATAAGTCTGATTTGTTTGAAGGATGCCAGATTCCTCAAAATGAAGTGAATCTAAGCGAAAGTGCCATAATCAAACAACACTCAAAGAAGAAGACTCAAATCAAACAAGACTCAAAGAAGAAACTGCATCCCAGCTTTCACTTGCAAAATAATCCTGAGGAAAACCAAGAGGACCCACAGAACTAATTTCATTTACCTTGATAGTACACAGGTATGTCAAACTCCAGTCAAGGCCTGAGCATCAACTGAAATTACATTCCAGTTTGACAAAACCTCTGAACACTCACCCAATGAGCAAACTATAAGATTTAGTGCTTATCACCTATACTAGCAGTGAATATTTTATCATAATCATCCTGCAGTACTCATGAAAAATTAGTGGAATAAGCCATCTGTCAACTAACAAGGCAGATCAGCAGCAATGGACCCTTCTCCCAGCTGAAGACAAGGAAAGACCAACAGCAAACAACAAATTGCTGGAGAGACAACAGAAGAGCTGAGTAGCATGAGCTGCGTGGTCCCAGATAACTCTGGTACCAGAGTATTTGTAACAAACTGAGTCTTTCTTATGAAAACACCCCTTTAAGAGTACAGAAGGGACACTCACATGAAGAGTACATAAGTTGCCAGCCCTGCTCTCTGAGAAATGCAGCCTGCAAGGTGGATCACACCTCCTCACAGGTTTGATGTCAAAATCCCACAGCAAACGAGTTTGTGTTGCACAGATGCCCAGCATTAAATAAAGCAGATGAAGTTCTACCTTTATAGGAATTATATAGGTCTCTTAGACACTCAAGATCTAAACCTACCTTGAGCACTTCTGTGGCAATTCCACACACACTAATCCCTACAGCTCATACAGGTAGGGTTAAAGAGATGAAGCTCAGAACTTCTTCCATGAAATGTGGGGCAACCTACAGAGCTGAGCCCTTCCTGCACAGGTCCCAAACTCACCCCTCTGAAGGTCCTTTTGATTTCCACTAATGTATTGCAGTGAAAAAGGACTCTTTTCCACGAATTTGAAAACAAGTGTCATATATGACTTTCCATGCAAAAAAATAATAATCCTCTCCATGTTGTAGGTGTGTTTCCATTTTGGGGGAAGTTTAATAGGCCATTCTTCATAGTCACACAATGTCAACTCTCACCTCCCACTGCATGTGCCACACATGCCTTAAGAGGCAACTGATTAAACAGAATTAGTTACCCAACCTGTGGGTCCTCTTCATCCTGATTTGAGGTATTTTTAATCCTCTTTGCAGATATTTAATGACTGCATACACAAGGAAAAACATTGTTAAATATTACAGTAAAGCAGTTCTATAAGGCAGGAAGCTACCTTCCTCTCTTACAACACTTCATCTACTAGTCCTCATCCAGTTTGCTCCTTGATGCTGTGCTAAGCTATCATTAAAGCATTTCCCTCCTTTCAGTTCTCCTTTTTTTTTCCCCCACCTTATTGTTTCTGCAGGTCTGCAGTACTGACACTACCTTCTGAATTTATTCCCTCTCACCGGACAAGCAGTACCCATGAGACAAACACTCTTCTTTTTGTCTTGTTTTGTTTGTTTCTGTCTGTTTGTTTGTTTGTTTGTTGTTGTAATAAAAAGACAGGTTTCTTTGAACTTCGCCTTCTTAAGCTCTCTCCAAGTTCACCAGCACATGTGAGATGTAGAATACAAGAAAGATGCTGTCAGTGGTGATGTGCACTGGGGTCCACTAGCAAAGAACTAAGCGTAAAAGCATTCGATTGTGGAGATCATATGGCCACTGCTAAATAATGTCCTTTAATGTATAAAAATAAATTACTTTTAAATGTGTTTCCACGGCAAATGCAGCCACCTGGCATGCAGGTCAGTACTTGGAAATGCTGCGTCAAGGAATGGAGCTGACTAGTTAATAGAAGTCACCATTCCCTTGCCCACGTTACAGCTCAGCAGGCTTTGAAGAAAGCATGCTGGAGATGCCATTTTCCACGGTTTTTTAAGCATCCACTTCAAGACACTTCACTCCAGGCTAGGAAGGGATGCCCTCCATCGCTGTAGTGCTACTTACAGAACTTATGGCACACAATTGTGGTTACAACTTCGTACACAGCAAGCATTTGTGCAGAACAGAGTCCAGTGTGTGCATATTCACCACAACATATTCCTCAGAATGCTCAGTTATCATCTCCATACAGAAAAAAACTTCAGGCATTATGCCTTGCATTTCTCACGCCTACTTTTAAAGCAGAAGAGCAGTATGTTTTTACATGTGGAAAGAGGCTCTAAATTTTTCTTTTTTCTGAGTAGTAAAGAGTGTTTTGCAGGAGGAAAGCTTCTGACTAAAATATTTTATATTCCTCCTTGCCCTGCAATAAGAACTGCCTCAATTAAAAAACAAACAAACAAACAAAGCCAAAAAAAACCAACCTATGCTGGTTTTAAAGCTTAAGTTTAGAGAGAACATATTCCAGTATTCCATAGAAAAACAATGTCATAGAATCAATGGCTACCTCCCAAAGTCTCTGAATGAGGATCACATACCTTCCTGGAAGTCATGCTGTGATTAAACTAACCTCAGCAGAAGGGCAGCCAATTCCATGGCAACTTTTCCACTAGAGGTCAGGCTGAAGGAGCTAATGATCTATTTTAGCCTTCCAAATCTATGAGTGAAGTTACTAATCGAGATTTGGAAGTCTGAATATTACTTAAAGTGAATCACAAAGAGGTATTAGACTTCTAAGTGTCCAACAGCCAGAGATATTTAATCATGAAAGTATTTTAATGCCTGTCAATACAACCTTTCACAGAGAACTTGATGTGCCATCTCAGTTGGCAGGACAATTGTTTGGAACAGAGAAAAGTTCTTCCTAAACTTCAACCTTGAATTGAAAACTCCAATAGTTTGAATAGTAACAGACAACCCTTTAAAAAGGGTATTGTAAAAGTTTTGCTTTTTATGTTTTGCTTTTAGGAAGGGCTTACGTTATAAGCATTTTCCACCAAAAATCTAGATTGAATTTCTTTCTGTAAATAATTAGGAAGAAATGCAGCTAAGCACGGAGTACATGACCACAGTGGGCTTCAAGCAACTAGAATTTTTCAAAAGCCCCAAGTGATTTGAATTCAGAGCCCAGGCTTTTCTTTTCCTGTATTTTGGTGACAGGCAATTCCATCACTTTCAGAAAAAACTGACCCAACTTCCTGAACTAAATACCTTGAAGGCAGTGAAGTTCAGACACACACTTGTTTCTGAAAATTCAAGGAAACATTTTAATGTATCATTTATAGTTTTAAACACTTACTTCATTGCGACAGGAGGAAATGTCATGCTCAAATGGCAAGTCCTAGCCCAGAGCTCTTTGCCAGTCACCAGCCCTCTCAACAATCCACTGTCTTCAGTGCATTTGTCTGCAGCCATGAAAACCAGGACAGAGTAATTTTGGCCAAAGGCACATAAGCATTTACCCATATAAACAAAAACTAACCCCAGGAATTGCCCACATTTACACTTCTGAAAACAAAGAATCCCTTTAAATTCACACAGAGATGAAGTCAGCTAACCAGGTCACCTTATATTAGCTGGCATTTTGAAGTGCTTCATGGCCAACTATTAGAGCCACTTCAAAGATACACAAAGTACTTGGGAGAAGAACACAAAACACCAGGAATAATGAGCAGAGAGAAGAAACCCTGTAAGTTTCTCCACTCACCTAAGATTAGTGGTGGGAATAACAGGCATAGTGAACAGAAATGAAGCAGAGAAGGTGATAGTTTGACCTCTTTGGATGTCTCCCATGGACTAGCCCTTTCTGTACTTTCACCAACCAGGTCAAAGGCAGCATACCTGCTGATAACAGCCAGTTGCTTCATCAGTTAGAGATTACTTCATTTAATGATTTGGTAACAGGACCTGGCAATAGCAGTGTGAAATCTACATGTGCATGTTTTAAAAGGTGAAAATTCACTTCAGCTCAGTAATAAATTCAACTAATACACCCTTTCTCCTCTGCTAGTTCTCCTGAAATATGCTAACCTTTTAAAATTAACAGCTGTACAACAGGTAGAGTGCACCTCCCGAGGGCATGGACTGGAGAAATGCAAGAGCTGTTTGACAAGGACCACTTCAACACGCTTATGTGGAGCTGGCACTCGGAGTTTGACTGAATCTGGTAAGGCACATTTCCCAGATTGAGCACGTACCCCGCCCAGATGCACAGATGGTATTTGTGGGAGCAAAGGAAAATAAAATATAGGTTTAAAATAAATGCAAGAGAAACACAGAATAATATTGAATCACTCTAGGTATTTCTAAGGGTTTCCATTTATCTTTTCTACTTCTCAGCACATAGCTAGTGTACGTTCAGGGCTTTGAAACCACCGAGCAAACGGAAAGGATTTAAAACTAGTTTTGTTTCAAATGTAAGATCACAGAACTAAAGACAGGCTCCAGGTATTTCTCTTCAGAATGAGATTTCCATACAGAAATTTGATGCAAAAGGAGTTAAAAATGCCGTTCCTGCATATGTCTGGGAATGACAACTACGCTTGTCAGAAGAGCCTTTTTGATGCTAAAGGAGAGGACTCGCTCTGCTGCTGAATTTCAAATGGGTCCCTCTGCGTGGTGGCTACTTCCCCTTTGTTTTGAATGGATAGAAAGACATACAGCTCAGAAAAAGAGGCAAGCTACAAAGTAGTGAGGGGAATACAGCTTTATCATGATATAAGGAAGTAAGAATAGACAGAGACACAGAGTAGACACAATCTGAGTTGGCAGGTTGACTACAACAACAGCTGGTTTGGGCCACAGTTCAAGGCTGTACCCTCACTCCTTCACCCTCCATCACTAGTCCTTCTTAAGCTGGAAGAGCTGATGGCCTTTCTTACAACGATACCATCCAAGGTAGCTGTGTCAAAATCCAATAAAAAGCTAGCAGAGGAAGAAGGAACAGGTAGAAAATGGTGGAAAAAGAGAAGAAACACGAAAGCTCATATTTCCCACTGGAGTCTCTGCTAACCCAGAGGTGCTGACGTGTGCATACTCTGCCATGTCAGGAGTTAAAGCTCCACAATGCTCTATCTTTAATCCTCCTCTCTTAAGCATCCTCCTTTTAGAGGATGCAGTTCTGCATTTTGTTACTTGTTACTTAGATTTAACTTTTGGTAAATCGATGTTAACTTCTTGATTTCAAGTCCCCCGCTCTCTTCTTTAGCAGACATGACTTAAACTTGAATTGCAATAAAAATTCTTTCTCTGCACCCTTCCCAACTCCTGCTGCTACCCTTCTCAGCTGCAGACTAACATAGCACTGCACCAAATTCCACCTCACAACTGTGGTTAGATAGGTAAGCCCTCCAGTATTATTTCTTGCAGTACAACTACTTCTCCTATGCAAAAAGCAAAACAAAGTCTTTGGCATATGGAGGTGGTAGAGAGAACTCTGCAGCTCCTGTCTGGGCCATCCCTGGGGTAGGAAAGCAAATCAAATGTGTTGTGTTCTGACTTCTGCCATTTAAAACGTATCAATGACCATCTCACTGGATATAGAGACTTCTTTTCCTTGAAATCTGTGCTGTTATTTAACACACAGCTACCAAAAAAAACAAATCAAACCAAAACAAAACCCAACAAACTAAACAAAACAAACAAACAAACAAAACTCCCCCCAGGAAAAGTCTTTAAAGAAAACACTTCAAATTAACACCTCATAGAAAGACACAAGCAAAGAGCAAAACTTCCCATCAGCAACATGTTTAGGACAGTATGACACAAAACACTACCTACATATGCACATGTGAATTACCCGATATCTACATTTGCAAGTGTCACTCATTTTATGCTGAATTTATTCAAAAACAAAAACAAACTTCTTCAAAGGGTCTAGACTTTATCCAGTCAGGAAAACTAAGTTTGCAGTAATTTCAACAAAAACAATTACTTCAAATTTTCACCACTATGTCCAAAGAGAATTTAGCCCAAACATTTTCTTTTTTTTTTTTTAATCTATTCAACTGAAAGAAATGGAGCTGCAACAGTTTAGGTTTTTTAATCCCAAAGTGGATTATACAAACAACATTTTCATCAAAGACTTTTTACAACAAGCCTAGCATTACTGGCTTTATCTTATTATTAAGGTAAGCATTCTTCAAAGAACTGTATGATTGGAATCTCTTCCTGATACACAGTGACATGCTATTTGCTGGCTGCAGTGAGAAGAGTCAAAATGAAAACGAAAATACAAACAGGCTTTTTTTAAACCTTGTCTTTATTGATTTAGACTTCAGAGTTACAGCCAAAAATAGTGCATCTGTAGAAAATTATCACACATTCTATCAATACAGCATCATCACATGTTTAGAATTGTAAGCACTTGACAAATTGCAAAGGGAACATCCAATCTAGTATTCGGCAATGGAAGGCATGAACAGGGAATACAGGGAGAAAGATTCTTTTTCCTCCTAAAAGAAACATTTCTGAACAGGAATGAAAAGCTTCTTTTAAAAGAAAAGAATTCCAGTCACCAGAGAAGACTCATATTGGCTCAGTCAGGGCACCACCATACACCACTGCAAACTTTGTGTGGAACGTCGAATCGTACAGAGCAGCCAAGACACTGCTACAGGAGCAGCACTGTCTTCAGCACTTTGTATGCCATCGAGAAAGTCACTGCATAGCCAACTGCCCAAGACAAACCTCTGCCAGGCTGGGGAAGAGGGATCAAGTATGCAAAAGTGTGAAGGATCCTCGCCCCGGTGAAGATCCTGAAATGCAGCAAGGCCGTGGACAGCTCAGGGCCACTAAGGGCATACAGCAGTCCAATGCCAACAAAGGGGACAATGTTTTCAAGGTCATTCAGGTGGCCTCTGGAGAAAGAAGAAAAGTTTTTTACAGTGTTACATTCTGTTGAATAAACCACTGCAAGCCTCATTATTTTTTCAGCATCTTCAGAGCATGCTGCTGTTCAGGCCCTAACACAACTCTGCTTCCTCTGCAGTGGGGACTCTATCCAGCTACTGAAACAATTTTGGCTTGTTCACCTGACATCCCTCTGGTCTCTCTTGCTTCTGACCTTCTGTATGAAAGGTCTTAAGTTTTCTCCCTGGATCTTGGGGATATTAGAGACTTACATGAGGTATATGAGTGCACCTGGGTGCACAAGAATGCAAAGTCAGGGAAGAACAGAGAGAGCTGTTATTTTCTTGTAGCCTCTCTCAATAGAACATCAACTGATGGATGGATGACTGTGACTAAAACTACTGGACTTCATGGCCCAATGGTCTATTCCAATCCCACAAACTCAGTTTGTGGTCTCTGTAAAGAAAATATGAAACATCTACATATGAACCACTCTATCAAAATTCCATGAAGTTCAATCATCTCTGAGGTTATTTTTGAACATCTAACAGGTGTGACAGTTACGCTTTTCGTTCATTTTCTTCACTCTAAGCACTAAAATAGCTGAAAAAATGTTTGAAATTTTGAAACCATAACATAATTTACTAAAAATGTGTTGAGACTGAACTCCATATCTTGAAGTATTCTTTCACACCCCTTCCTAAACCTTCCTATCTTACTTCACTTTAGATAAATTGTACTTTCAGCCAAATTTACTGATTGAAACAATCTCTAAGCCTTACTAATTATGTCATATTTCAGAGCCAACTGGAATCAGAACATGGCTCTGTCTTACAGCTGCCTTTTAAATCTATTTATCATTACAAGGAAACATAGCCCTCCAGCTTTTTAATTCTTGTTCCCCCAAAAAGTACTCTGAAGAAAGTAATCATTTCCCTATACCCATAAACAGAACACATTCCAGTCACTTATACAGCAGAGAAACCATTCTGAACCTATGCAGCATTATCTGTTGCCAAGAAGCTTGCAAAATACAGTACACTCCCATTAAGAACCATTGCTGAGAGGAAAATATGGATGCTTCAACACCAGTGGAGTAACTAGAACCAAGATGACTTACTAGGTCTGGGGATGTATGAAAAACTCTGCAAAACAGAAACACAGGATTTGATAATACAGTGTTTTAAAAATCTAATCTCTGTAAATGAGTGAGGAAGTTGTCATTTTTCTAATATAACAGTCTGAGTTAAATGGGCATCTGGTCATAAAGTTAGTCTCAACTTAGCTGAACTTTAAGAATTTACAAATAGGAAGGGATTACCCCTCAGCAAAAAGTTTCCATTTTTATATAACATCCATCAAATTAAGCAACAACTTCCTGAACTATTCAGGGGCAGAAAAGGAAAGAGCAGAGCATCTTTACATCACACTGTGATTAGACTCTTCTTTTAGAGATTTTAATCTGTAAGACACATACAGAAATATATTTCATGAAACGACAGTCATCATTTGCAAGGATGCAGTTCTTAAATCAGAGCTGGTACATACTTTCAAGATCTTCCCTACTGCTTGTTTAAATGAGAAGAGTTCATTCACATTCAAGTTTTTGCCATAAAAATAAATTTAGCTTCATTAAGGAATTATCATATGGAAAGCACTCCATTTCCTTGTTAGCACAGGTGTATCAAACAGCATCTCAAAAGTTGAGATTTTGGCAACAGAAAATTTTGCCATCGGCTGAATACAATTAAATAAGCTGCAATATTTAACACACTGAAATAGAGTTTACATTCTGCCACGGATTTTACAAAAGAAAATACATAAAATGCAGGTTGCACATTGCCATCCTACTGAGAGTAGAAGGCTGGTCAACTCTCCTGTACTCCTGAGTGAGCGACCTCGATTCAATCTGGCAGGAAGAGCACAGGCTCTGACTCCCACTCTGTACAATCTGCCAGATTAAAGCTCTCATTACAGCTCTGGAGTTCCATGGCTTTAACATAATTTTACTTCTCCTTCCCTTGTTATTTCCTTTACCCTTTAGGAAAAAATGTAACTATTCCAACTGGTGTTCAAATTAGATAGAAAGCCAATTTAACCTGAATGGACACTGCTTCATATTAAATCAACTTATGGTCATATTTTACAATCTTCTCACCCCTTCCCCCATGCATACAGGACACTACCCAAGAGTTAGTTATTATAACCAGACAATGGCTTATCATTTTTAGTATGCACGTTGACCACTTGAATGTGGAATGGTTTGTTCATTTAAACTAATTAATGTATTAGATTACTACACAAAGCAACACAAAACATCCACAGGCTTGCCAGAGAGAACGGGGTGAAATTAATTCCTTGGTTTAGTATTATTCTGCTACTTAAAATAGCTTTTAAAGACTCCTCTGCAGTACCTGCGTACACGTTCGACATCTGCATCCGTCCTCAGGTATTTCTTAGCATTGTCACCTTTTCCAAACGATGCTGTATCTTCTGGGTTCACAAATGCCTGTTTCAAACAGAAGCACACAAGAGACATTAAAAGCCAAAATGTTTGATCCAGTCAAGGCAGCTCGCTACAAAGGTCACTCTTTTAACCAATGCCTCCGTAGCCTCACATAACTTACCTCAGGTTAAATG
This sequence comes from Pipra filicauda, assembly GCF_003945595.2. Classification (NCBI taxonomy): domain Eukaryota; kingdom Metazoa; phylum Chordata; class Aves; order Passeriformes; family Pipridae; genus Pipra; species Pipra filicauda. The sequence continues at coordinate 937,383 of NW_024103485.1, read as the reverse complement.
CACAGGGAATAGCAGAACATTCACTGCATTATTGCTTTCTTAAGCACAGCCTGCATGTAGTTTGCATGCTGAGAAATTAATATAATGCAATTTATGCATGTAGATAAAGCCTTCTTGTAAGATGGGACAAGCCTGAAGTAATGCCAGGGGGCTGAAGGAACGTAGGCACCTGGAAGGGAGAAGGTCTGTACTACCCAAGTCTGTTTTCCACCATTCCTGACAAATTATCTGAAAGCCCTTTTGGATGCCTTCCTTCTTCAGAAGTTTATACAGCAATAGCATCCAAGAATCTTACTCCCAACCTTATTTATGAGCAAGTAAGTTTCTCCCTTTCCTCTTAGGTACAAATTTTTCCACTTATATGACCCATTATTATCCCCAAATACTGCAAAACAGTACTTGAAAACAACATTTAATCCAGGTAGTGCAGACTACAGTAGATCTCTCCTTGCTGATACATGTAGTAACACAGGTTCTGCAGATTGTCCAGGCTATGAAGATGTAAGTCAAGAAAATCTTTTAATTTTAGGAGAGCTACATGATTGCTTTCTAGGGCAGCCTTGATCCCTATCTGTGAAATATCCTCAGCCTCAAAATTCTAGAGACATATTAACATTATCAGCAACATTTTACCCTCTCTTGCTCCACTAACTGCTTTCCTCCGTTTTTTCTAAGCATTTTAAAGACTTTTTTATATTAAATAGAAAACTATTAGTACTAATTTTTCTGGTTGTAATATTACTGTCATAAAAAAACAAAAATTCCAAACTAATGAAGGTCCTGCTGTAACCTGCACCCACATGGATCATAACATGATATCAGCATTAATACAGGACTCCTCTGGATCCACATATAGGTCCACTACAGCTGATGTGCAAAAGGAAGCAAGGTTATGACACAAACATATGGCTCCTATTTTGAACACACAGGACAGGCTTTGTGCTCTACTAAATTTTCACCTGCACCAAAGACCTTAAGAGCCATTAGAAACCAGCAGCAGCTCAAACACTGCTCTTTTAGGCACTCATGAACAACAGAGTGGTTCAAGCTGGGTTTTCTTGCAACCAGCAAGAACAAAAAGCAGCATTTCAGTAAAAGGACTGCAACAAAATCCTTGAAGCACACACCATATTGCAGAAGCAGATCTCACAAGAACAAGGCAAAGGCAGGGCTCTTAAGAACAAGGCAAACTCAGGGCTCTTTCAGCCCAGGAGCAAGTGTTTCCAACAGTGACCATGAGCAGATGCCTAGAGAAGATCAGGAACAGGGCAAACACAACACAAGGCTTCCCATAAGCACTCTGTTCTAAGACAGATTATCTTCTGCAATATTTAGTAAAGCTCAGTGGACGTTTCACGTTCTTATCTAACCTACACAACAATCTATGTAAATTTTCAGCCTGTCTCTCATGCTAGAAACAATTTCAGTTTTTTTAGATAACGACCTACCTGCAATGGGAAGGCTAAAACAATTAGGGAGCATAGAAAGCTTTAGAATTACTGGATTAAAGGGTTATAGTTGCATAAAAATCTACTCCCTCTTCTGACCCTCAGTAGTTGGTTATTCATGTAATATGGCTCCATATCACACTTTATTTGCTTTATAAATTGGGTACCCTGGACAGGAGCTTTCTGCAGAAGACAGTGGAAATTATAGATCTGAAAAACTTTTATTTAAAAATAACAGAAATATTTTACAAGGGTAGGGTTAGTCAAATACAACTATAAGATACAGTCTCATAATTATCTCATAATTAGGTTAAAGATATTATCCATTTGAGACCAACAGGACACTAGCATGCCAAATTCAGAATATCTTAAGAAGGAGGAAGAAGAAAATGAATAGCAGCAGTTTTGAAAGCTGAAAAGAAACACGTGATATTTCTGTATTTCAATAGAAATTTCAATTTATTCTACCAGACAGTATTCCCAATTCCTACCTTTCTTGTCATCCTGTAGTATGCTGTTATAAGACTCATCAGCATCATTTTCAGAAGAACAATAGCTGCGTAAGTGGCGTAAGCCCTGAAGACTTCATTGTCAGCTAACTGGGTCGATTTAGCCATTTCTCCACTTCTCACAGACGACCTTTAGAAAACATTAAAGTTAGGCTAACATCATTGCAATCCAAAGTTCTGACAACAACATCCTCAGAATAGCCTTGTTTTTCAGCATCACAGCAATGGCAGCACAATTTTGCCACTGTGGAAAAAGTTTCTTTTCAAACAATTTTTCCTCTGTTTATTTTCACAATGGCCATAATATAAAACTTTAAGATTATTTAATATGTTGCTTTCATTGTAACTGCTTAGTAAACTGTCAAAGTACAAACCACCATCAGAATATTTAATGTAATGGCAGAAACAACATTTAAGTCACAGAAATTAGTACAATTTTGAAATAACACAAGGAGTTAGGACAATTTTACACCAATGCATTTGAACCAGTGAATTTCCTTAAGCAGTTACCAGGGTAGAGTGTGTGACAATACTATGAATTCTACAGTATGTGAAGAGGAAAATTAGTATTGCCTTTTTTTTTTTTTTAAATATCACAATTATAATTGCACTTCAGCTTTCAAACTAACCAATATCTTCCTACCCAACAATAACTTGTAATCAAACTGAGTTAAACATGCATTTTTCTCCTTTGAGACCTTGTTCTTAAAAATTGCTTTCACGGGCAAAGATTAAGTTGTAATGACAAAAAGGAGAGAATTATTTCTGCTTTTATCATGGGAGGTTTAAGCTAATGAAGTCTCTTTCCAATGAGACCATACCAAACCCACAATCCTGTGGAAGGAGTACCTTTTATCAACACCATAAATTTAAGAAGTGGTGAGGAGCACATAAAAAGAAAAACATGTCTCCTTGCATATTAAATTTTTTCTCTGCACAGAACAAGGCTTTTGCCTCACCAAGTGCTTTAACCATGCATTTAGTGACTAGGAATCCATAAAGCTAGTATGTCTTAGAGATGAAAATAAACGAACTTTTTGTTATAGTCAAGTTATTTCCTGTGATATAATTTTAACAATAGGAATAAAAAGGTTAATATTAACTTGATTACAGTTCTAACAATCGCTCATATTGCTTTTAGCACAGTCACTGACAGCTATTGCCAAACAAGGGCAACTAGATGAGCAGAGAGCACTAGAAGACTTGCTCTAAAGGCACATCCCAGGTGAGAAAGTGGGCAGGATGGAAGTAAGCAGCAGTTTGCTCAGAGAAAAATCTAGCCTTGCCAGGACCTGTCTGCTGTGCTAATGGGATTTTGCTCCCTCTTTCATCCTTTCTACAACTGCGTTTGGGTCACCGGGCCTATCACAGGGTCTAGGGACGATGGGAAATACAGTGTAACTCTCTTCTCACGTTACAGCACGGTTCACAAGATAAACCCTGACAGAAACTGTATCTTTTAACTTATCTCAGCAGAAAGCGCACACAGTTTCACACAACAAAAGGAAAGTAAATCCATGGCGTCAGAGCGTTTTTCATTACTGGATGTTAAAGCTATGCTGAAAAGACATCCCAAAATGCTGCAAGGCCATGAGAAACTGTTCAACAGCGCCTCTGAACCACACATCTACTCATTTTTCCCCGGCTGCAGGGCTGGCCTCTCCGAGCGCCCGCAACGCCTTCGATACGAAACGAAAGCAAACCGGAGAGAACTCGTGATTTCAACAACATGCGAGCAGAAACGCGAAAAAAAATAAACGCCACGTTCTAAAACAGCGCGGGGCTTTACGCCGAGATATGCTCGGCAAGATTACAAACAGTTGGGTAGTAGTAATAATAATAATAATAATAATAATAATAATAGCAGCGCTCTGCAAAACACGTGTCTGGCAGGGTCGGAAGGGCACAGATCCCTCGGGCAGCGACAGGAGCGCGTTGTTTGTGCGTGTTTAAGAACGCGGCCTCTCCAAGCGCTGCCGCTCCAGGCTCCGCTTCCAAAGGAGCCCCGGCCCCGCGGGGAGATGCCCCCACCACACCAGCGATCCCCAAGGACAGCCCGGCCCCGCGCCCCCCCCCCCGCTCCCCGCACCCCCGGCGGGGTCGCTCCCGGATGGTGGCGATGGGAGAAGTGGCCCCGGGAGCCGCCCCCGCGCAGCGCCCACACACCTCGCCCGTCCCGCGGCGATCCGACCCCGCAGCGATCCGACCCCGCTGCTCCCGCCGCTCCCGCCCGGCCTCTGCCTCCCACCGACCCGGCCTGGCCCCGCCTCGCCCCGCCGGGCGCGGGGGCGGGTCCCGATCCCGATCCCGATCCCGGCCGCCTTCGCCGCTGCCCCCTCCCCGCAGCCGCCGGTGGTCAAAGGGCAGATCAGGCCGAGACCCCTGCGAACAGTACCTGGGGGAGAGAGAAGTAAAAACCGCGAAAAGCAAGCAAGGAAAAGCCCTCCTGTCCGAACACCCTTGGGTTTAGAGACGGGGGGGGGGGAAGCCAAACAACTGTGGCCCAGCCGGGCGTGGGTGGTGACATGCCACGTGCAGCGATTGTGCAAACTCCTAAACTTACCTAAAAAACTGTGTGAAACACCTAAAATAATCAGCACTTCGGCCTCTGTATTGCTCTGGTGGGTCTGACCTTTTACCAAAGGAAAAATATGTAAAAATGCTTGCATTGCCAAGCCGTCGGTGCTGTTCCACGTGCACCACGTTGCTGTGCAAGGTGTGACGGAAAATAAAGGAACTTCACAGCTGGCCACAGACTTTACCTACCGGTGTGCTAGAATGTGCAGACAGGAGGAACCCTGGTGTCTGAACTTCCCTCTGCTTCTTCAGAATGCTGTTGTATTTCTTATGTTATTCCCACACCACTCCTCCTCGTAACTGGACTTGTGACTGAGCAGCTCATGATAAACTGGACTGAAGAAGACAGAGATACATGTATTCAGGTGTCCAATAAAGATTTCAGAAATAATCCTTAAGATGTACATAGAGGCAGAAAGGGAGACAATTTTTAAAGCTGAATCATTATGAAAAAAACCTAGGCTTAGGTGCATGTCTTCAGCATTCATTGGTGTTACTTCTGTGCTTCACGTTCTGTTAAATACCTGCGTGACTCTTATAAATTACAAAACACAACAAGAACTTGTTTGAGCAGGAACTGTAGTATCAGATCTGTTTTTAGAAGTTGGGTAGAAGTTGGGTTCAACAGCCTTTGTTCTCACTAAGGACACAGCAAATAGTATTTCTGCTTAAGTCAACAAAACAATTCACATGAGCATGGGTCCATCCCGGGGAGCAGATTTCCATTTCAAACAACATGGAAGCATTTCTGCAGCTCATAACTTACTTCAAGGCGGGAATTGGATCTTCGTAAATTTTTTTACGACACCTAACACATATCACAGTCACATGGTGTGATTAATGATACTGAAAGAAAACTATAATTATCTTCTATTACCACCTTTTTGTTTGTTTGACATTCTAATCCATATCCGAAGTCAGTTTAAAAAGCAGGTAAACCTATTGAGTTAACAGTTAAACTAAATACACATTATTATACCTGAGAAGAAAAGCTGGTAATTGATTTATACACAGTTCTCAGAACTACACCTGGAAACACTGGGAAAGCAGGAGAGAGGTTTTTTTCATTAGTTGTAGGTAGGATATAAAAAGAAGCAGAAACATAGCTAGAAATTCTACAGATTTCATGCTTTTCTTTGGATTTCACATTCCAGTTTTACAGATTTTAGAAATTCAGATAGATTTATGTGACTTTAAAAAACACTTCTGAAATTGGGAAAGCTGCTATACTCTCAGTCTTTGAATTTTGAGGCCAACACCTTGTTAATTTTTTCCTACTCTCTTTGAATTCACCTAATTCTGAGGAAGGTACAGGTAAGAAGATATGAGGAAGGGAAGAGGTCAGGAAGAGGGGGGAAAAGAGGAGGGAAGGAGGAAAGAGAAAGAAAATTTAAAAGAAAAAGAAAGAAAATAGGAAAAAAGAAAAATAGTAAAGAGACAAATATAAAAAGAAAGAAAAGAAAGAAGAAGAGGAAGGGATAAAAAGAAAAGACGAAAAATGAATAAAGAAAAAAGGAAAATAGAAAACATGGAAAAAGAAGAAAGGAAGTAACATAAGAGAAAATTAGATAAAAGGAAAAAAGAGAAAAGGAGAAAGACAAGAAAATTAAAAAAGACAGAATTAAAGAAAAAATAAAGAAAGATAAGTGGGGGGGGCAAGAAACAAGAAAAGAAACCAAGATTTCTTGCAGACACTGAACCACTTAAAAGGTTCAGGTTCCTAGACTCTTCGAGGGAAGAGTCTCAGAAGAGTGCAAAGTGGGCCCAATAGTCAGTAAAGCAGAAATTAACTTGTGCTCAAGGTCTATTTGCTTCTCAAGGTTCAGTAGCAGCATAAAGTGCCTGTAGAACATTTGAAAACTGCTGTGATCTAAGTGAGGTTGGATACATAACTGGTGATAGTTGCTCCTGAGGGGCCCATTCTTACAGTCCTTACTCATGTGAATTGTCCCTTGGATATTAATGGGATTACTCTTGTAAATCAGGGATGCCATATCAGCCCAGTGCCCAGGGTTATACTGATCATGAAGGGCTTGATCTTGCAAACCTCATTCATGTGAGCAACCCTTTTTCATGACAATTTTCCCATCGACTTGAAGAACTACCCATATAGCCAGAGACAGTAGAATCAGGACATGAGTTTAGGGTCAGCATAAAAGTAGGAATAAAAGAGTTTTTCATTTAACCTCCAGCAAGGAATAGATACTCCCCAAGAAGGCCAGATAAGTGCAATCATTCTATTTTAACTGCAGGGAGGGCAAAGGGATAGGTATATATTGATCAGCCTTGTTCCAATCCTGTCTCCTTCCCTGGCTCCATTTATTTACCATAATTAGAGTGGTAAAGAAGGCACTGACAGTACATTTTCACCATACCTCAAGGTTTTGCTCACCATCCCCTTGATGATATAAATTAGTGCTTTCTTCAAGTAAAATTGACAAATTATGCCTCCTGCGTGAAATAAACCAATGCTTTGCAGAGAAAAACAAATAATGAACACTAATATTCAGTCCATGTTTTGTCTCAAAATCTGAAGTACTGTTTAAATGCCGAATGGAATGTTTAGTATAACGGGCCAGAGTCAGTTTTTGTGCTACTCCATTAAAACCTACACGTTCTGGTTTGGGAGAACTTTCACTATATCAAGTGTTGACACCTGTGTAATTTCGCTGTGATTCACACACTTCTGCTTCAGAAGATCTCAAGCTGCTGCCTGGTTTCTCTGGGGAACTGCTTCAAAAACAGCAAGAAAGGATCTTTTTCTTCAGTCGGGAACACTCTCTGCTGGGTATAGCTCAGCGACGGCTTCTCTAGCATAAGCTGCCTTTTGGTTGAGCTTCTAACTCCAAAAGAGCAGTGTTCATCCATCCACCCCTTTTATTCATGCCACTGTTAAGAGGACAACAGTTCTCAGTATCGTAATTTGGCATTTTTTTCAGAGTTTCAGGTGCTCATTTGTGAGACAGAAACAATAGCTTATGATTTAAGTGACCATTCACAGGGAGTGGTGACCAACAGGCAGTGAGAGAAAAGGATACAGTCTCCACAAAACACAGGAGTGGTCATATCTGCTGATTATATGCCCAGTTATACAGAATTTATGCATTATGCAGAAACCCCACAAAGCTCATTTACTGCCCATTTAAAGAGACAAAAAGTAAGGTTTTCCTTAGTCTTCCAGATCAAAAGTCAAGTGCAGACATATCACAAGCAGTACTCCAATACAGGAAAATTATCTGTTGCCCTACCAGCTTGATGTCCCACCTGAGGAACAACTCAGAAAGGGATTGGCATGCACACAGGCAGACCTCTTTAGTAGGTCTGTATATCAGCACATCATGGACCACTTTTTGCCTTGATTCCACTTTCACTGCATATGAACAGGTATTGCTTCTGAAAATAAGTCTGCAGCATAGAACCACTTTGCAACTGACAGTAATGCATGTGCAGTAAGGTCTTTAAAGTCTCTTACTGAACTGAAGGGAAAACCTTCACTCAGTTTTGTGACACAAGTGTTTTTATTAGGAAAGCAGGATATTATTACCATTAAAGGGCATGAGAGAGTTGATATCACTATAATGCTCAGATGTGCCCATAAAACAGATTTTACAGACACCATAGTAAGTTACTTTTACACTAATCCAATGAGAAGAGTTATTTTCTGAGCATTATTACATACAGCTCATAGAACAAAATCTGATCCTTTAAAATGACACTGAAGTAGCAGAAGGAGAAAGTTTTCACTATTGAAGCAGAATGCTTTTCAAGTTTCACTTCACAGATTGAAGAAAGTATTGGGAGCAAAATGGCTTTTGAGATGTTGAGGTTTTGATCATTAATATAGGATAATATAATGATATAGGAGTCCAGTAGGTTTTACTTGTACTACTACTCTGCTCTAGAAACAGAAGGAAAATATATAGCTGGAGACCAAACTGGAAGATTTCTTGCCACAGTGCCTCTCCAAGTGCACACAGAAGACTCACAATCACTTGGAGTGAAGCTGCTGAGAAGACAGAGATAATAACAGGCATCTAGGAAGTGGTTACCGAGTTATCTCTGCAGACAAGAGATAATAGACGGACCTGGTATGTCTGTAGACAAATAGGTAAAGTTATAAACTTGTTTTCTGAAGTTCTCCCAAATCATACAGTGAGCTTTTATATTCAAGTAGATGTAGGTATTATGTAAGGCAGAGAAAGAGCCAGGCCCTATGGACTGAAGTAAGCCCATTTTTCTCTGAGGGTACTAAACTGCTCTATGACCTTTGGTCACCGTTAATCTTAACTGGATTCATATCACAGTTGAATGTCCATAGGCTAAATGGTCCTGACACACATTATTAGTCATTTAAATTAGAGTTTCTTAACACTTTGTATATATATGTCACTGATGGGATGTGAACCATCTTAACTAATGGAGCAGCTTCTGCCTGGCAGTTTAGTGATGATTATAAGAGCTGAAGGCAGGGAAGGAAAGGGGCACTCCTGCCTAGGTGGTTATTTTTGAGGAGTAACCATCTGAAAGAATGAACTTAAGTGTTCCCTGTAAGCAAGATATTGATCAGCAGTAATCACCTGTCCTGTCAACAGGCACGTATCACTGATCTGATGGTAGGACAGTGCGTGGGATTCAGTAGAAGGACTGCATCAGAGGATGTGGGGAGAAGAAACAGGCCCCCCAGCTTCTGGAAGCCTGTTTTCATCCTGCAGGAAATGCAGGCAGGAGATTTCTGCCTTTGACAATTCAGCTGTCTCCAACTCAAAGAGTGAAAGAAGTTGTGTAATGAATACAGAGTATATTCTGCTAAGTGAGGAAAGGATGTCTAAAGTGTGCCTGTCTGGGAGTTACATCTGTGTGTGAGTTGTTCTTATGTAAGGGTTAGGAGGCAGACTGTGTACTCGGTGTGAGGCAAACATAATTGTTTTAAAAAATCAATTATCTGCAATTATAGGGCCTACTCAAACAGTACCTTTGTAGCATGCACAGCTTCCCCAGGTAGCACAGCTATTTTTATTAGTAATCTCCCCTCCTCCAGCTTTCTATACAGAGCCAAGTTTAGAGTCAGCAAAATTACTTGGAACCAGCACATTTTATCCCCAACAGGCCAACCAACCACAGTTAAACTGCATTACCATACTTTAGGCTTTAAAGGGGTTCCTTTACTGCAGTGTATAAAAGGCCATAATGAGTGACAGAAAGGGAAAGGAGAAGACAAACATTTCACGTGTAACGGGTTAAAGATGTATGTCCATTGACTTCAGCTGGCCAGGGCTGAATACAGGCAATTCAACATTTGACAATGAGCAGCTTTTGCTTAGTTGGCAAGGAAAGAAACAATTTAAGGTCCAGAGCCTTCCCTGTGCTCTTTCTGTCTTCCTGAATCTTCACTTAGTTGCAGTAGCTCTCTCCTAACTGGAATGACACTCTGCAGGGTTGGCTGTGGGATATTTTCTGCTGCAGTGCAAGATTATTCCTTGTGGTTTTATGGTGCAGTAGTAGACTTTAATAGTCACCCGAGACAATTATTCAGATACTGTATTGTGCAATAAGATTGCTTTTGAACAGCTGCAGAAATAGTTAGCAGAGACTCACTCCCTGAAGCCCTGGGATGGGAAATAAAACCAAACAAACCACAGCAGCAAGACAAGAGTCTGCATCTTACTTCATCATTTAGCTTGTAGAAAAAGGAGTTGTGTAATTTATTTAAAAGTTAATTGGGACAGGGACCATTTTTCATTTCATGGTCCATATAACGCCCAGTAATAATGGGCTACAAATACATACTCAGTCACTACTCAAACACAAATCCTCTTTGGGCAGAGTTGTGACCCAGTATATGGTGCTTTGCCAGGCAATTCTCGTTAAAAAGATAAAGAGCTGAGAAGATAGGGATGCAATTATTCTCTCCAGTAGTGATGTTGTTCTTTGGTGCAATCCCATTTACAAAGAACATCACAAAATCATACATTCCTCTGCTAAATAGGAGCAATTTTCTTTTTCGTAGTTTCAGTGTTGCCATTCTGAGGAGTGCTATGCCTTAACAAAAATACCATTTCTTTTTATTTCATGTCCAAGTCATGATAACCATGATAACCATGATAACGAAGTCATGTTTCTGTAACACTTTGTTGCAACTAATTAATTTGCTTGCCACTGCAATTCTAACTAGTCTTGGTGAAAATCTTTTGGCTGATATAACACATTGTGGCTTAGCTTGATGCTCTCTGTTGGTTTAAGTCTCACAATACAAAGGGATATTCAGCTGCACTGTCTATTTAGCTTGAATAAAGAGTGCTCATAAACACATAAAATTTTATGGAATCTGCTCATCAAATCTTGCCTCCGGGTCAGGACTCAGGAGGATCTGACAGTACAGCAGGGGAGAGAAGTACTCTTGCTTAGTTCAGACTCTGAGAAGGCTCCCTGTTGGCTTTTTTCTTTATCTGGGCAGTTGGTGGGGGCTCAATAGGCTCTGCTAACCCACTCCTCTGCTGTATCATAACCACGTTTCTCTTAAGACACACTTTGAGCATTTCCTCACCATTTTCTCCCAGAATGACTGTGCAGGCAAAATCAAGCTGGGACAATGTTTTGTGCTAAATACAGTGCATGATATGTTGGGAATTTAGTGGCTGAAAGACTGCTTTTTCACTTTTTACTGATGTTGCTTCAGTGAAGTTGCTCTTGATTTATAGCTGGATCAGCAAAATCAGAATCAGACCCTTGCTGCTCATTTCTGTGGGAGCAGTACCGGGCCTAACGTGCTCTTGTGCTCATTATATATCTCAGTACCAAGTCTCTCAGCTTTGATTCATAGAGTTCTCTTTAATTTGGTACATGCAGGCTTCCAGACTAGATCACATAGCAGCAGGATAACAATCCTCAGGAGAGCATTTCAGTTTGAGAAATTCATGAAGAGGGTGACTTTGCTGCTTACCTTCAATGACACTTGTGGAATAGGAAAGAGAAGAGTGAATGAAATGGAATTGCCAGCCTGTTTCAAAATGTATGCTCTATTATACAGAGGATGACAAATAGCACCCTCAATAACATAATTCTGGTAGCTGTGCAAGTTTTTGTTGTGTTGTTGTTTTTTCTGCACTGTAATCTGTCTTTTCACATTTAGGCCAGGCTTTTCTTACCTGTGCACGCTGCACATGGGAGCTCTGAAATACTCCACTGTGCCCTTCTGCAGAGCAGGGATCCACAGGCCTTGCCTGGGGTGAAGGCAAGCAGGAGGAACAGAGCCTTTTTCTGCCATGCAGCAGGGAAAGACCTTTGATTCACCTCCTCTCTCCTCCCATCTCCAGCACTCTGACCAGGAGTGTTGAATTCAGAGTGGGAGAGGAGTCATCACAGTGTGAGATGGTACAGATCTGGGACAGGTCACTTCCTTATGGAGCAAAACCTGCTGCTTTTCCAAGCCATGAAAAACTGTGTATGTAGCTCCTTACATGGGAGGGATGGCAAAGCAGTAATCTTGCCTTCTTTCAGCAGGAATGAGCCCCTTTCATATTAGTGAAGGCATTTTACTATATATTTGGGTGTATTGAAGTGGAGGGGAAAATGTGTCCTTGACAGTAGCTATAGTGAATCATCAATATGTGTATACATGTATAGAATGAGTGTGGGAGCTGGCAGCAAGAGAGAATGAGAAAGTGTTCCTAAAAAATATATAATCATCTTGTCTCTTTGAGAACTTCAGGATTTTGCCCCTTTCCATGGAAGATTGACTTCCTACCTTGGTGGCTACACCAAGGCTGTTGGGAATTGAGCCCTTGCTGCTTTTCACCCCATCCTAATTTCCACAGAGGTGCATATTTGTGAAAGGCAGTATTGGCCTCTGATGGTAGCACTGTCTTTGTACAAGAAAAATTACTTTCTTTTGAAGCTGAGTAAGGGATTTTCATGGGCTTGCATGCTGAAGAGAGTTGGAGAAATGTGGTTGACTGTATCCAAAGAAGAGAGGAAAACAAAGAGACCTGACATCTGCCTCCTAGCCCATGTCCTGTTGCCCTGGAAAACTTGCTCATGGGCTTCGTAAATGTCTCTGTTTGCAGTAGCTTTTGATCTTTCTGACTGTGATATGAGGTCTGCCAAAGCCAGAATCACAGAATACTCTGAGTTGGAAGGGACCCACAAGGATCATCAAGTCCAACTCATAAGTGAATGGCTCATATGGGAATCAATCCAACAACCTTGGCATTCTTAGCACCAGGCTCTAACCAACTGAGCTAATCTCAGGGTCAAGGGATGTCCTTCCTTGCACTGAACCTCGCTGTTCCTCCTAGGCAAGACTACAGGACTTCCCCTTAACTTCATAACATGTATTTAATTAACTTTGAACAGAGTTCTGTGACTATCCCTGCTTTGGGGGTGTAGTTTTTTACCATCCCTTTATTTTTTTTTCAGCTGTTATCACTGCACTGCATGATGCACTCAGACACTTCATTGCCTTCCCAGTCTACAGCAGTCAAAGCAAACTGCTGTTCAGCAGCGTAAGTGAACCCCCTTATCTACCCTGCATAACCTTCTAGGATAAGGGTAGATTTCTAGCCCCATATTCTGAGATTATATATATGTTCACCATCACTCTTAGTTCACATTTTCTTTACATTTTTAATGACATTACTTCATTACGTCATTTAATTCTCAATTTTCAGGTTCACCATCTCATTTTCAGCCTCTGAGAAACCTCTCTGAAATTGTGCCCACTCTACTTTTGAAGCCAGTTCAGGGACTCTTATCAGGCCTTCTTGCCACTCAGTATTCCCTCTACTCTTCCCCTGACAGGGCAGATAGATTGATATTAATGGTACATAAGGGAGGTCGAGGACACATTACAGTGTCCTGATTTTCCTGAATGCAGTCTTTCTGCTACTGGCCTTCCACATTAGGTCCTGTTAAACTCTGTGGACATTCCATTAATTCCATGAGCATCAGAACAAGCTCCCTTCCTTTAATAAATTGTATTGAATAAACAAGCCACCTAGAAAGTTTTATGACCTTTTATGAAATGTTCAGAAACAAATAAAATATAACTATTGCTTAGTGGGCTGATACTAACTCACTTGAATTCAAGTCCTTTGACCACCATTCTTGCAGAAATAAGAGTAGTTGATTTGTTTCTTCTTCTTCTGCAATAGACCTGATCCAAATCCTATTGAAGCCAACAAATCATTTTTTTTTCTGTCTTGTGGGATACGGCTCACCCTCAGCTCGAGTGGCTCACAAGGATTTCAATTATTTTTATGCTTTTGAAAAAAAAGCCCAGTCACAAGTAGTGGCACCTCCTTTAAACCTGAGTTTTCCCATTGAAATAGAAGATTCATAGAGTGGGTGTTGAATGAGCAGGGCCTGTCTGCAGCTTACCTCTCACAAGTGCAGAGAGCGATGGCAATGGCATATATTATCCAAGAACTTTACCCTACAACAGCTGATGATAACTTACCAGAGTAAACACTGATGGGACAAAGTTTCCACACCTACCAAGTCCATGCCAGCCAATAAACTTGGCATCTCTGATAAAGCAGCAAACTGAATTTTTCACTTCTGCACTTTCGTGCCATAGTTCTAACAAAGAATCAAAGTTCATTGTGTGACACTGGAAGGAAGGAAAATAGTGTAGTATTGTAATGTCTTTCTGCAGAATGAGTGGTGGTTAAAATGTAGTAGCCAGGGGTTTTCTTAGAGTCTTTTGTCAGTTTGATTTACATATTGGGAATGCTGGAGGATTAGGACAGATTGTAAAAAAACGTGGTTTAATTTCTCCACTTTTTTGGTGGTATCAGTGCTATAAAGGTATCATGCTGTATTAAAAATAACATAAGTAGTGCTATTTGATGTTTTAACTGGAACAGTAACTACATGTTCCAGTTTAGCTATATGCTTCAAAAGCATAAAATAAAAGTCAAACCTGTCAAAACACCTAAAAGTGGATATATATTTTTAACTGTGCAGTTGCATTTATATCAACAATGTGTATTTTGTGAAAAAATTAGACGTAACCGTAACTCGTTGCAACATTCAGGCTTATTAGAGCAGTAATTTTTTTTTTATTATTTTTTATACTGGTTTAACAAGCAATAAGAAGAAATGGTGATGGGAAAATTCAAATGTTATACGTGCTGAGGCCTGATTATGTCCTGCACAACCTAGTGATGATTCCTGTTCCATTTGTGGAAATATATGAAAGAAACTACAGAGGGACTTGGGTAGAAGGAGTTCATGTATTTATGGAAGCTCCTTGTGTTGGCCTTGTGGGCACTGGGTGAGTTGAACTTTTCCCACAGTGCTTATCCTCTTCCTTGCAACCTGCAGGTGTTGTCTTATGCAACTCAGCGTGGCTGAGTTCTTGTGATCATGTTGCAAGTTCTTTGATACTTGATGGTCTTTCTGAAATCCAAGACCTTCAGGCAGGTGAATCTGTGAGAATTTCTCTTGGTAATACTTTGTGCTAGTAGGGGAGGAGGGAGTTAAAAAATGTGGCTGAGTACAGCCCTAAAGGTCAAGCCAACAACACACATAACACCGAGAAACATAACTCTCGTTCAAAAAGGGAAATTCCATTATAAATATTTTCACTCACTGCCTTTGCTTTTTCTGCACCCCTTTTTTTTTAAAACATTGGTTTACTTCCTGAATCAGTTCCTTTAATTTTAGCTTGGGTAAAGGGTTGGCAATGGTTTCCCCTTGCTTTTATTTTAATTAGACTATCTCTGATTTTTATATTCTCTATTAAAACAGTATTTAAAAGCTGCAAAGTCGGCAAGGCCCACTTTTGTGGTCAGTATCGAGTGCCCTCACATAACATTGCTGTTAATGGAAATTAATTGTATCGTGCCTATAGACCTTGGAGCAGTTTTACAGATATTAGATTCTTAGACCTCTGTGGTGTTTTATTATTGATTAAAGAATGAGAGGAAATCTCATGGCTTAAGACCTTGTACTGGGATTTATGAATTACTCTTTTTCCTATGTGACCCTTGGCAGGTCATTGAATCTGTCTTTCAGTTTCCCATCCGTGAAGCAGGGAATAATGATGATTTTCTGCTGCTGCTCTTTGTCCATCATGCCTACTTAAATAGTTCACTCTTTGGAACAGGACTTTGCTAGTGCAAAGAAATTTCATTCTGAGTTAGGATCTAGAGCTGTAATACCAATAATTAATATTAGCATTAAACAGTCAAAGGTATTACATCCAAGATGCATTTGGCCTGAGGCCCACATAGTTCTTAAAATGATGGATTTTTAATTGATTATTTGGAATGAGACCTTTTCTCAGACTAGCTAAATTGCTTAAGACCCACGCACACCAGCTATATTTAGAGGCGAGGAGGTGGCAGAGTAATTCTTAAAAGTGCTCTGTTTCTAATAACCCAGGTGAGTGACAGTCTGTGAGTGCTGCCTCTTTTAAAGAAAACATGACTCACAGCCCCCAGGCAGCAAACATGTGCAGGTTAGAAATTGTATTGAACTGTCCACATTCAAGAAGCAATGAAATACAGCCAAATTCATAATCATTTAATTTAATAATTCCAGGTTAGTACAACAGGGTAGGCATACAAATGGCTTGGCATCTGTAACAGCAAAATGCAAAAGGACTGTAAAATCAGGGGGGGTTAAGGTGAGTCTGGAGTAAACAAGGCAATATCTTCATCCCACAGCACATGCTTTTGGAAAGCATTCTGGAGAAACTACATCTTTATAAGAGTAAGATTATATCCAGTGTCCAAGTAAAAGGCAAAATGAAAATGGGCTTCTAGATGCATTGGTATTTAATTCTTGTTGGAACAGACATCCCCTGCCCCCCAAAAGGCTGTGTCCCAGACATTTCTTCTCCCAAACTATTACCAGTACCCATGAATGCTCTTTCTAGCTCTCAGAGTGTACATGGTGAAATAAAGTTGTGCTCTTAGAAACTGCCAGGGAGGTGCATGGGAGGAGTGAGTACCACCCCAGCCTTTTCACATCTCTGACCAGCAAAACAGGGAGAAGCTGTTTTCCCAGTGGGGGAAGAATACTGCTGGCTGCTTGAAAGACACTTTGTGTCACTTGTGCTCCTGGAGACAATGGGCCCTACTGATTCTGATTTTGTGTCCTAAGCTTCTCACTGACCTGGGCACTCAGCCACATTGCACTGTTTCTTTTTCTGTGAGATTACCAAAGGCAAGCTCATCTCTGGGAATCTAAGTATTGCCAGGAACTCCCACTGATGCAACAACTTCCTTTCATCATAAGCTGCAAAGTTAAAAGCAGACTTTGGTTGTAACTGCAGTAACAGTGCTCAGCCAGGCTCTGGAATAGCTGCATCTTGGTTCCATCAGATTCTCATTAAAGAAGTTAATGGCTAAATGAAAAAAGAAGCCAGTTCTAACTACTTTCCTTCGTAAGGTAGTTTCACTAGAAGTGAAATATGGTCCTTCTTCCCTCAAATCATTGCCTCTTTTTTAACGGTTCCCATGTTTCATTTCCAAGAATTTACATTCAGGAAGCACCAAGTTAGGTGGAAGACACAACAGAGAGGCTTTGGTTCAGAATTTCCTTGCCTCTTTGCCTCCTTTAGAGAAAACACAATATTGATTTTTTTTTTTAGTTGCCTCTCAGTTCTGTTTCCCGGAGTTGAACCTGTGACAGGTTAGAACTAGGCAGGGTGTCTGCTCAACAGCAAGTGCACACCCAGCTCTGCTACTGGAAATTCCTCATGTCAAAAAATCAGGTAAACATTACTCAGTGGTTTTGCACCAGACTGGGAATCTGTGCATTTTATTACATCTCCTTCATGTGGACTTGAGGGAACCTGACAGGTCTGGAAAATAAAGACCCGGTACCACGTAGCAAGGATCTGGTAATGGGAGATACTCAGTGTCCTCCCACCTGCCTGCAAACACACCTTCAACTCTGACCCACTTCACTGGGTGGTGTCTCAGGTAGTCCTTTGTCTTTTTAAGATTTATGTGCTTAAATAACTGTGTAATACTTAAATATAATATCTTCCATCAATGTAAAAAGGCTGCCAAGTTCTGGAACTACCAGGGTGTACCAGATACAAGGTTCATCTGGTTCCTGGGGGTGTTGTACAAGCTAAGATCAGCTTAAAAGGAAGACTGAGAATTAGTAACAACTGCAGTGTGTAGTGCCTTGTGTAATATCTCTTTAACTGGAAGTATTTTGTGCAAGTTATTGCCAAATTATTATTATTCAGGTCTTGTTCTACTTTCAGAAGTTCCTTTATTTCCACACCACTACAGTTAGCTATTTAGTTGTGGACAACCAAATTGAACTACTCGTTGCCTTCATCAGTTTAGACTGCTCAGTTTATAGCTACCAAATATCTGAAGTATAAAATTAAGTATATTTTCCTAACATTTGTTCCTCAAAATTAATAATTATATAGATAATTTTCGTTGTCTGCATAAATATCCAGTCCCTTTTGGTATCTGTCAAGTTCTTGGCTTCCAAGCGAAATTAATATAAAAGTCCAATTACAAGCTGAGTAAAAAAGTATTGTTTTTTCAGGGTTGGATTTTATTCTTCCTAATGGCATCGAGCTGAATTTGTCTTCTGATTCTGTGTTATGAGACAGTGAGAAAATAAGCTCCCTATATCTTAGTTACTGATACACACTTTCAGGATTATCCGTTTTACAAAGGACAGTCTTATTATCCTTATTTAACTAAGAGACAGCAGTTTCAGGGATAGATGCAGTGATTAGCAGATGAATCATACTTATGTTTCAAGTTAATATTCTCAGGTTTTTTCCTCCATAATATTTGCTACTATCACAACCAACTTCCAAGACAGGCTTTCCATCTGCTGCCTGCTGCCTGCTATAGGGAACCCTCCTCTTGCAACCACACTGGCTCCAAAGTCCAATAGAAACAGTTAAAGATTTCTATTGATTGACAAAAGTCTGTAATCAGGTCATGGGCAAGTGCCACGTTAAAGGGATGGTTTGCTTCCTTTCCCCACCCCCAACTCCCTTCTAACTCACCCCAAGAAGATTTGGCACTGTTTCCAGACTGCTTCAGTTTCTCTGCCCAGGATTAGTTTTATTTTTGTATGTAGAAAAAGTATAATACACAAAGTGACCTTTTCTCCTAAACCCAGGATTCTTTTGGTGCCTGTTTATTCCATTTAAGTTTCTAGTTAATAGGCTGTTGCCCTGAGTTGTAGGTTCTGTTTACTACAAGATCTAACTTGCTGCATTTGTCTGCCTCCACGACACAGGACTTTAATGTTGAAATCATATCCCCTATAAGCCATTAGTCTAATCAATCCAGCACTTGAGGAGGCTGATAAATGAACAGTAATCTGAACCCCAGCCTCCCTTCAAGGACCCTATGTCAGAGGGCTTTGGAGTTCATATCATTCTGTGTAATGAGCTCTGCCCTGGAAGGACAGAGAAAATATGGCTTGATAGCTGAGGAATGTTTGAGATTCATTTTCCTTCTGAGCAGGATTGTGATTTTCCTACATTTCAGTAAAATACTTAAAAGCTAATTTAGTCAGTGTGTTGGTGGTGGGTAGATGTGGATGCTTGACCACTAAAAACTGAACTGGCAAGCTACATGCTCCTTTCTCCTTAAAGTCACTTAAGAGAAGGGGAAGTGATTATCTAGAGTGAGCTGTCAACCTTTATGCCAGCTTTCCTCCTGATATGATTTATAAAACAGCTAAGATAACCTCTGGGGGGGAGCTTTGCAATGGAAATAGCAAGTGATTTTTATTCTAATGAACATAACACTGTCACAAGTTTAAAGTTCAAATCTGAGGTACGAAGGTTTGGGGGAAAAAAAAGAGCCCGTAAAATATGAATGTGACAGCACATGTGTTCCTTTCCTGCACAGTGTATGAAACAGGAGAAATAGGCAAACTTTATTTTTCTAATGAGGTTTAAAATATTTTTCAGTCTTCGTCAGGCAGAAGGTTCTCAATACTGCTTGTTTTTTTTTGTTTCTGGATTGGCTTTTTTTTTTTGCTTCCTGAGGTCCTTGATAAAGATGAGGTGTTTTTTTCAGAGCAAGTTGTGCTGTGCCCTTTGGTCCTTCAGCGTTGCAAAATGTCCTGCCACGACTGGCACTCAGTAAATAACCCTTTGTTGGCAGCTGCAGCCAAGAGACAGAAGGCTGAATGGACTACAGGAATTTAAATTGCTGCAAGAGTCTCGTCCTGGCCAGCATTTAAAAACACCAAATAAGGATTTATTGGAGATCTTTTCTTTACCATTAAAAAGAAAAAAAAGAAAAAATTTTTTATAAAATAATTATTAAAAAAAAGAAAAGAAAGAATCCCATTCCTGGGTATCTGACAGCTTTCATTGACATCTAACTTACTTCAGAACTGCTTTAAAAATAAAATCAGACCCTTTGAAAGAAACTATTACATACAAAACAAGAACAACAAATTAGAAAGTTTATACATCCTTTGATGTTATCCTGCCCCTGAACTTGTCCAGCATATATTTTTTTATGGTGAGAGCTGCATGCATGCCACTTAGGCAGTGAGCCATAGTATCTGCAGGCTTGCTGAGGCTGATAGCTTTTCACTTTCTACCTGGAACCTTTCTGTCTCAAGGCTAGAGTTGCACTAGATCTTTGCTATCAGCTGAAGTAGAAAGAATCAGCTCAGTAGAAAAGGAAAGTGAACTAAAAACTTTTTAAAAAGCTCTAAAAACACTTAAAGTGATTGTGTTTGTTAGCCTCATTTCCTGAAGGTATAATCTCACCTCGAAGCCCTGTACTAGTAGGAAGCTCCCATGTCCTACCAGCTTCTGGGCACACTGCCTGGTTGGAAAGGGTGTGGTGGTGTCTTGTGGGATTCAAGAATTCCATGTTGGTCTCCTCCTCAGTGGCCCAGCCATCCCCAGGCAGGCACAGAAGAGGTCATTGCATTGCCAAACTCCGGCTTAGTAGAAACATGGAATTTTTCAGAGGTGCATCAGTGGAATGATTAAGACCTGGAAGCAATATTGAATGTATCAGAAATTTTTAAAAAAAAATGCTTCTGCTGGTTTGGTAACATTTGTTTGAACTGTACAGAAGGTGTTCACAGCCAGTAGGAATTCATGCCACTGCCATGCACTTACCTGCTGTGGAGTCCTACCATGTTGAAATTCCATAACTAGCAGCAATATTAATTTGATCCCCTTATTTCTCCTTCTCACACAAAAGCTGTGTACTTACAAAAATGTACTGAATAGCCTGAAGATAAGGAGTTAAAAAAAAGAAGAAGTGTAGTTACGTTTTCCAATGTGTCACATGATTGCAGCTCACTTTTCTGTGTTGTGAAAAACATAGTCTAAAATACTTTCAAAAAAAAACATGCTTGTACACAATTTTTGTAAGCTTTGTCTGCTTAAGTAACTATCTGGTGGGGCAGATGGTAGATAGAAGAAAACTAAATCCCCAGGAAACCCCAAAATCCCCTTTGAAATTTGAAAAAAAAAAAAAAAAAAAAAGGAAAATTAACAAATCCTTTCATACTCCAGCTGTTCCCAAATGATAGACACTACCACAGCACTAGGAGGTCTCTATTTATTTTGGGAACCTGACTGCATATGGGACATACCTGATATTCAGGGTGGTGAATGTCAGGCAGGTGACAAGTACCCTGTTTCTCTGTGGCAAAAAATGCACACTGAATGGGGACAATGTAGCTCAATTTTTTCCCACATTAGTGTCTCCTGAGATATAGTCAGCACAGGTTTGGGTTAGACAACACAAAAGCTGAGTATCACAGCTCGTTGAAAAAAACCAGGAAAGCACTGGAAATTCTTTGTCTCTGTTTTTCAGCAAAGTTTGAATTTCCACAGGGGAAATAAAATCAGTAATTTCTGATACATGCAAAGCTTAGTATCACAAAAACTTTGAAGGTAATGAAAATAAGCAGCCTCTCTATTTTCCATTAGCAGATGTCTGGAGCTTTGTTGAGACTCTTACTGGCACAGAGAGTTGCTAAATGCGGTATTTTGCCACCATCATGGGATGATTTATCCATGGAGTATATTTTTTTATGCAGCTGTTATACCTCAAGTGGTAAATAAGGCTTTGTCTGTGCTCCAAAATTGTGCCACTTTAAATATACCGCTGTAGTTAAAGTAATACAACCCGTTGCTTGTTGTTACAGCCCTGTAAAACATCACTCAGTCATGTAGTTGTCCCTGTATAGCAAAGGGAGCATATCTGTGGTGATTTTGTTTTGCATTGCACACTGAAGTTTTTATTGGTGTTATAGTAACATCTAAAAGAAAGAAGGCAACCAAAATATCGTGCTGGGAAAGCTCTTGAGCGCAAATAAGGTCTAAATCAGAAAGATTGTGAGCAGCTTCAGGTACAAACCACATTTTCCTGTGGTCAGGGATAATGGTAGGGATAATAGGCTGCATTAAATATCATTAACAATAACGAAAGCATGGCAAAAACATTTCACCAAGACAGGAAAATACAAGGTTTCTGGCAATAGCATCAGCAGCCTTACCACTGAGCACAGAATAATATCTTAGCATCAAATTCTAGAGCAGAATAAGACCATTTTATGTTTTGTAGCTATCAGAAGTCACATTGTCACCATGTTATGAAGTCACTCCTGAGAACTGAAGTCTGTGCCATTGTAAAAAATTGCTAAATATCTGGCAATACTTGGAGTGTAATATTTGTTTCCTGATTTCAAATGAGCAGTGAAAAACAATTCTTGCCAAAAGTTTCCAAAAAGGATTGCAGCTGGGTAGGGCTTATTTTAATGTCTGATTTCAAAAAAATCAGATTTACCTAAATCAATTGCCTCTGCAAGGCAGAGCAATTTAGAGAATGTCTTGCTGGAAAACTTCTGTGCGTTCAGAGTAGAAGTTATTCTCCCAACAAGACAAATATCAACATAATATTCAGTGTTAGTGACAGAAAGGCTTTAAATGGTGTGCCCCACACATCAAGCCCATGATCTGATTGTCACACTGTTGAATATTTTGAAAAGACTTCTTTTTTTTTTTTCCCTCACATATAAAATTTGTAATGGCTTTGATTCATCCTTGTGTAAGTAGAGTCGTTATTTAGGATCTTAGTTTTTCCTCTGATCTTATTTAGGATTCTTCATTTCTATATTTGGCCCTGCTGTTAATTTGCAAGGGAGCCACAATTTTTCTGTACCATAATTGACCCATCTCTAGCGTGGAAAACAACATTCCCTGCCTATCTGACAGAAACGTGCCAGACTTAATTAGCAACAGACAATGCTTTCAGAAGTGACTAGTTAGAGACATCCTGTGAAAATTGAGGCTCTTGAAGACTATCAGGTTGAGCCTCTGGATACACATTCACACTGGAAATTCACAAATAAGTTGTTGAAAAACAGTTGGTGAGCTGATAAGATGCATTTCAAACACAGTACGATATATCATAGCAAATATGTTAATGGCTACTTTCATACGCGTATTTTGAAATCTAACTCTTTCCCTTATTCAGTGCCCAAGACTTGAAATCCTACCTGCTCTTGGTTGATGTATTCCGTTTGGTCTTACAGAGAAGGGCAAATTCTGCCCATCCCACTGAGAGTTACCTGCAAAATCCAGAGGTGAAACACACTATGGACTATGAGAAGGAAGAATTTTAGAACTTCATGTTCAAGCTTAGCTCTGCTCAGGATTTTACAGCTCCATCAGGATTTTACAACTCCAGGAAAGCGTGCTTGTGTGACTTGCCAAAGTCTTTTATTGTGAAAAATATGTACTGTGATTTCATCACCAAACTGGAAGCAGCAGCCACTCGCACAGCACACACAAGTGCTGTACAGCTGTTTTATGATGGATCTCTTGCTTGCCGACCTGATTTCAACTGGTGTTAACTCAACACAACACTGTAAACTCCTTCTGCTGATTAGAAAACATTCCTCTGAACTGTGTGAACAAACACGAGCTGCAAGCACTGTGTCGGAGATCATCTTATAAATTTAACATCTCTGCACCAGGACAATATAACTATGCTATTTTTTTCTTCTGTCAGCTGCCTGGATTTTAACAGTTAGTTGCAATCGTATTAAACATCTCCCTGCCATTTTTTTTGAGCAGGAAGCATGATTCTTTTCTCTTGGAAGGAGCCAGACCAATTTATGTGCTCTATCATCCATAAGTAAATGGAAGAACTGATCTGAATTCACTGTTTATTTTCATGTAGTGCTGTGTGGTAATCTGAGAGACGTAAACTCATTGCAAGTCTTTTATGGAATATGAACTTTAAATTATGAAAAGGGATTGGAACCCAAGGTGCCTTCCTTGTCCCTTGAAACACTTGCCAAACATGCTAAACAAGTAACTGTTTTTAGCAGCTATGTATTCCTCTGAAATCTTGTTTTGTATGCCCTGGAAGAATTGTTGGGTTTGCAGCAAAGATTTGAGAGATTCCCTTTGCACAGAGCATACTCCATCCTCTCCTTGCTCCTAGGTGTGTGCCAAACTGCAGACAGCAAGTACATATATTTCAGCTGTTTTTAGTGCTTCTGGCCATCAGAAGCTGCTGAGGATTTGGGCACTGGAACATGAAGAAGAAGAACTCCATTTCCCGCTCTCCCAGCTAGTCTGGAATGTGAAGAGTGTTAAAAAAAAATAATCATACAGCTTCATAAACTTACTCAGTATTTTAAAATTGCGTTTGCAAAAAGACTCCGAATTTTTTGAGTTCTCATCTGTGGAAACACCCATGCTTGTGTGTTCCACGGTCCCCTCGTGCATCACTTGACACATGGGCTTCTTCTTCACCATTCCAACTCAGGGTGTCCTTGGGTCCTTTCCTTTTCTTCTCAGATCCAAGAATGATAGCCAAAACCTGGTTTGCATTCCTCCACCTTCATCTCTTCTGCCACAAATATAATTACTTGAAGTACATCTCGCTAAGAGATTTCATATCTAAGATCTTCAGAAAGTCTGTCAAGGAGAAAGCAATAGGAAAGAAAGCTGAGAAACTCAAATGTGGTTTTAGGTCAATGGGTACTACAAATGTGACAAAACTTTACTGATGTACAAATGCTTCCGTGTCTAATTATAAAATGTGAGCACCTGATACCAAATTTATATCGCTATTATTCCATTTCTGTCCTTCTTTTCGAGTTTGGCCTTTCTTCTTGCAACAGTATCAATTATTTTTCAACAGTGTCTTGCATCCCATTCTTTCTCATCTCTTTTTCAGTACTACCCTTTTCTCTGCTAAACCATCAAAGATGTTTTTGTTCTTTTACCTATTGTGGCAGAGTCTGTAAACACAACCTTAGAAAGAGAATTTCTAAGTGCAAGCATTTGTGATGCATTTGCACTAAAAGCTTTGAATTGCTATCTTTGATAAAGCTATTTGGTCTGATTATATTGTTTTGGAATCACACATTCAAGCGCACCTCTCTGAAAAAAATGAATTTTTCAAAATATAGTCTATTGCAAGTCTCAAAATGGAGGAGGATTATTTTTAAACACAGTGTAATCCATTCAAGCAATTGTATTTCTATCCTGAAATTCACACACCAGCAGTTAAGATTGAAATTTACAGTCCAGCGTTTAAAATCCAACAACTCCTAATCTTGAAGATGTATCAAATATAAAAAAGTTAATAATAATTATTCTGGTTTTCATTCTCTTAAATTGCTTCTGTGCTTTGAAGACTGCATGGACAGATGTTGCAGACAGCTCTTGTATTGAACATGACAAGCATTCTGCTTGAGCACTGAGTAGCAGGTGGAACAGGCACTGATGGTTGTAGTGTGTTTTTTTAGTGGAAATTGAAAACTGTATTTCCAGATACAAACTCAGATCTCATAGGCTGAAATCTAGGTGGGAATAACTGTACTTTTGGAAATTCAATGTTGTCTTCAAAGATCCATAAGTAGTCAGGGAAAAGCGTGTTCACGTCATCAAATAGCAGAGGCCCAGAAGTACATGGGGTATTGTTATCAGCATTTGAGGCATGGGCAAACCTTCCCTTCATAAACCTTTGCAGCTGAAGGCATAACTAACCTGGTACAGACACCCATTTCATCAGTGGAAAGGATTATGTGAGCCTTCTTTCAATTGTTTCAGCCAAAATCAGCCAGGTTAAACAGTAACTGAAGTTGGAAAAGTTAATCCGGTATATTTAAGCTGAAGTTATGAGGGGTTTTTTCACCTTCCATGTTCAGTGGCAAGACACCCAGAGAAATTTAATATAGATGCCACCCACACTTAACATGTTACCAAAATGTATTTCCTTTCTCTCACCTGTCATCAGTGCAAGCCATTGAACATCCTCTGAGTCTCATAATGTCTATTGATTTTCAAAAGCACCTTCTTGATGGAGCTGAGCACCCTCCACAGAAAGTGTCAGTGGGCCTTTAAAATCATGCTTCTGTAATAATGATTCCTTTGCCATGTTGTCAAAAATATTTTTTTTATAGCAGCATACTGATTTTATTCTCTACTAGGGATACTCTGGTATCCCTCTACTTTTTCTATGTGTTGATGGTTTTAAAACAAGGAATTAAACTTCTTTTAATAAAAAGCATGCTTTGATTGAAATTAAAAAATGTAACAGACACTAATTTGTCTTGTCTCAAGTAATAAATCAGTAGCATATATGCTGCCTTATCATATTTAAAGACAACTCAGGGTACTTTCTTATAAGCTGCACAGTGGTTTAATTCTATGTTTTAGTCCAGCTAACAAATGAAAGTTAGAGAGAAAATGAGCAAATTCAGGGTTTCCTTCCCTTTTTGCCTATGTACAGTGTACTTAACCTCTCCATTACAGCTCTTTCAAGAACTGTAGGAAGAAAACACTACTTTGTATTTAGTGACAGTATTTTTGGACAGCATTAGTGAAACTCATAAACAATCAGCTGAAGAGTAGAGTTGTGTTGAAATCTGGAAGCATCAGTGCCAGAAGATTGGTGTTTGGGTACATCCCATGCCTTTCCTTAGCCACCAGGCAGCCACAGCTTTTGTGGATTGATAGATTGTAAAGACTGGATATGCTGAATACTTCTGGTAAGACAAGTCATTCTGCATTGAGACTCTTGTCTGGACCAAGGATTCTGCCTTTAGCTGAGGTGCCTGTGTGCTACTGGGCTGACATTTGGAGGCTGTAAAAGCCTTAGAGGTAGATATAGTGAGAGCTAAGCCCCTTCCTCAAACCATGGTACAGGGGTACTGGAAAAACAAACAACAAGGAATAGAAAATGGAGAGTGTGGCCCATACTACTGACTGAAAATTATGTGCTCTCCCAAGCATTGGCTGATGCCCTTGGAAACTAGTACCCTTATTCAGGCTTACTTTTCTTCACAAAGGTTTCAAAAGTTCAGAGGAGATAAATTAAGAGCTCAGCCTGGATTGTCTTGTCTTGTAGTATCCCAAGAGATCTTTGGTTTCTTATTTCCATAATTAAAAGCACCACTGCAGCTACATAACTGTTCTTCCTTGTACAGGATTATATCCTAGCAGTAGCATTCTGTAACACTGGCAGCTTGGTAATCCGGTGTGCTGGGACACCAGTCAAAGGTGATTACAATAGTTAGATCCAGGTGACACAGAGCCCTAACATAGTTGTGTGCCAGAGATGAAAAGAAGCAACATGTGGCTTCTCACTTCAGAAGAAACGTGGCTTCCACATTAAATGTCAAACATAAGAGAAAACTTAAAGAAGTGCCTGTCCTTGGGACATCACACTGGGATCCAAACTTGCCCAGACTTGTTCAGATTCACAGTTTCAGTTCAGAGCTGTATCTAGAAGATATATCCTGAACCCTTGGCAAATAAAAAAAAAATAAATTATGTTTGAATACAAATTTTAAACCTGTCTGTCTTCACTGCAAGAATAAGGGCTAATTTTGAAACTGCTGAGTGGAAGATCACCTCCTTTAACATGCTGGCCATGCTGACACATTTCATAAAGACTGGAAACTCCATTAAAAATCAGTTTGAATGACAAAATATTGACCATCACAAGGAGAAGTATATTCCATTCTTCCAGTTTCTCCCTCAGTCAAGCCACACAAGGTACTGTAAACAGGGTCTGTAGTAACTCACACAGTTTTCAGCTTGTGTACATTCAAGTTTGAAGCTGAATAAATAAAATTATGTTACACTATTTCCTGTACCAGTTTACAGGGCAGAAAAGTGTATGAACAGATGAGGGAAATAAAGATGGTTTTAAGATGACTATCTGAAACTTCCTGCCATCAAATTTTATGTGATCAACCGTGCATGAGAATTTTATATGGACAGACATTCTGGGACAGACAATGTGGGATGGTCATTGACTCATCCCACAAAAATTTGTGAGATTCCAGATATTATTTTGTGGACAAAACTGAAAACTTTAAAGTATCACTTTTCCCTTTGCAAAAGGATGCTCTGCTGGCTCCAGCATTCAGCTCTCATTTTCCACCACTCTCCTACATCCAATGGGCCGAACTGTGCTTTTCTCAGATAGTATCCTATCTGTTTAACACCTCTTCTGCAGACAAAATTAACTAAGTATTCATTGACATAGAGCCTTGAATTTGCCTCTTCCCAAATTCCAGGAGAGCAGCCCTAATCTCCACGTTACGAAGTCAGCTTCTGTACAGCTCACAAAACTTTACACAAAATGTGTTACAGCTCCAGCAGGAGAGATTAAGAGACTGTCTGGGCACTGCAGTGGTTGAAGAGCTCTTCAGTGAGGTGGGAGATCTGCTGTCAGTCTCCTGCTCTGATGAATATTTGCTTCTAAAAAAGATGCTGACATCTTTTCCTTGCTTCTCTGAAACCAGTTATGTTGGATCAGGGATGAATTTAGAGCAGAAACTCTGCCACCACATAGTACTTATATATGTATTTTAGAATACTAACCACAGTCTACTAAATGGACTTGAATATAAATGGACTGTCACCATTGGAGAATAGTTGAAATCATCTTGGATGTACAGATAAAATTGTCTCAACTGTGAACCCTGCTTTAGAATCTCATTTCAGCCTCTACCTAAAAATCTATATGTCAAAAGAAAATATCCTGAGTGCCATCTACAAACTATAACATGACACAAAAAAGCCATCTTTCCATATGATAGAGCTACTTCTAATTTTCCCATTAGACCAAACGACATCATAAAGAATATCTGCCAACAACATGATATAAAACCGTAATATGCATCATGAAAAATAATTGCGATTCAATTACTCCTGAATTACAAAACCGTCAGCTAGGTGCAATAAAGACAAAAGCCTTAGAACATATGATAAACTGCTTAGCATAGATAATTATATATGTTTGAACCAAATCCCCAAAATAAAACATGAGCAGTTTGAAGGAATAGAGTAATCATGCCAAAATAATTCTCGTTTATAGTTACAGGTTTGAGGATCAGCAATTTTAAACCCATCTCCCTGGAAAAAAAATTATCAAAGTAAATTAGCACTCATAGAATGTAAAGCAAATTCTTCACTCATAGAGGGCATGCCTAGCAACTGGGCAAGAAACTGCTTTCTTTTCCTTTATCATCTTGCCTAGACTCTGCTTTGCCAAAGTATTTCCTGAGCTTCTCAGAATCACAGAGTGGTTGAGGTTGGAAGGCACCTCTGACAACTGTCTAGTTTACTCCACCTACTCAAAGCAGAGTTGCCAGCAGGTGGCTAAGCACTTGTCCAGTCAGGTTTTTAATATCTCCAAGAATGAAGACTCCACTCCATCCTCTCTGGGCAACCACTTTCAGTGTTTGACAACCTCAGAAGTTTTTACTTATTCTTAGATTGTGCTCCCTGTCTTTCATTTCGTGCCCATTGCCTCTCGTCATGTCCCTGGGCACCACTGAAGAGAGCCTGGCTCTGTCCTCTTTCCACACTCCCTTCAAGCATTTTTATACATTAATACAACCCCCTGAGCCTTCTCTTCTCCAGTCCCAGCTCTCTCAGCCCCTGGTCCCCTCATCGTCTTCATGACCCTTCACTGGACTCACTTCAGTTGTACTGGAGTACAACTCATGTGTTGTAGTTTCTTGTACTGGCTTAGGTACTGTGGAAAAAGCTATGGAATTTTTGCTTCCTGTCAGTTCCATGCTTTTGCCACACTCCTTGCTTAAATAAGAGAAACAGAGAAGAAAAAAAAATCTAAACTGGAGAAAAAGGACAATTCAGGGAGAAGACAGTCCTTTATGCAGAGAAAAGAAAGCTTTTAGCAGAAGAAGTTCTATCTGCACTCTCTATCAGGACCTCTGGGGCATTCTTGAGAGAGGGGTTTGACTCCCTCTCTTGGGATGTAACCTTTCAGTAGAATGAAGAATCACAGAATCACAGACTGTGCTGAGTTGGAAGGGACCCACAAGGATCATCAAGTCCAAGCCTTAGCCCTCCACAGAACCATCCACAAGGGTCACACCATGTGCCTGAGAGCACTGTCCAAACACTTCTTGAACTCTGTCAGCCTTGGTGCTGTGACCACTTCCCTGGGGAGCCCGTTCAGTGTCCAGCCACCCTCTAGGTGAAGAACCTTTTTCCAGCATCTAACCTAAACCTTCCCTGACAAAAAGGCTTTCCCATGTTATTTTTAATTATGACTACACAAGGAAAAATTGAATATACTTCTGAATATACAGTTTTTCCCTAAATTCAGTGTCTCACCATGGTCTTGTACTTTCACAGGCAAAAGTTGCCATAGAATAAGATAGGTATTATATCCATCCTGCAGCAATGCAGAATTGGGTAAAGTTCCCAGTTACATCTCAATAAAGTCCTGAAAGTTTTTAAAGAATATTTACCAAAGGGAGAATAAAAGTATTCAAAGGTGATGTGGTACCATACTCCCAGAATTTTTTAGAGAATTTCTCATATAATCAGTAATTTTAATAACTGGTTATTTCATACATGCTATTTTTCAGCCTTCAAAGTGTCCTTTTAAAACATTTAATACAGCTCTTTGAAATATAAAACAATTTTATTTTAGTAGATTTGGTAACATAACAGATTTCACAAATTAGCCTTTTCAAACTCACAGTGACTACATTTCAGTTTCTTAATTCACCTTTTACGTGATTCACAAAGCACTTGGGTTTTGCATGTATTTATTCTTCTGCTGTGTTATCAGAAAAGTATTAGCCAGCATTTTTACTGATGCTGATGAAGTTTTTCAGCAATGGGTTTGAAGTGCTGTGGACTCCAAAAGAAGCACTGTCATATTCTGTCCCAGTTCTGTTTCAAGCCAGAGTACTCTGAGACTACAGTGATAGGCAGTGCAGAAATCACTGGAATGGTTGTCTGAGGTAACATTTTAAATAGAGGAAGTTTCATTATTCACCTGTGAAATAGGATGTAGGGCATAAAAAATATCATGTTGTCCAAAGTGACACCTAAAGATGAATAAAGAGGACAAAAAAAGGAAAAAAAAAAGTTAACAGAAAAAGATAAAATTCATACTAGAAGCAAAATTTTTCTTTTTTTTTTTTTTTTTAACCATGAACCTTTTCTTTACCCCTTCTGCAATTCAACTCTGTCCTTGCAGATATTTTGAAGTGCTGGGAAACATAGGTGGCAGATCTTCTCCAACGTGCGCAAGACCTCAGCTTCTAGTACTTACTTTTTACGCCTGAAAAGACTTGTAATTTGCCTTTGTTGTTTTTTTTTTCCTTACTAGAGATATAACTACGTGAAGGAAAAAAAAAGAGAGAAGGATATGCCTTACACCAGAGTGCCCAACCCTTTCCCTGAGGCCACAGACTGTGCTGGACAAAAGCAGCACGAGCAGTTCTGCAGGGAAGGGTGGTTGGCTGCCCTCACCGAGGGGCATCCTGCAGGGGTCAGGATGGTGATCTGATGGCCTGGGAACTGCTGTCCTGTGTTACACTGAGCATTTCTCATACACATAAGAGAAGTAAATAAAGTGCTGATTTTGAAAAGTATGAAGTCTAGTGTTAGCCCGTGCTGTTACCACATCTGTTTTTTCTGTCACTAACCCTCTAACTCTTCTAGTTAGCCACCTGTATCTGTAGCAAGACACTTGGTGCCAGAAGCAGTCCCCTGAACTTGTCTTTGCAGCATTTTCCTGTTTTCTCTCCTTCTGACACCCCACTTTGAGCTGTGTTTCTTTAATGTGGCTGACCTGTGTTTACACCAGCAGGCAGCAAACCCCAGGCATGTTTGCCCCTGTTTGGCTGTGCTCTCACCCAGAGCTTTTGCTCTGCATTTCTTCAGCCTTCCAAATAACAGTCCTCAGGTCAGTGGTCCTTGAGCCAGCTTGGCAACCCTTGCAAGTTAATGGGAGCTAACTAGGAAGATTTGACCCATGTAATTTTTTATTTGCGTCGTCAAAATCCTTGTGTTGCATCGTCAGTCTTGTCCATGTCAATTATGTTTCCACCCCAGATATTTAGCAGGAGCCACAACCATTGCTATGATGAAGGGTAACACTTCTTACATGTTCTTTAAAAGAGTAGAGTAAAGCTGAATTAAACTTCCTAAAACATTAGAGAGACTGACCCTTCTAGAACATAGTGCTGGGCACTGAAGTTCTGCCCCTCAATTTCAATAAACTACCCCTACAATAAAAACCCTTTCTTCTTGTCAGAGGAAATTAGTGAAAAAATTTCAGTTCTAACCTGTCCAACTTAAAAAATTAACCTAGTGCTAACTTATAGGTTCTAGCATGACAAGAAGTAATCTTTTGCCTTGGGTGGTAGGGCACCAAGTCTTTTATTAATGGCCAGACCTCTAATGAGCTGACACTGTCACACGGGAAAAAGTACTTTTATAAACCTCTCTCCAAGATTTGACTGTCACATTTTCAGAGCCATCCTCTGAAGAAGATTTGTTTAAAAAAAAACGTACAAAGTCCTTACTGGAAGACAGAGGTACTGCCAGAAGGGCTGGATTTTGAAATAGCAGTTATTTTGTGCATCTGGTTTCTAGGAGCTTCAGTATGTATAAAGCTCTACATATGTCGATGTAAATAATAGACTTTTTCATCAGGCATTATGCAGTCCTATTACTCTGTGTAAGAATAAGTAAGAATAAGCCAAGTGAAAGCCAGCTGATTCAACCAGAATTCACCTAAAATCATGTCAAGTAAATAGATTTACCACCTATAACTGCTGCAAAAGTGATTTAAAAAATAAATCCATAAATATCACCTTGTTTTATGAAGTTGTGTATTTTCTGAGCACGGTAATTCAGGTACTGATCTGTGGCTATTATCACCACCACACCTGTATTAGTCACATGAAAAGGCAATTCAAGGTAACAATGAGAATCACCCACTTCCTGCTCTCTGTGGCATTTATAAAGCTCAGCCAATTACTGCTTTTCCCTAGCTTGTAACCCAAAATTAGGGTAAATGAAGCCACATGAGGACTAAGAAACAGCCATCCCAGCTAGTAGCCCTGCTCTCTGTAGCAGTTACCATGATATAGTTCACTGTGATTTGCTATCACCTATGAGAACAGGTAAACTTTGCCCTCTAAGGGAAGGCCAATTATTTTACATTGAAATTTCTATGGGAGCAAGAGTGTATTTATCATTATGCTTTCTAACTGATGCTAAAATTCAGTTGTATGTCCTTAAAAAAAAAATTCTTCCTGAACAGTTAGATGAGAGTAGCTTCATGCAACAGGAGGTATATGCACCTCTGAGTTAAATTACTTTTGTCTGTCCTGTTTTGACTTGAGATTGGCTTCTTTAGGCTTTGATTGAGAAACTGAGCTGAGTTATAAGTGATTTCTACTTTGGATTCCTCAGGTTGGTTTGTCCAAATGAGGATCATTTGAGCTGTCATGGATTAGAAGACAGAAATAGTTCTTGGCATGCTACAAATCACAGCTGTTTTCATCCCCAACTGTACATCTCTGAAAACTATAAGTTCTTTGCTACCTGAGTTCTTGCTGTAGAATTGTACTAGATTAAAAAAATATTTTTTTCAGAATTGTTTTAGGGAACAGTCTGTTACTACTTAGATTTCAGCTTCAGTGTTTCTAGGTTGTGTGTTTGAATCACAGTTGCCTTTTTTTATTTCAGGTGATTTTGAAATCTATCTTTACCCATACTGGTTATATACTATTGTGCTTCTGTTTTGTGATGGAGTAGTTCTCATACTCTAAATAGATCTGAAGAGGTAAAATTTGAGTAGTTATAAGGACAGATGGAAACAAACAGCAGAGCCAAAAAATGCTATCAGAGACATTGAGAGCTCTATTTAGGGAAGCTGACCTGATTTACCACTGCCTTGCAACATGTGTATGCATTTACATTTGTACCAAATAAATGAGGAATGCTTCTCATGTGTAATTAGAAGTATTTTTTGAACAGTTGTTAGTGATCTTAATGAGTTCCACAAAATGAAGAAACTGATCTGGGAAATCAGAAAACTTCTCTGTGGATAAAGTAACAGGAGCATTGCAAAGCACCGTAAGTTTGGCTCTTCCTAATTTCCTCTCAAGGTTGTAATTGCTTTTGTTTGATATGAGAGAACACATCACCTGTGCCCCTGCCCCTTTTGATGCATTGTAGCCACAGTGCTATATCTGCCTAGAGACACAGTTGTGGTTTAGGTTGCTTCTAGATTGCTTTTTTTCTTTAGCTAATAAATTCAACTTACTTTCTTTAAAAATTTGCTTTTCTAACTTAAATGTAGAAGCATTACTTATTTTTATAATTAACTTTATCTGAATTTCAACCAAAACTAACAAGAAGTATCATAATGATTGGATAGTGTTTACCTTAAAAAAAAAAATCCCTCTCTTTATCTACTTGCAGTTTTTCACTAGTTGCCTAGTTGAAGTATTGAATTATTTTAACCAAATTATTTTCTTGATCTGTTGTCTGTATTCTGCTGAAATTGTTAGCTTTCATGTGTATTTAAACCTTTATCTTTAACATACAGATAGACTTGCACATACAGTATTGGATTCACATAATTTAATAGGTAATATAATTCTGGGGAAAAATCTTGTTCACCCCCAAATGGACTAATTAAATAAACTAATTAACTTCCTGAGTGTTTCTAAATTCAGAAGCTGAAATGTTCATATAGTTCTTTGATTATTTTGTTGTGTTTTTTTTTTTTTTTTTAATACTCTTTGATCTCAAAGTGTAATATCTCAAAAGTGACAGGTGCCCTAAGAAATTGTAGTAGAGAAGTGTGGAATTCAAAGCAAGAGTCTTACCAGTTTGCTAATTGCAGTGGAGGAGCACAGAAGTGCACCTGCAACTTAAGCTGCTCTGCTCAGTCATACTCAAAAAAAAAGACAAGCATGCCCGATGCAGACAGAAGAGATGTGCAGGGGAAGGGATTTTTGAACCACATGGCTGACCAGGAGCAAAGTCCCCTAGCTGGGAGAAGCAACCACGATGGAAAACTGTCTCAGCCTGAGAAGAAGCTCCGAGAGGCAATTTGTGTGCTGCTGGTGGAGCTGTGTGAGAGGTTCACGTTCTTTGGCATCGTGTGCAACATGATCCACTTCTGCACCGTCAAACTCGGCTACCGCAACTACCAGGCAGCCATGGCCAACATGTGCTTCGTGGGCACCTCCATGCTCACACCGGTGCTGGTGGGCTGGATTGCAGAGTGCCTCGTGGGCAGGATCAAGCTTGTGTGCATCTGCATGTTTCTACACTTCCTAGGTAGGTGACACACCGGGAATATTCCATGTTTTACCGGTTCTCTTGCAGAAGTGCATTCCCGAGCGTTGTGTTTGAAATCTAACCATTTCCTCCAGCCTTGTGGCCACCTTCTCTAACAGATAATGACTTAGTTCCTCCTCTACAAAATGCACTGCAGTATTTTTACCTTTGTGGTTTTGTGAGGCAGTGCTTTGAGCAAGACTAAGGGACATTTGTGTGTGTATCTTGTGTGTAGTTGATGCACAAACCTGACTCCTCTAAAGTGGGTTAGCTATTCAGAACGTGGATGCTCAACTCTTAAAATTGGTCCCTTTGACAAACATCTAAAGTTTTTATTGGTTTGCATTGTTTGACACCAATGCAAGGCTTTAGTCAGAGAGAGAGAGCTTGGAAACTGTTTCCCAGCTGTTGGTAGTAAGATTGTATGTGATTGTTGTGTTTGGACAAGAGGAAAAGTATTTAAGCACATACCAGCATAAACAAACTTTGCCTGAAGTACAGAGAGTGTATCCAAATACCTGCACCCAGGGCCTGCTTTCTGTTAGCACATTCTGAACCTTCCCTGTGTCTCATTTTTGAGATCTTTTATATAAAAGCACTGTTCAAATTAAGTGTGACTGTTCTGTAGCAATTAGTGTCTCTCACAGAGGGTGGTTACTCTGTCAGCTTAAACCAAGTTGATAGAAATACTTCTTACTTGAACCAGTTACTGAGCATAAGCAAAGTCTGATTTCTACAACAGCCATCCACGTTGTAATTTAGACCTGCAACAAAGCAAGTAAAAAATCAGAGCCACTCCTGAAATGTTCTTGATTACAAACCCATTATGCAAGCAGTCTGCAAAAATTATTGTTTTGTGTCCCACTGTTTCTCCTATGGGATTCTGGTTTAAATGTCCTTCTACCACTTGTCTTTGCAGTGCATATCTTAAAGTAGAAAACCAATGACACAAACAGAATTTGAGGTATTTGGATATTGGTTTAGACAGAATATTTTTTTGTTGAAGATAGATAATTAAACATTCCTGATGCATTAGAGTCTGATGAGCAGTCATAGTCTTAGTAGTGGCTAATGTTTGTGTTGTTGAGGCATTAATATATTTTAAGTTTAGAGTCCAATTACAACTTGAAAAATCTGTAGCTGATTAAATCGGAAAGACTTGCTTTACAGACTAGAGGTGACAAATGCAATTCATGGCAGTGCTTCTATGGGTAAAGTTTCTGAAAATCATGTGTTTTCCATGAAGGTGCAACAGAAAAAAAAAAAAAAAAAGAAAAAATTTTCCACAAAAGTTTTGAGAATTTATTTGTTAAATTTTGATTCCTATTACAATTCTGGGGTTTATAGTAAAAAAGACTTCACTCCACAGTGAGGTGTCTGGGGCTTTTTTTGGTTAATTGGTGGTTCAGCTGACAGAAGAACCTGAATCCTTACAAGCATTTCAGAGAAAGTTTAGTTTCTTGGAGGCCCATAGTGGTTTTGCCTTACTTTTTATAGCAACATTCAGAAAGGTTCTGCCTCTCTACAGGATTATGACTGTCCCTCTTTGCACTTTTCTGTTGTGCATCTCTGATTTTTTTCCATCTGTCTTTGCAACGTACCTGCTTTAAAAAAATATGAGTCTGATTCGTCTGATTCTAATTAATTCCAAACAACAATTTTCTTTCTGTTCCAGGCACAGCTCTATTACCTGTCGTGTCATTCCCCTTTGAAGACATTTACATCGACAGGCGACATGTTCTTCATACACTACCCAAAAGGGAGCAGAAAATAGTGTTCTACTTTGCACTACTCACAGCTAGCCTGGGAATAGGAGGCATAAGAGCTATAGTTTGCCCACTAAGTGCATACAACCTTGAGGACTGTGGACCAAAGGAACTTCTTTCATTTTTCAACTGGTTGGTAATTTGATGTTGGCTAAGTATCTGTTGGGAATGATAGAGCATTGCCTTGAAATGTAGATTCTGTGGGTGGTGGGTTTTGTGCTTTGTTTTTAACCACAAAACTTGTAGATTTTGGAAGAGTTTCCAAGAGTTTTAGTTAAGACTTCTCCTAACTTTTTCCTTTTGCTAGTAGGTGATAGTCTATTTTAGCCTCTCACAGAAATATGCTGTCAGAGTATTGAGGATCAAACAATATGCCCAAATGCTCAAAGATTTGACCATCCAGTTGCTGTTGGAACAACATATTCCACTTGTTTTTCTGCCTTTAGTATGGATATCCCTTTAGGATATTTTCCCATTTCTGCCTAACTAACTGTGACAAAATTCAATGATATATTGGAATTTGTATCAGAGTAAATTTTTAGCCATGAGAGGCAGCAGTAGAGTCTGCTGGTTTGCTGGAAGTAGGGGTTGCTTGTAGTCTGTGACTGCTAAGCTCAGTGGTAGGGAGCTGCCACGTTGTTTCAACTCTGTTGCTGGGAAGTTCTGGCATCAGATAAACCTCTTGACATTTGTGTTTTGGTTTGGTGTGGTGGTTTTTTTTTAATTCTTTAAGAAAAATTGATCTTAGATGGTTCTTAAAATTCAGGGTGGTGTTTTTTTGGGTTTTTTTTTAATATTAATTATTTCTTTCTCAGTGCATCAGGGAGATAATTTGTAGTCATTTGTTTGCCTTTCCTTACCACTTCTGTAGCCCTATACAGAGTGCTATATTTTCTGGTTAAACTGTCCAGTGAGGAAGTTGCAGTGGGAACCTCCAAATCCCTGCTTCAAGGCAGAGTTAAAAAAAAAAAAAAGCCCTGAACTGCCCCCTTTTCTCTCCTTTACATGCATGGTTATTAAAATAAAAACTGAGCACATTTGCATATTAACAATGCAATGCTGAAGAATCAGTGAAGATCTTAGTGAATCAGATCTCTCCTCCTTTGGGGATGGCTTTCTTGGCTATTCTTTTTTCCTCCAATTATGTTAATATCAAAGAGTTTTGAATTAAATCCAAACTTCAGTGAATAAGGTAGCTTTACCAAAGGTGGATGAGACTGTTTAGTTCCTGAGAGCAGATTCTGCCTCCTTGACCTGCCCATAGGAGAGAAGAGAAAAAAAATCCTTCCTTTTTACTCTATTCTGAGTTTTAATCCTTAATTAGCAACATCATTTTGATTAAATAAGGCTCTGGGGGATTAAAACTGGAGAGCAATCAGTTGTTCTGAAAGATAGCTCTGGAGAATTTATTGTACTGTGGTCTTAGCCATTCAGAATTGTGTTTAATCAAAGTGACATTTCTCAGTGTTGATTACAAAGGAGATATAATGCGAATAAAAAGTTCCTTGGGGGAATCCAAATGGGTCAGTTCTTGGAACTCTGGAAATATCAAGAAAGGCACATGTGCAATTAAAAAAAAAAATTTAATAATTTTTGCAGTGACACCCAAGGAGGTGCTCTTGGAGTGCAATCTCAAGTTCTAAAAAATGGAGGGTTCACTCTTAATCTCATTAAATGTCTCAGAATATAATCACTTTTCCTTGGTAAGCTGGTTTCTCTTGGTAGTTTCTTGTCTTTGGCTTAAATTTTAAAATTATATACAATGAGATGCTTGCATGCTCTTGCTAAGTTTGAATCTACGTTCTTAGCCAAGTTCTTTTTAAACAATCAGAATTATTGAATTAAAGATTGGGTTAAAAGACCTTGTAGTTGCCTGTTTTCTAATTCAAAAAAATTGCTTTGCACATCCAGGGCCTCGTTCTTAACCCCTGATATGTACTATGGCTCTGACCTTCTAAACAAACAGAATATACCAATGCTAAGTGACGAAGGGCTTGGATTCTGTTGGACTAAATTTCCCTGAGACCTTCTGCATTTCTAAGTGCTATTTTTGCATCAAGAGATATACATTCTCTCTATGGGAGCAAAGAGTGCAATCTAGACTAGGGGTGAGAGTTAGCAGAGCTGTATCTTGTCTTACAGATTTGCTGTAAAAAAAAAAAAAAAATCCAAAAAAACCACTACAGAGAACATGGAACCAGTAATATTTTCCACCCTGCCTCATTGTTTTTCTTTCCATATATTACAAATCAATTTCTGCCATTATCCTGAACACACTTTGCTTTGACTTTTTAAAATGTTTTTCTGTTTCTCTGGAATTTTTTCCTCCACCTTGTTTCTGCAGAGAATTCTGTAGTGATAATGAAAAAATTGACCTCCTCCTACAAAGCTCTAGTACAGAAAAGTATATAGCTTGTATTCTAGTCTATGCATGGAATATCTGGGCCTGTATTCGGATAAATCAAAACTTAAATTTGTGAGAGCTAGGCAGGCTTACAAGATAAAAGCAAATAATATTTCAGGTGACGAGAAATTTTCTGCATCTTCAAAATTAATTGGGAAGGTCTATTTTCATGTATTTCACTTGATCTCAGGTTGTTTCATTCAGCAGTTTCATCTCAAATGTTACATTAAGTAAAAACTTTTTGAATTCTTTATAAACATAATACTTTTCAATAAGAGTTGCTGCTTCTTTTAAAGTTATCGAAATGAATGCAGTTCTGTAAAGTGTTATAAGAAGATTATTGGGTCTGTGTGGCTTGTCACAGTAGCATTTAGGTTTGTGCCTGGACTGCATTCTTGAAATGAGCCTCTCAAGTTGCCATTTGGCTCTCATTGTGAGGAGACCTCAGAGTGCTGAAGCTCCAGGAAGGAGCTGTTCCCTGCAAAGCTGTACATGATATTCAGTTTGGTGTATCTAACTAAACCCACTATGTCCTAGTGGGGTCTCTGAGACACTTTATGTAATGTCAGCCCAAATATTGCAGCGTTAGGTAGCTGTGATATGAGAACTGGCCAGGTGTGTTGTCTGTTTGTCTATGTTCTGATCTGCTGCTGTCAGTGTGATATGAGCATGTCCCTAAATTCTGATCTGTGTATTGAGGGTAGTTTATCTCTCTTGTTTGCTAAACCCATTGGGGTTTTTTTCCTTCTCATTTTTGTGAGAGGACAGGAACTTTACGTTTTGGTCTCATGGTACAGTGGTGAAGAACAAAAGTGCTCTCCTGTACTCAAGGTTTTTCTTTGGATGCCTCCTGCTTCCAGGCAAACACTCTTAGAGCCAAGAAGAGTGTCAGGACTTCAGGTAGCTCCAGCACACTTCTTTAGAGCGTTTGGAAAAGAGCCACTGAAACTTCTAAGTTTAAAAAATATCAGGAATTCATTCAAGAAGTCCACACAAGTTCTAACTGAACTTGCGTGTAACTGTATTTTTTTTAAAGCTTTAGTTGAACAGCAGTCAACGTGCGTATGTACAAAATCTGTCCTACTATATCATCATGGAGTAACATAATTCCAAAGTGCCTTTTGTTTTATGATTGAGAGGATAATTCTAGATTAATTAGGAGACATAAATACTCAAGTTTAAATAGCATACATGAGGCAGAAGTGCCACTGAACAAGAAAAAAAGCTTTGTTTCCTCAAGCAGTATGTATTAAGCTGTCTAATTATGTGTCAGTCTATATTTCACCTTTAAAT
Source organism: Pipra filicauda (assembly GCF_003945595.2). NCBI lineage: Eukaryota > Metazoa > Chordata > Aves > Passeriformes > Pipridae > Pipra > Pipra filicauda. The sequence goes on along the minus strand of NW_024103485.1, from coordinate 896,797 downwards.
GAAACCATTTTGCTAAGGTTCCAGCAAAGGTAAAGGAATCTCCTCTTGCAGCTTCTTGCCACACAAGACCGATACACATCTTGAGAGCTAACCTGGAACTTGAAAGTTTGGTCAAAATTTATATTCTTAACTTAAAATTTCAAAGGTTGAGTCTTCAAGCCGGAGTCAAATTTGAAGTAAAAATTGCTGAATTATCTTTTGCTGTCCTCTTAATTCCTTAAAGAATATTTATTGTGCTATTTTCGAGGGTTCCAAACTGCAGTAGGGCTATCACTAGTGGTATGCCATCTGCTTCCCAGAGTGTGTGATTTTCCTTTGAATATATTCTGTGGTTAGGAAGGGCCCAACACTTACTTGGGAAGCACCTCTACTGCCAAAGACAGTGTCAGAGAAAAATGTGGTGGGGAACCTCCTTATTAAGATATTTTCAGAAGACAACAAAAGTTCAAGTTGAGCCTTGCAACTAAGGACTGATAAATCAAATTATAATATTTCTTAGATTTCCTAACATGTAATATTTTTTAACCAAAGGGTGGTGGCATTAAGTCATTTCTCTCTTAAGCTTGAAGCGTATGATTTGATGATACACAAAACTTATGCTGCCAGATATTAAATGTGTAAGTGTTAAATGTTGATGTATTTAATTAGCATCACCCACAAGAATATTTGCAGTACTAGACTTGATAATTTGTTCAGCTCTACTGCCTTAATACACTTACTTTAATCTTACACCTCTTGGAGCTGAGACATTCAAGAGAAATTCTATTTTAATTGGTGTGTCAATGTGTTCATGGTACTGATGCTGCCCATGCTTACTATACTTAACCATGCCTTTAATTTGATGTTTTAATCTTCTGTAAAAGCCTTATATTATTCAGCCTCTCTACTCTTCTCTCTCTTGTCTCTGTGTACTAGGTTTTATTGGCTGGTTAACTTAAATTCAGCAGTTGTCTTTGTCAGCATTTCTTACATCCAGCAGTCTGTGGCCAGGAACCTTGGTTTTCTGATCCCATTTGTGTCTGGGATTATGGCTATCATCACGATTCACATGATGAGGGGTGAAATGATTTACAAACCCAAAGCAGGTAAGAGGTAACTTAGGAAGTAACTCTAGAGATTATTTTCACAGAAGAAATCAGCTTGCATATCTAAAAAGAGTTTTTGCATAACACTGCTCTGTTTGGTTGGAGATCCTCGGGTTTTAGCTCTACAATATCTTTTTGTAAAAAAGAGAGAACATCCATTCCCTGTAAAAATAGACCTGGAGATTCTGGATAGGTTGTAAAAGTGGGAAGCAGTCTGTGGTAAACTTATGCATGTTTTCTGACGTGTCAAGGCAGTCGTCAAAGAATTTGCCTGTGCAGGAAGAAGCACAATATCCACGCTGCTGGTGGAACTGATTTTGTCACGTTTGGTTCAACCTGTGTTTTGGTCAGTTGAAGCAGAGTTTGTGCCTGTGCTAAGTGTACTCTGTTGCTTCTCCTGAACTCACAGCTGGGCAGTCAAGCACAGTGGTTAGTCAGCTAAACAGGGTTATGCACTAATGGCAAAGTAATTTCAAAATGCCTTTATCTTGCAGAACATCTGGTACTTACTGTTATTTCAACATGCTTGCTTACACAGCCTCCAGTGGTTTTACTCATTTGAAAGTAACTAGAAATATTGAATAGCTTTAAATAGTTCCTGTGCAGACTGTGCAGGTATTTTCATACAGAAGTTCTTAGGCTTCTGAGGCCTCACCAGTTGGTACCTGAGCTCTACAAAATCCTTTGATAGACTGGTCCCTCTCAATGGACCAAGCACAGAAATGTAAGAGGAACCAAGGTGGCTTGAAAAGGGCCATAAATGGCCAAACCTTCGTGTTCTTTTTTTCAGTAGAACCCAGGGACTGAAAGCAAGTTATTACTTCAGTATTTTTGTTAAATATAATCAAAGAAAAAATATATTAGCAGTGAGTGAATGAATGCATAAATTAAGTGTTTGGTAATATTGTAGCGAGAACATCACTAGAGAGGTTTATTCTAAATAAATAGAACCAAAGAAATGCATCTCCACCACAGTGCCCCCAAAACCTCATAATAATATGCAGCTGAGGTAAGCAGTGACTACCATCAAATTGGCTACCTTGTTATGGGGCTCACTACAGTTTTACAACCTGAGAAGGTAAAAACATTTAGTATAGTCCTGAGCTGGACAATTAAATATGGACTAATTCTGTAATTTATCCTTTAACTAGTTTAATCCTACAAAGTGGAATAACATAAATTTGTAGATTATGTCTATCTTGACCATCAATCAAACTAGTAGAACATTTTTTTCTTTGTATCAAGTGTTTTTTCCCTATGACTGTTGCTAGAATGATCACATATTTTCCAAGTCTTTGCAGAATGACAATCTCTACACTAATATCTGCAAAGTTTTTTATTTCCTTAGTGAAAATAAAAGATAATATACTTTGTATTATCCAGCGAGGTGATGAAATTGGAAATTCTTCAGAACTGTAATTCAAATCTATGGGTGACCTTAAATGATTTTTATATTTATTACCTTTTTTATCTTAAGGTAATTCTTCAAATGGATGTTGCATTCAGTTCTGTTTAGCTATCAAGCATGGACTTTGTTTGCATTTCTTCTCACTGCTATAATTTTAAGGACTGGTAGGTGAACAGAGATGAGGACAAAAATGTCTACCATTTAGGGTGCAATATAGGCTTTTTATTGCAATTAAATAGCACAGGTATTTATAATTAGTTTAGAGTGAAAGAAAAAGAATATGAAAGCAACATATAAAGGAAAAAGTAAATAATTTTCTTGCAACTTAATATCTATACAGGTTGGAAACTTTAGAAATAAAAATATGGAGAGTATGATGTTTAGCTACGTAATGTGCACTGATATAAATATCTGTGCTTTTAAACATGTTTCCTACTACCTGATCAGATTTGTAATCTAAAAGAATTCAGCACTATGGATTTCTGTGGGGTTTACTTATTTTCTTTTAAAGAAGGGATGACGTACTTATTCTGACTGTATCATTGGCAAAATCCTCTTGATAATAATTAGGTTTATGTATCATTGAAGTTGCTTTCTGCACTGCAAATTTAAGCAGCTTTATCTTCCTAGTTTACTAGCTCTTATAATCTGCTGGAATTCCATGAAGAGAAACACAGCTAAATAATGTACTTGTCTGTTTTGTCTCATGCAAAATAACGTTTCCAAGGTAGTTGACTGAAATTAGGTAAAGGAGAGCCTCAGTTGATCCATTAGGAAAGACAGGGAATTATCAGGTTTTGTTGTTTATTTTAGTCTTTTTTCCCAGTGAAAGTGAGAAAGAAGAACCTGCCCAACACCTCACATTCCAAAAGAAAGGAGATGGCCATGACCATCTTCAGGACTGAGTCTGAACCAGGACACAGCTGTGTTGTTGCATTGTTGAACTGTCTGCTGGTCTTGTCATGGGTTACCCTGTGCATCATCAAATCTGAGTGGGCTCAAACCCTGGCAGAGTAGTAATACCACATAACTGCTTCTTATTTCGTTTTTTGAATGTCCAACCTCTAGGGTAAGGCAAAAAAAAAAAAAATTATTATTTTTCTGATCTGAAATATTTAATTACAAGCTCTGCCAATGAATTGAGCTGAAACCAAGTTTTCTGTTATCTCTCATTTACTTCTGAAACTACCTCTGCTTTCAGAAGAGCCCTAAGTCCCACTTGTTTTCTGGTTAGCTTCTTGGTCAAGTCACTCTGGAAGTCTGCAGATTTTTTACTTTTAGTCTTCAGATTAGGTCTTAAAATAATCTAAGATCTTAAACACCACTTACATTGAGTGGTAAGAATAATTGCCTAGTACAGTCATACAGAACAATAAAAACTTTACCCACTCTCTGTGTTTGCAGGCTTTAATAAACTATCTCAGACTTTATTCCATAATGCCAACAGTCCTCAAATTGACACTAAAGAGCCAGAGAGTTTTAAATGTTAGTTTATCTAATAAGATGCCCTTACTTAGTACTCTAGAACAAGTGCTTCCAGCAAGTGCTAATGGATATTTCTAGAAAATAATTTCCATATCAGAGATAGTAGGGAGACCTTTTCCCTCTGCAATCTTACTTCACCTTAATATTTGGAAAGAATTTAGTTATAGATACTCAACTTACTGTAGTGCTTCAGAACTCAGAAAAGTAGAGAAGTGCCATAACCCTTATTTGCATGGATGGCAATTTACCAAAGGTAAATTAGTCTGCATTCTCAAGCCTGATGCTAACAGTTTTGTCCTTATTTTACTTCTATTTCCTCTGACTTTGAGAACCAAGTTAGCAATTCCTGAACCTAGTGAGCAAGTTTTAATATGCCAAGTACTGAATTGGAAACTTTTCTGTCCCAGTATGCTACTTGGAAGTCCTGAGATAATATTTCTGGCTTTGAAATTCATCCATGAGAATTCTCTCATCTCATCAGCTGTTTCTTAAAATCCTTTTCCTTCTCACTTCACTACTGCCCTCCCAGTGCTGCTGGACTTCAGCAGATATGCAATATTACAATACTGTCTTGAAATGAAAACGAACAACATTCAATAAACGGAAAGAAAAAGCAAAGGAAATTAATGCTTTACTTGCTCAATCTCTGCAACAAATTGTGGTGTGTTAAATAACTGGTAGCAAAAGGCAATCTTCTCTGTGGATGTTGGACAGGATTGCTTCTGCGACAATTAGGTTGTGAACCAAATGGGTCCAAAAAAGAAAGTTTTGAAACAAATCCAGGCTATTATTACCTTTCTCCCACCCAAAAAAGACACAGAGGTGAATATATCAGGTTACATCTTCCCTTCCAAAGCGTTTTGTCTCGCCTTATTTCTTTTGGCAGCGAATAAAAACATACCAATGTCTGCTGTCTCTGACTCCTTGCAGAGAGTTCCCTGCTGACGACTTTTGGGGTGATTGGCAGTGCCCTGAAAACGCGCTGCGTGCGGCATCGCTACCTCAGCGCGGGAGTGACAAACTGGCTGGATCATGCCAAGGAAAACCATGGTGGCCAGTACAGTGAGATTCAGGTGGAAAGCACCAAGTCCCTCACCAGACTCTTCCCACTGTTTACTTTCCAGATTCTGTACAGAACGTGCGTTATGCAGGTGGGTCACACAACTTTTAAACAAGAAAGCTGAAATAGGCTGTGACACGTGTTTGCTACTGTATCTCCAGGCATGTTTGTTCTAGTGGTTTTAATTACCTAAGAATAGTCCTTGCTATAACCTCTAGTCTCATCAAATAATGAAAATTGACTTGGTCAAGACTCATTACGGAGCTTGTGTGACTGCTTGCTACTCCTTTCTCTGAACTTTACTGGTTGAAACATCTTGTACTGGAGTCCTGTGCTCCACATGCTGTTGTGTTGCAGTTATCAACACAGACTCAGGCCTGGTATTCTCCTTGAAAAATGTAATTTTCCTGCTTATTAAATGTTCACTTACTTCTGGAGAGTGGTAGAAAATTTTATTTGCTGTTTTGGTTGCATATTTCTCCTACTGTTTTGACAGGCTTATGTGGCTGTTGTAGCTACAGTGGAAGTGGGTGGTTTTCCATTTGTGGAAAGAAGCAGTCCTTTCACAGCCCCTCTGTCAGGCTATCTGGTTCTTTTCGCTTTTGAGTGTGTGTGTATGTTATATAAATGTAAATGTGTCAAGAAGGCACTTAAGCTGACATGATTCCTTCAGATTCCTTTCTGTCTGGATGATCCTGGCTAAGCAGGAGTTCAAGGTAGCTTACCCTTTGGCAACTGGAATAACAAGTTTATGAGCTGGCTCGGAAATTCATTTTTACCTATTGCTGTTAAAATGCTGCTTAAGGAAATTCGTACAAATATGTGGCATATCCTGCTTCACTGACACTTCCTCTTGCCATCATCCCACGTTCCCATCCATCTGCCTTATTTTATCTCCTCTTCCCTCCTCAACACCCCCCTCTCCCCAAAGGCACAAAAAATCCCCAGCAAACAAAAAAACCCCTACCAAACCAACAATGTGACCAAGGTTATGCTTTAGTGACTAGATGAAAATTAACCACATATCATTAACCACATTTATAATAACCAGGTATTTATCTAGAAAACATAGAAGTATTTCCACTGCTGTAAGAGTCTACTTACTCCTTTAGCAGAATTTCCTATATAAGTTTAAGACTCTTTCTCAGACTAAATGATAGATCAGTATCTTTTTTTGAAGATTAAGAGCATTTTCTTCATATTTTTAACAGCTTTCAGTGCCTGTGATTCATGTTGATGATATTTTAATTCCTATTAAGGAGTCAATTCTTATTTGCAGTAGGCATTGGAAAAAAAAGGATCCAACAAAATTTGGCTCAGTTCTAAACTTGCATAGTTCTGTTGCTATTTATTCTCCCTTTTCAATTTATATATTCTTTTGGAGGTAGAATGTAGGGTTTTTTTCATATTTTTATTAAGATCTATCATTTAAGTAATTCCTCAGCACTGAACAGACTCCCAGTGAGCAGGGTCAACTATAACCATTGATAAGAAACCCTCAGTTTCTAACTATACATTAATTTTCAGACTGCTACAAAGCAGTAATATTCTACCTGGGTTTGAAGTTACCAGTTATATTGAAAAGCTGTGCAGGATGCTGCAGGAATCCTGAACTGACTAAAAACAGAAACAGAGTAAAGAAACCAGTTCTACATCAAGCTCTGTCACGACAGTGCTTTGTGAATTGCTCAAGTTGGAGTTTGCCTTCAGTAAAACGCAGTGGATTATGGCTCCCTGCTGCACATGAAATTAGTTAATCAAGCTTCCTTAAAAAACAAACAAACAAGCAAACCCCCACCAGAACTGAAAAATCTGTTGGTAGAAGCCATCGGGGTTTTGATTTTATTCTTTTTTTAATAAACTCAACAGATCTTCTGTAGAGCCTCACACAAGCAGGAGAAATTATCTGCTTTTGTAGTGAAAGAGTCTTACAAATCTACTTAACTGCATACCCTGGTGACTGCCATTGGCGGGTTCCTCATCTGCCTCTTTTGGGGTTCAGTTTCCAGTTCCCAGGAGCAAAAGGAAGTCCTCTATATAACTGCTATGGCTCTGAGTTGCATTAAGTTGGTTCTAAGGCTGTGGCAAAATTTTCATTCCTCGTAACTTTTAAAGCCATGTGCTGGCAAGAGTGTCTTGAGAAAAACTCTCACCTTGAGCACGCAATCAGAAGTTCAAAATTTGGCTATTCTAGGATTAAATCCTCTGCATCTTGCTATTCTAAGATTCTGTTCTGTTAAACACTGTCTGAGCAGAGACTAAATTATTAGGCTAATTGGCTAATAATTGGGCAATAGCTCTAACTAGGGGTGGTCAAACAAATTCACCAATTTTTGCTTTGAACTGTTAAACTCAGGAGAAAATGTTATAGAGGGACAGTGTTACATTCTGGCAGAGAACAATATTGTCACTATCTGAAAGGCTTCCTTCATGAATGGTCATTCCTTTTGGCCCGCACGTGTTTGATTTAATGTGACTTCTTCAGGTGGAAAAATGTCGGAGAAATTTCCAAATATAGTAAAAATCTCAACCGTGAAAGATGCCTGGCATACTAATGGAGTGGGGTTCTGTCCTTCAATACAGATTCCTTCAGGATATTATCTCCAAACCATGAATTCCAACTTGCACTTCAGTGGATTTGTCTTCCCAATTGCAGCAATGAATGTGATAAGCATTGTGCCCCTACTGATTCTTGTTCCTGTATTGGAATGCATTAACTCCTCGTGTCTCTTTAGTTCCAAGGACACTGGACATTCTCCAACACTTTACATTGGTATGTATAAAATCCACGTGTTTATACAGCTTTACTTTGTTTTCTGTTTCTGAAAGAGAAATTTCAGTACGATGGATGATCCTATACAACTATTTCTGGCTATAAATATTAAGGTGGACTTGTTTTGGGATGATGCTCAGAGGTAAATATGTTTCAAAGGAATTATTGAAAGTCCTGGAAACACATACCAGAAATCAAGAAAAAAAAATGCATAGCTTTTGTGTAGGACAGGCAGATGCTTCTGACCAATAAAAAATTTTGAGGCACACAAAAAATAACTACAAGTCATCCTAGTATTGGAGAGAAGTGATATCTCAAGACTATTTTGTCTTGAGAATTACTCTGACTTGGTTATCTTCTATATGTTTGTTTATCCATTTTTGGAAAGTTAATTTACGTTGAAAGTCTCTTTTGGAAAAGAAAAAGTCCTTTAGCTAATTGCTCTCTGATACTGGATAAACGTGTGTTGCTCAAAATGGTGAGTTTGGATTTAAATAAGTAGGTTATGAACAGAGGCTTTGTTTTTCTGCTATTTTTTACACATTGTTGTTAGGACTGCAGCTCATAAGAGGGAAATTGTATTATCACTAGTGCAGTTTCTTCCAGATTCTGCAGTTGTATCACAAGTGAAACAAAAGTACCTAATCTAAGTGTGTATCTGCAATGGGTGTTTTTAGAACTGATGACCAAAAGAAAACATGCAGACAACCATGCAAGACAAATGGGTGTGTATCTCTAGGCTGCTGTTTCCATTGGAAAGGCTGAACACTTCACAGGTGGAAGGTTACTTGGAGAGGCACAGCTTTCCTCTCCAGTACTAGAATTTTTGTTAAAATACTTAGTATGGGATAATTGTTCAGGTGTTTAGCAATTTGATTATTAAAATCCTTAACTGAAACATGCCTAAAACAAAAAGGGGTCTCCAAAGGTGAAGTGTTATCTCTTTTTCTCACAGTGGTAAAAAGAAGTCTTCCCTGTTGTGAGTCCCAGTAACTATTGTAACCTCAGGGTTGGAGTTTGGCACTCATTTTAGAGCAATTCATGGTCTAGAAGCAATGGTCACTTTAGTAGGGGTTGGGCCTCCTTCTGTAGACACTGGTGTGATTTATTTTATTTATTTTTATTTATTTGGCTTTTAATTATCCCCAAACCTCTTATGTTCTACAGAACAGAAGTGATTTGGAGGGATCCTCTGTGACCCTTTTCTGATGTCAGCTACATGTAGTACCACCAGAAAATCAGCTTCCATTCTTTATTCACTTAAAACTATTCCCTTTCATAGACACTCTCATTAAACTTCCTACATTTTTTATCTTCCAGTCTGCACTACAAATCTCAGATGAAAATATTTATAAACCACTATTTTCTCAGTGTGCTGCTATTAATTCAATGCCCCATGGCAGGCAGCACAGTGAGTACTGACACACACAGAGGTATTAATCTGACTAAATTAGCCTAATTAAGAGTGTTATTAAGTTTTATACAAACCAGAAGCATATAACACAGCAGGTTGCAATTACCCTAGTTTTAAAAATAACATCTGCATTAAAACACAAAAAGCACGTTCAGATAATCATTTTCTTTTAAACTATGGAAATTTCCAAGTTAGTATTAATGTTCTATCCTCTTATGTTGAACAGCAGTAGAATATATGCAGTGGTTTATTCTTAATAGCTTCATTTATTAAAATAGCCTCCTGTTAGAGGTGATAAATTACCTGAGGCATAAAAATACCTGTGAGTACAGGCAATGGCTTCACATATCCAAGTATATGACTGCACCTGCAAATATGGTAGACCTCTAAGTGCCAATATTTTTGCCAACAGTTAATTAAGTTCACAATTATTTTCAGGAACAAAATTGGAAGTATAAATAGGCAGTTGGTGTTAAGCCAGCCTATAACTATATTTTAATTCAACTCTTGTAAGAGGAAGGAATTTCAGCAGTTTTCTGGAAACTCTCAGTATGTTAAGAATAACAGTTTTCAAGTATGAACCACACAGACAATGTTGAACTGAAATATCTGATTGTTCTGTATTAAGGGTCTATATGAAAACTGTAATCTGTTACTTTCTCTCTAGTTGTTGATTTATTTGTAAATCAGGTATGACCTAAAAAAACGTTAAAATCTTAACATGAATTTAGATTGTGTCCCAAATATGTTGAATATCTGGACCTCTTTACGAAAAACACTAATAGTTGGTAGACTTGGGGTTTTTCCAGTTTCTTAGTTGTCTGTGGGTTTTTTGATTGTTGAGATGGTTTTTTTTTTTTGTTTGTTTTATATTTGATGCTGCTTGATTCGGTCAATAATGCAGAAGATTCAGTAGAGAACTGAAACTGTGTGTCTGGTGTGTGCATCAGCTACAGGCAGGAGGTTCTAGATAAAACACCTGAGCCATAGAAGTTCTTTCTGTAATATTCTTAATGGCTGACTATACTGAAATGTTGTTTCAGTCTTGGATTTACTCCATCCATGAGTGATATGGAGAACAGCTCTCCATACAGGACACAAAAGCAAGCCTCCAGTCCAATGTCTATTTGAGGTGATTTGGAAGTTCATGATGACCATTTATCCCTAAAGACATTCTAGTTTGAACAATTATTAATTCTAGGAAAGCTTTTTAACCTGTACAATTCAGGATGTGAGATCAGGACTCACAAAGGTCCAATACAACCTTAGTCCCCAGATAACATAAAGAACCTTGTCCTAGAATTACCCCCAAATATTACTAAAACTAGAAAACCAAAGCCTCAAATGGTCATTCTAGCTGCTTGTTTCAAACAGAACTGAAGAGAGAAGAGTTAGGAAAGCCAGATCTCCAAGTCTCTTCGTTTCTTCCTCTGCCACATAAAACCTTAAAAGATTAAAATTAAAATTGTTGGGCAATCACAGTTTACTTTTTCTGAAATGAATTGGCTTTTTATAGGGAAAATGTTTCAAGTATAGAACTGTGTAGTAATACTGAACTGCTTCAGGTTTCTGTAGTACCAACATAATTTTTCACTAGGAGAGCTCTTGCTTTGGAAGGTTACAAGAAGCTCCTTGAGGGCTTTATACCTGGCTTTGACAAGCTGCATTGGTTAGAAAATGCTGTTGAATTCCCTCCTGTCATCAATTTTCAAGCAATAATTCATTGATGTTCTCATTAAGCACTAGAGGAACCTTAACAGCAAAACAGCTTCCAGGACTCGGGTTAGGCATTGGGATGGATATTTAAAGCTGTGGAAATGCAGGAAAACTGTGCTGGTGGAAGGGTGTGAGTTTGGTGCTGAGAGAAGAAACACAGAGGCCTGCAAAAACACAACAAGGCTAAGGCCAATTAGCTATATGAGTTTTCCACCTCTTCCATACTGACACCCAAAAAGAAAAAGTTTATATTGTTATAAATATGATGTGAAACAAAAGCTTTTTACTGTTGACGTCAAATCTAATAAGCGTAACAATTATCAGTCATGAAGTCAGAGGAGGCTTTGAAAGAAAAACATAGTCCAAGTCTTTGAGCCAAAACTGTCAAAAGAAACTAAATTCTCCTCACATAATGGCTTAGAAATGCTGACAAATCAGAAATTTGATTAAAATAAGTGGGAGTTCAAACCATAAGAAATATACATGTTTCAGGTTCAGAGACTTATTTGAAACTGTGCTTGCTTTGTGTGTTTCTTTTTTGAGAGGCTACAGCCATTTCATACTGTCAAGATCAAGAAATATAAAATAATACATTTAAATTGTATCCTCTGTGCAATGGGTGAAGTGTGCATCTGAGTTTTAGAACCTTTTATCATGCATTATGAGGCTGAACACGTAGGGCTGGGGGTTTTTCTGGTCCTGTGTGTTTGTGCAGTGCTTGCACTTGTGCCCTACCACTGAGGCAGGTGTAAGACTCCATGAGTTGGATGTGCAGTGGTATATTGAAATGTTTTGGGGATCCAGTGTATTACACATCATGTGGCAATATTGCTTCAAGACAGCTGAGAAAGGCAGGAGGCAACTGTGGTCTCACAACTTATGTGTAAACACTTAGAAAGCTGGAGATGAACTCTCCCACTAAAGCAGATCTCATCCTGAAATGTTTAAAAGGCCAGCAAATGCACTATAAACAAACTTTCTAGAGTAGTTCAAGGGAACTCTAAAGTGGATGAAAAGGAGAAAAGGTAGGAATCCTTGATCTCCTGAGGTGTGATATGCACAACTAATCTTTTCCTCTCCTATCTGCCATGGCTTTCAGCCTTAGAAATCCAGTATTTTGAGTGCCTGCACTGCTTCTTTTTAAATAGAAAACAAATGGTTAAAGTTTACGGCTTTAATGTGTATTTCAGAATCTTACTGCTGCTTAAGTAGGAGAATTTCCTGCTGCTTGATAGTCTTTCCTACCCAGTCTCTTGTGATATCTGGAAGGACATTTGCCTTTTCTTTCTCTCCTCCTTTCTTACCTCCTTCAATCTTCAAAAAAAAGTAAAAAGCTGTTCTTTGTGACTTTGGTCTTCAGAAAAGTTTTTCCTCTCCCTCAATTATTCCACATTCTTAAGTTCTTTCCGTGCTGACCTGGTGTTCCTTTGCCATATTCATGTTTAGGTGTTCAGAAAGAATGTTTTGGGGAGGGGGAAGGAATTTATTTTTGCATTTCTTAGGAGTTTGCTTCATTATAAACACACGAAGATCCTGTAATGCAGCCTTGGTGAATGCTCTCTGTGCTCTTTGCTCAGTTGTAGGTCACTTATCCGCTGCACTCTCCGTGATGGTCGCTGGCTTCTCTGAAATACACCGAAAGCATTTCCCTCAGGTGGAGCAGAAGCTTTCCGAGGAGGTTCTCCTGGTCTCCTCCATGCCTTGCTTCCACTTAGCTCCTCAATACATCCTCCTTGGAGTGGCTGAAGCCTTGGTAACTCCCTCCTGTAAGTAAAACCTAGTAGGCTAAAGCAAGAGTGTCCTGACTCATGGAGAATTATATCAGCTGCCTAAATATAGTTACAGTTGTTTGATATTTTATCTCTGGCTCTCTTCCATGGGCTTAATGAGCAGATCTGTGCTTTACCTGCTTCAGAGAAGCACAATTTGTCTTTGCTGACTGTAACTCAGAATGAGCAATGATATTGTTCCAGATTAACTGGAAGATAGCACAATCCAGTCAGGTCCCTGGGGTGTGCAATCCACTGTTTGGCCTTGAAGCTCAACGTGCTACAGCCAGGGGCTGGACTGGATGAGCTCCTGAGGTCCCTTCTGATCTGAACTCTTCTGTGATGATTTTATTGAGACAGAACAAAAATACACAGGACAGCTAAACTCTGGTTATGGTCTGTGACCACCTTAAAGGCCACAGTCAAAGCGAGGTGAAGCAATTTAGCTCAACACTTTCCATTTGTGGACCCAGCAAATAGAATTATTACGTGTTTTTTCACCAACACAGAGAACATGTGGGCAGGTAACACAATTCAACTGACTCACCTAGAGAATGTTGTAGGCAGATGCAAGATTTTTGTTAGTGGCCCAATCAGGAGTCATCAGAATATGCCTCCACAGATCATCACACCTTAACTTGTGACATGCAGCCAGAGACAAACACTCCTGTTCTTCAGAGCACAGGCAGAGCTCAGCTTGTCTGCCATCCATACATTATGTAGTCATCCTCTTGATTGTGAGTCTGAACCTTTTCTACCTTCCATTATTTACTTTTCCATGTCTACACTGACATTTCTGAGGCTTATTTTCTTCTGAGGAGCATGAAGAGTGTTTACCAGTGTTTTACCTTGCAGAGCTTCAAAAAAAAAGTTAGTATTATAAAAATAATGTAAGCAACATTCACTTAGAGACACAGGTAAAGTAATTGACTGGCTGATCTCTGCAGGCATTTAATTCGATGGATTGAGTGTCTCTTGTTCCAGTACAACCCCAGAAATGTTCAGCTTTTTATTTAAGAGCAGGAAATAACTTCAGTGTCTCAGCTTCGTTCTTATACTCTAAGACTACTGAAAGCTGTGGGTCGCAGTCTGTCACTAAAAAGGTAATTTTCCCTAGTTTTAAATACTTAGCACTTTCATAATGCCTCTTCATCTGATAGCTCTCAAGTACTTAACTGAGACAAGTTTCTAGGCAGGTAATTTGGTTTCTAGGTTACAGGCTAAGTGTAACTGAAAACTGTGACCTTCTCTGTTTAGCTTAACAAAAAAAAAAGGTTAGAAGGTGACTTGCTTACAGTCTTCTCATGCAAAAGCATGAGAAGAATACTGCTGTTAGAATAAAGCTTTTTAATCCAGCACACCGAGACACAGCTGAAGTCCAGTGACTGGAAGATGACATTAGCCTTTAGAAAAGAAATAAAACTCCATCCTAGGTTTTTTTTTTCTTTTTGAGAGATCTTTTTAAAGGATTGTGATTAGAATTTCTTAAGAAGAAAAGCCATCTTTACCCATTTAAGTAAAGATTAAGCATCTTGCTAAGAGCTGCAGTTAGAGGCGTGATTTAAGAACCCAGGCAAATGGGACTAAGTCTAAACTTGAGGCTTGCATACAGAAACCTAAAGGTAGATGCCTAAAGCAGATTATTGCTGTAGCTGATGGGGATGCTGGCCTCCATTCCCTTGCCCACACAGATGTCTGGCCCCGTTTGTCATGGAGTATCTCGGCCACGCACGCTGGACAAGCAGGGTCTTCGCAGTCTCTGTTACCCCAGGTGCTGCTGGAGAAGAACATGGTTTTTCCCACAAGTCTTGCACCATGTCTGATCACACCCCCAAGCAGATGGCTGAGGTTCACTGAAGCACATCTGGCAGCACTAAGCATCTGTGTTCAGGCTTCTGAACTGAGCTCCAGGTTTCTACTTCAGTGTGAACTGAATTGCCTTTCAGGAACCATTCAGTGGATCTCTGTGGATGTTAGTGACAGCCTAGACACTTAAATAGTTGTTCCAGCTTTCCTGACATTTTACTGCCTTTCCTATGCAGAAGGTCAAATTCAATTATCATAATAATTTACTTGACCTGAAAGTACATGATCCGAGTTGAAGACAGAAATGTTCACACTTGTAATCAGAGGGAAGAAAGGAGTAATCTCATTTCTGAAGTGCTTGGTTAGAGAAGTTAGATTTGGCATATTAAACTCTTTATCTTCATTAGCACCTCTTTTATTAGGACTGTTCAGACTGGAAAAGAGAAGGTTTCAGGTTGACCTGATTGTGTCATTCCAGTATTTCAAGGGAACCTACAAGAAAGATGGAGAGAGACCATTTACAAGGGCATGTAGTGACAGGACAAGGGGGAACAGCTTCAAACTGAGAGTAGGTTTAGATAAGATGTTAGTAAAATATTCTTTACTGTAAGGGAGGTGAGGCCTGGGATAGTATGCCCAGAGAAGTTGTGGATGCTCCATCCCTGGCAGTGTTGGATGGGGCTCTGAGCAACCCGGTCTAGAGGGAAATGTCCTTGCCCATGGCAGAGGTGTTGGAACTAGATGATCTTTAAGGTCCCTCCCAACTCAAGCCAATCTCTGATTTGGTCCCTGATACTTAGAATTATGTTTATACAACATATTTCATTATCGTGTTGACAGGAGTTTTGTAAGATCATCTGCTTCAGGTGACATGAGCATCTCTTAGAATAATATCATCATTTAATGTTCTCCTACCACTAAGGTAATATTTAAAAACAAAATAATGATATTACTCTCCTCCACAGTGTTAGAATGTAAGATCTCACAGTCCTTTGCCAGGCTGAATTTGTAACCCTCAGTTTTAACTAGGAAACCAGTCTTTTAAGGTTCAACGATTTAAAAGAAATCAGTGCTTGCTGAAGTGCTGCAAGAGTATCACCATCAACGTGTCTCAAAACACTTAGAAGTGGGAAGCCTTGTAGCAAACAGCTCTGTTAGAGGCTATATTTGGGATTGCTTTGCCCACCAATGAAATGCAATAGTCTCCAGGGTGACATGCAGCAGCTCTTTAATAGTTTTACTGCAGTATGCAACTGAAACAGCAGGGGTAATTTGGGTAAGGAGGATGCAATTGCCCAGGCTGAATTTGGCCAAGATGCATGTTTTGCACCCTTGTTTCCAGAAGAGAGGTATAACCAAAAACTTCTTAGTCTTAGTGATTCAAATTAGCCAGGACACTGATTGTGTGATGTTTCAGACTGTGTTGTTGCATCTACAGATGATGTCACAGGCTCACTTGCTTTCACTTGCCCTCAGGCTTTTGGTTCTTCTTGTGAATAAGGAAGAAAACACTCTCCATGGTGTTTTTTTCTTTAGCATGTTTCCAAAGCTCTTATTTGGACATTCAAGTTATAAACGGTGAAAGGTGGTGATTGCAAAGTTTCATTTGTATTCAGAGATGTTTCAGGCGACTCAACATCCAAAGAGGATCCTCTACAGCATGTTTTTCAAGCTAGAGGTCATGCAAATTCAACTAATAAAGCAGGTTGGGAGGCACTGGGGCTTGGCAAGCAAGTGTGGATGAGGGCTTAAGGTATGAAATTAGGAAAGAGAGGTTACTGATAATCAGGGGAAAATACTTGAAAAAAAACAGCTATTATAAAGTCTTGCTGTTAATGTAACCTACTTTAGCCAAATTGCAGCTGATGGGATTATTTGTAGTCATCTATGCTACAACAGCATGCTACAGCTTCTCCTCAGTACCAAAGCTGTTGCTTCTTCTGGTTTAGCCTTCTGGCAAAAAAAAAAATGAAGAAGGATGTCTTAAAAATTATCCTGTGAGTCTGGGGGTTGCATTCTGGGGAAGAAGAGCATTGTCCAGCTTTAAGGTAAAGAGCAAGGTAACTGCCCAAGTTAACATAGAGCTCTAGATTTCTGAAGTATTTAGTAGGGGCAGCACTGCATTGGCTCTGGCCTAGGAGTTCCTGGTCTTCTGCAGTTAAATATCACACCTCTTGTCTTCATGCTTACTGACCATGGTGCTGTTTCTCTGGTCTTGCTTATGCCTGAGGTTTTAAAAAGTGAAAGCAGCTATAGGGGTGAAAAATCCTTGTGTACTTGTGGAACACTGATAGTTGTACAAGCTGTAGTTTATTACAGAGATTCACTTAAGCAGTTTAGATAATGCTTTGTTAATAGGGTACATGCTAACACATCTGATTGCTCTTCTGCAGCAAGTACATCCTCTGTATAAAATATGGAAATTCTCTCTTACAGATGCTTCGAGATATTTTTCTGTCTTATCTACCTTCTGACATAATTTACTTCTTTTTTTTTTTTTTTTTTTTTTTTTTTTTTTCTTTTTTTAACCTGTAACTGTATCTGTTTCCTTTCCGAGGTGCCTTACTTTCATTCCGGCTCGTGCCTGAAAGAATCAGAGGGATTTCCATGCACTTTTTAGCTCTCTTTAATGGAGCTGGCTGCTTTATGGGAGCTTTCTTTGTTCAGACAGCCCACGCAGGCACTCAAGGTAAGAGTATGCTCATGATTGGTGTTGCGGAGCAGCTTTCTCATATTATTGATTTGGAGAATTAGGTAGCAGAATTAAAGGAGATGCCAAAGTTTCATTGATTTGCTCTCACAATTAAGATGGAATTAAGATAGGAAATAGCCTTCCAACTGTATTCATCCAATTTTAATGAGTCATCTTAGTTTTGATAGTTGGAATAATTAGAGGATGGCATCTCACAGGAAGTCCTCATATCCAATCTCTGTACTTCTGTTCTGGAAGACAAGAAAATAAATTGGCTAGGAAGCACCTTTTTATGTTCATAAGTTCACGTTATTCATACCCATGTGGAAGCCTCTGGCCATGAGAGGAAGATCTGTGCTTTAAAGGATGGAGAACATGCATTCCTGACTGTTCCACATAATCACGGGGTAAAGAAGTGGATTGAGTGTTTCAAGGCTGTCTAGGGAACTGGTTCTCCTGGACCCATTACTTTTCTCTTGCTTTCTTTACATCATTTCCTTTGCCTAGCTATTGGAAGAACCAGATTCAGTGAAAATATGATCTCAACCTTTTGCAGGTGAATACTGCAATTCCCAGAGAACTTCCTGTTTCAAAAGGAGTTCTTTCAGATTCAGCCTGTTGAGGTGAATTTAGTGTAAGCCCTGAACTGGAGTTTTTTCTGGGTTGCTGACTTTCAAGATAAGCCAAGAATTTCTTAGTCATTTTTCCTTTGCTGATGAATCTTTGTTCAATACAGAAAAGACTTGTTTCATAAGTAAATTTAAAAAGTAAAGCACTTGAGCACTTGAACCGAGGGACAAGGATCCCTTTGTTCACGTCTGAAATAGTTCCACTTGCTGAGGCAGTACTTCTAAAGATGCTTTCCATTGATAAGCTCTTTTGGTACTGTGTTACAGAGAACTGTTCTCTGAGAGAGCACAGCTCCTGGCCCCAGTGCATGACACCACTGCAATTACCACAGCTGCAGAATTTTGCAACTGCTCAGGGTTAAGTTTTGGATTCTTCTCTTTCCTGCGTAAAGAATCATGTATTTTAAAAACAGGGGAAAGTGGGTATTTTGAAAGGATGACAGGAAATTTTTATTCCTACTTGCAAGATCTGAACAAACAAATAATTCTTTGACATGCAGTGCTCGTTTTAAGTTAAAAATTCAATTAAAATTTTATTATGAGGTATAAAAACATCACCTAGAGATGGGTAAAAAACAGGAATGTTTACAGAAATGAATCAGGCAAAGAGCTATTAAGTACCAAGGCATCCAGTGTGGAGAGGTGAGCTCCTTGAATGTCGCCCAGTAGAACAGACTGTTTTTCATTGTGTACTATGGGTTCAGTGAAATACAGGTTCAATGAAACAAACAGTTTAAGAAAGACTATGTTGCTGTCTTTTTTACTCTCCTCCCCCTGAAGTATGGAAATTATCAATTTCTATAAAGTTGAAATATTCAGTAAAACTGACATATTTTACTGCAGTTTTACTTTGGGTATAACTAAATAAATAACTATAAAATAATTAGGCATAATGTCAGCACCAAAATATTTTGCCTATGTTGTGTCACTATTTATGTAATTAATTTATTAGTGAGTATTTTTATACAAAGCGATAAAGGAAAACAATTTTTGCATTTGGTTTTCAATTCAGGACATTTTTGTCTAGCTTTCTACCAAGGTGACTTATTATTTTGCTGTAATTCTGTGTGAAATCATTCAATTGATTCAAAAAAGAAAATGCTCATTCCTTGCCAGAAATGTTGTTTTAACAGAGATTTCAAATTCTTATCCTGTCTGGGATCGAGAAGGCTGAACTCTCCAAATTCTCCACAGGATGCAGTTGCCATGTTCTAACCCCTTTCACTCAAGATTCTTGAGCAAACTGAGAAGTGTTCTGGCTAAAATCCTGATCACTCTTATACATAGCAAACTTCTCTACTTAGATTTGACCAAAGAAAAAAAAAAGGCACTATAAGTATGTCTTTGTTTAACTTTGTCAGACCTGCTGTTCCTGTGGACCCCACCATTACCCTGAGCAAAAGTCACTCTTAAATTTCCCAGGGATTCAGTGACAGTCTATATTCAGATTAAGGTGCCGTAATGGGACTGAATAAACCCCTAAATAAGAAATGTCCTCTGAAAACTCTAAAGGCTTTAGAAAAAACTAAGTGAAAAATGTTCAATGTTTGCTCTGCTGCTCCAGTTACATGAGTGTTAGAGGATACTTTCCTTATTAGTATGTAAACAACATATTATTAGGCTCTCACTTTTTACTCTTAAAAATAAGTGGAATCTCACAAGTTATCTCTTTCCCAGTGTTCCTTGCTTGAATAAGATTAATTATTCCAAATTACCATAATTCATGCAATTCACAGTCTGTAAAAGATGGAGATATTCCTGCATCCTCATTTGTGTTATAATGCTTCAGACTGAAGACAGTATATTCCTCTACTCATCCCAGATAGACTTTTGTCCAGCTGACTCTTCAATCAAAGTAGGTTTGGGATCAGACTTCTGTAGCTGGGTACAGACTAGGAGAAAACCAAAGAAACATTTTAGGCTTGGTTTTGTTTTTCTCCTGGTTTGGTAGGAACTGTAATGAACAAAATTCTTCTGTTCCCATCTGTATTTTTTCCAGCTCTTCCACTGGGCTTTTTACAGTGTTCTTTGGTGCTTGTGAGGAAAAACTAAAGATCAGGAAAATAATAATTTTAAAATTTATAAAGTCTAATGGTTACCTATTGAACCTTCTAAGGATGATAGTGATTTAGGGAATAAAACTGTGTCCTCTCCTGGGTTAAATTACAGTCCAGTTACACAAATTAAGCTCTCATTACTGACACTTGGTCAGGTTTGTTTCAGCTTTGTTTAAAGAGCTTGTCGAATATTTGGTATCTGGACAATTTATGGAACTGGGAGTAAAGCAAACCAACCAGAACCTTTTTTTTGTTTGTTTGTTCCTAAAAAAGTTCAGCTAGTTTATTTATATTGAAAGTTCTTTCTCATTTTCTGAAAGAGAAGATAGTGTTCATGCAACGGTTTTGCAAGATTTAACAAGGTTTAGTGTGTGACTCCTGGGCTATGAATGCTTTTTGTCTTGTCCCAACTAAAACCTGAGCCAAGACTATTTCTGGTTCTCCCATCTCTAAGCAATGAGACCACGTTTGCCATGTTTCTGCAGCGAAGTAGATCCTCCAATGTGTATTTTGAAGTGTTGAAGCACAGAGGGTGTTGACAAAATTTAAACTTTTTTATATCCTATCTCATGTCACTGGTTTAGAATTTTATTTGGGTTTTTTTATTGGCAAAGTTGATCAGATATCAGTCAGTCAAAGCTGCATTAATCATTTTTAACGCATCTATGGAGGATGGTGTGAATATGATAAAATAAGACTTTTTTAAAAAATCTGACGAGTGCAAACAGATGATGGGTGACAGTGATATTTTCAGTACAAGCTGGGAAACTGCTTTCTTTTGGATCTCTTACCTCTCCTAACATTTTAACGGAAGAAGATGCAAGACAAAACCTGTCCTCCTATGCCAATCATTTCAGAATACATTTCTCTAAAAATAATAATATAAATATGTAAGAAAGAAACAAAAATAAAGAAGGTCAGAGGAAGGAAATTGCCCCAGACACAGTATTTAGAGAATCGTTAGGGGTTTTTTTTCTGTGGTTTGGGTTTGTTGGCTTTTTTTGGTTGTGTTTTTTGGTGGGCTTTTTGTGTTTTGTTTTGTGGCTTTCTTTTTTTTTTTTTCATTTGGAGCCTTGTGTGATTCTAAATACCAAAGATGATAAAGCTAAAGGGTATTTCTTACAGTCCAGATGGTGGTGTCCACTGATACCTACTTAGCTAATAAGGATTAGAGGCAGATTGAGACTTTAATTTGGATATGATTAAACACTACATACATGCCCACTAAGTTGATGAAATGATTGAAGGCAATACAAACCTTTTCTAAGATATGAAATAATTTTTTTCTGTAATCATAGTCTAGGTTGCTGGATAGATGCAAAAATGCAGGAATGGTACTGAATAGACTGACTTTCTGGTACGAGACTGTTTTGCTTTGTCTTCAGTGTTTTCTCTGTAATAAAATACGATGGTGTCATTCAGTAAAAACAACTGAATGCCTTCCTGTGCAACTTTGGGCCTTCCCTTGAGCTCTCCAAGGGTGCCATCCTAGTAAGAGATGCACCGTGTGCACTAGTATTTGTTAAGTTTGGCTTACAGCCCTTTCCACATCTTCTTTGGTGGCTAATAGTGCCAGCAGCTTGTTGCTGTCAGTCATCCACCAGAAGCAGCCCAGGAAAGTTTTCGTCCATGTCCTAATCTCTGCTTCACCTACACCTCTGCCTGTTTTTGGTAGGATCGTGTGTTTTGGTGTTATATAATATTCCTTTTTCTTGTACTAACTGAGCAATTTGAATACAAAATTGATAGGCCTGCAAAATGTCAGTGAAAGTTCACCTAGTACTTCATTTCCGTGATGGTAGAGCAGGCTTGAGGAACTGACAGTGCTAAGAATTAACTTCTAATTTGTTCTAAATTTGCTGTAAAATATGAACCCAGTTCACCTCTAACCAGTAAGAAAAGTCTCTTTAAAATATATGCGAACTAAAGGAAACTTCTGATTCTTTGTGGTGATTCATGCTACAAAGTATTTCCATTGTTGGAATAAAAATGGAAATCAAAAGCTTGTTGTAGAAAATTAATTCCCAGTGAGCAATTATCCATGTGACAAACCAACCTTGTAATTGGCACTTCTGTTGGCAATCTCCATAGAAAAGTAAAGGATTGACAGAACCCAAAGGCAGTCCCTTTTGGGGGAAAGTGAATTGTTAGCATATCACATGCTGATTCAAGGACGAGAAAGTGCTGGACTATTGAAAGACAGCAGTGCCCAGGGTGCTTCACTCCAACAAAAACAAGCTGCTCCACTAAGTTCCTGGTGCTCATGGCTGAGAGTAAGATCCTGAAGGTATGAACCCCAAACCTGGTCAGTGGAGGGTACTGGAGTCTGCAGGCAGCTTTTGGAAGCTGTTAGTGGGGTAAGGGGTGAAAGCATCTAAAGGGAGTTTTGGTGACTGAAACACGTGGGAGATATTTTAGCACTGATGACTGTTCTCCCAAGGCTTCCTGCCAGCAGAGGAGAGGATTCTCTGTAAAGTGAGTGTAAGTAGAAGTAAATGCAGGTTAATCCCCTCTTTCATGGAAAAACTTTTATTTAAAGGGGAAAATGGAAGAAAAAAGAGTGAGAAGTAAATATTTTCAGCTGAAAATAGGAAATAGTTACATTAATCTTTGCTGCGTCCTCTGATGAAAATGCATATTGGCAGTAGGATTACAGTCTGGGTATCCTAGGGCTGCTGCCATCGTTGTTCCTCTGTAGAAAAAGATACCCCTGACAAACCTTGTTGCCCTTCTCTGAAAGGAAAAGTCCTCTTGCTTTGGACAGAGCAGGAAACAAGAGAGGGAAAACGTGTGTGCTATGGCAGCTGGAGCCTTATCATGCCCAATCCAGTTTTGTCCCTGCCTATGCTGTTGCTCATTTATACTAGAGGGTTTTCCAAAAGCTCTGTGTCATTATCCTGGCCTTGCTGTTTACACACTAGCTATTAGTAGAAGAAGCAGGGAGGAGACAGAGCAATGATCTTTGACCCAGGCCATGGAGGAGACTGGTGGTGAAGTGGGAGCAGAACCCAGATCTCCTGCTTGCCAGGCTGCCCTCCTACCCCTCCAACACTTCCCCCTTTCAGTGCTTCCATCTGGTGCCTTCACTAGTGGTAAGACAGCTTCAAAGGTCCGTTTCACCCCATTCTCTTAGAAGCTGCTAAATTATTTTTACTTATTGGTTTGTTTTTATCGCTCGGTGCTAGTTTTTAAGTACACGCTTTCTGTTCAGGTTCCATTTTAAATGCCATTCCATTAAAGAGCTCCTGCTGCTCATAAAGTCAGCCTGGCCAATGTGAATAACCTAGCAGGCAGTGTGAACTCTGCTTTGACAAGCCGTAGCACCAAACCCCGTGCGCGCTTCCTCTTCCATCAGCTCCACGCGCTCTCTCTCCCCGACTTCTATTGGCCACCGGGGGCTGCGAAACGAAAAACTACCTGATTGTGAATTATGACAGTAAAAGTTTATAAGCTGCTAAAATGAAGTTACAGCACCTAGGAGCTCGGTCGACTTACAGTGTTAAATGACACGTTTTAAAACTCGCTCTGAGAAGGCGCCTCAAAGGGAGCGGCGCAGACGGAGGTGAGGTGGTGCTGCTCTGAGACAGGCAGGAAGGTAACGTGGCACGGGGAGAGCTGCAGAGGGGTTTGGGAAAACTGCTGCACGGATGGCAGTTGTTCTCCGTTAATCCCAGGAGAGCTAAAGGCGACGGCTTTGAAAAGAAACATGTTTACAACTCTAAGACGTGGAGGGAAGACGAAAAAATGTAAATACACGGATGCGTGTTGGGGAGGGGGTTGTAATTCTTTGGCTGCAGTCTCTCCCGTGTTGTGGAACTGCTCTTTTTCTCTAATTAGAAAAATACTGACAAGTTAAGGTTGGCATTTGATGGATAAAGATGGCATTAGTGGCCGGAAGATTGGTTAAGGCTAACAGGTTTGTGCAGCACAGCTGTGGCAAGAAAGCTGGCTCTCCTCCTCTCCTCTTTTGGTCATTCAAGAGCTGAATAGCCACACTATTTAGATCGGCAGGATTTGATACCAGACTTGGATGTAGCAAAGAAAGGTGACTTTGGGCGTATTAATGATGGTATTTTAGTGCAGATCAGGAGTGTGCTTTTAATCTGAATCTCCTGATCATCTCTGATTTGCATTGCAGAATGATCTTGGAGCATAAAAACAAGTGCATTCCTTTTGGATGGAGCTAAAGGAATGCTCATGTCTGATATGTTCCAGCTGTTAGTGGGAACTGGTCTGATGTGAACCCCCCTGAGCTGTGGATTGTGCGGACATTGCATTTTCAGCACCAGCTGCTTCACATTCTATATTTCTTCATTAATTGCTAATGAAGACAGTCTATCTGCCTTCTTCAAAGGCAATAAATATTCTATATTTCCAAATTATGTAAGTGGTCATTACAGCACTGTATAGGTCTCTGATATTCTGTAATTTCAGTTTCTGTCTTCTTTTTCAGTTTGGTTTTATGTTTTTACTGTAGTTGGTTATGGTTCTTCAGGTGCTTACTGTGTTTGGTTGCAGACTGACTGGGGCTGGCTTTCTTTTCAAGCATTTTGATTTCCATAGTTATTTACCACCCGAGCCTGTTTGCAGACCTGTTGCAATGAACACTGAAAGCAATGCAGCTGCAAACTGAAGCACACAGGTATACAAGCAGGGAAGCCTCTTCGTGCACCCAGATGGTTCTGTCCTCTGCTGAATGGAGGCTGCCAAAATGTCCCAGACACTATTGCCAAAAGCTTTGGTACAAACAGATCTGATTCATGCAAATAAACACTGCATGCAAGAGAAGAATGTGTTGCTAAAGGCAGCTATAAAGAAAGGTAAAGTGTCAGATGGCATCTTGGTAATGGAGGCACCAAGCAAATACTTCTCATGTTTTGGGGTTTTTTTAAAATTTTTTTGTTAAGGAGAATCTATTAAAAGCATGTAAGATGTGAATAAGGATTTCTACTGGCCACCTTATTGTAGCTCTTTCTAAAACTTTCACATTTAACATTCATTTAGCTGTGTGCACAGGATAATACAGAGGGAAGGTGGCCCAATCGTTGCAGGAGAGGCTGTGCAGAATTAGGTTTTCCAGTACGCTTCAGATTTATTAGGAAGGTTTTTTAGTTTCTTTAGGTCTCTGTTGCCCATCTGCAAAGCAAGAGCAAACATACACTGTAGACTCAAAAAAAACCCCACGTAGGTGCTGTGAGAATGAAGTCTGTATAAACATCTACAGGGGGGTTCAGAGCACCTGCTGGGTTTGTGTCTTACACAAAGTTATCTTTGTGTCTTCCATATGAGCCATGTCTCTTGCTGCAAGGCAAACTAATTCTGCTTCAAATGTCTGCTTTACCAGGCAACTGGTTTCCACACTTGCTGCATGAAGGTAAATTGGAGAGATTCTTCTTCTTCTTGGCTTCCTTAATGATGGTGAACACCCTGGGGTTCTGGACCATTGCACACAGGTATGTGTAAGAAAACGAAAGCTTGACATTTCATTTGTAGGTGTGGGTAGAAATTCTTGTAGAATCTGTAAACCAGTGTGTAATTAAGAATTGGTAGTGATAGATATGTGAACAGAGATTTCACAACAAAAATGTGGTAAGGTTAAACAAAAAAGACTGGTACCATTAGCCTTAAATACTTAAGGGGTCTTATTAATTTTAAAATGTCTTAAAGAAGAGGGTCATATTCTTTATAGAAAGGTTTAAATATTTTGGCATGGAGTTTAGATAGGAGCACAAAGATATCTTGGCCATGGAACTGACTTCCACTGCACTTGGCTTTGTACCAATTTATAGAAAACAATACAGTCATCTCAACAAGCTTACACCTTTAGTACAGGACAGTAGTCAGAGGGGTGGTAAGAAAGCAGCAGACCACTACAGGTTCATGCTGTATGCAGTGGTTTCAACAGCACAACCCTGCAAGGTTTTCTGACACTCTACTGGGCATGGGATGAAAGCAACTTTCTGCTGGAGACAACAGAATTTCTCAGCCCCCACCCAGGAAGCAATTTGAACCTACGCCTATAGAGCGTAAGTTTAATCCCTGTATGTCACCTGTAAACTGCAAGGAACTCGCAGCTGCCGTCCCCTCTTACATCCAGGGTGGTCTGAAAGTTAGCCTGCCTTCCACATTCCAAAACATTCATCACAGTTAACTCTATTGTCAGCGTTATAAGTAATATTTGAAGTCAAGAAGAGGGAGGGAAGCAACCTGTGTCACCGGGAGTGGGAAGGGTCACATGCAAATGGCATTCACTCTTAGGCACTGGGAGGCAGTTCTATGGAAATCCTTCAGGAACCTTTGTGAAGCAGAGATTTGATGATGACAGTAATGAAAAACTTACAAGGGTAGTGCACTTCTAGAGCTCTTGACAAAATTATTGCTTTTTCCATTACATTTAACACCAACTTTGCAGCACCAAAGTTTACTGTAGCATCTTGTCAATTCTTTCAATGTGATTCTCTTCTTTTAAACGTGACCTGAGCCACAACTAAAAAAGTTTCTCCTGCATGTACTTTGTATTCCTCTTATGAAATGCGATTTTATTCTTCCGTAAAATGAAATTTTCATTTGTGACATTTACTGCTGAAAATAAAAGGTTTTGGTAGTCAAAAAGTTGACATAAAATTGGATTCAACTCAATAAAAAAATTTTCCACAACTTAACATGTTTTTGAGGAAATGTGTCTTCCTAAGAGTAAGAAAAAAAATTTTTTAAAAAATTATTTCAAATCAGTTTTTCACTTCAGAACCAAGGCACTTCATTTGTCAATAAGAAAACCAAAACATAAAAAAATAAGGCTTTTGAGGTCAAAGGTAATTGTTTAATTTTGTGCTGAATAAGAATTCTCCCAGAGGGGAGAAAAAAAGGGCGAGGACCATTCAGACAAACGCTGATTACGTGTGGGAGAAATCAGGCTTTAAAACTCTGAATTAGAAAAATATACTAAAATTTCTCTGAGGAAAAAGACACGTTTATTTTTTAAATTCATTAAAAAGGCACAGTATAGGTATTATTAACATTTATATCCAGTTTGGCACTTCTCATCCTGCAGATCTGAAAGGTTCTAGGAAAATGCATATCACTGTCCTATTTTTTTGACTGCCTAGAACTCCAGGACTCAGAAGGCACTGTACCTTGAAAAGTAATGCCTAATAAACAATGGGTGAAGCTAATACCTGAAAGGATGATTACTTTGGTATTTTCCTTCCCTATCATCTCCCCCAGATACAACAAACTGCATGAGGATTACACCAGTGAATTCAGAGGAAGTCTTTCCGGAGAAAAACTTTTGAAGCATGGAAAAGCCATCAAGCGTTATGATACTGTCCTGGAAAGATCTCCCATTTTGTCCCCTATGAAAAAAATCTGATAAAATTTCACCCTTGTTTGACTAAATTTTGATTGTGTTATCCACCAACTTTCTGATGATAAATTACCTAGCATACTTAAGCGGAACCACCAATGTATTTGTGAATTATCTGATGAATAACAATGTTATTTATAAGTTTACAAAATAGCATTTGTCATGAGATTTTGCCTTGTAGGAGGCTGAACTGTCATAATTCACACTGAGGAGAAGGAGAGCTCACTGCTTGGCATGGTTAATGGGGAGAGGCTTTTAATGTCTATATGGAGATAGGTATCCACATATATTTGTACTTAGGAATGGTTCAAAATTAATAAACATGCATTCATTTGTTTAGCAAATTGCTTTGCGACAGTATTTACATTTACAAGTAATTTTGGAGTCTGGTATTGGCTGGTTGATACTTGCAAAGGTGGGAGACTCGTGTGCTGCTCTTGGATCTGCTGCTGATCTGCTACTCAGCCTTCTGCCAGTTGCTTTAGTTTGCATGTCACTAAAATGGACACAGCCATACTTTGCAATCTTCCTTGCAAATTGCTTGGAGATCTACCAAAAATGTACTAGATACTGTATACCAGGCATCAGTCCATAAACTGTGCCATGAAAAATTAATGCTGAGGCATCCAGTCTTATCTGGCAGAAGCACTGTGAGATTTGCCATCCATAAAGGATGACATAAAGAAAAATGATAGGAGGAGAACTGGAGACTAGAATTTATTTACATCAAAATTACAAATTGCAGCCCAGTTTCAGGAGTTGAATTTAATTAGGAAAAAAAAGATTGGGAAAGGGTAGATGCAGTTGGAAATGGGGTGAAAAAATTATTAGTAAAATGCATTCTAGTTTAAAGATCTACAAAAAATCTTTGTTGATTGGCTGATTTTGTTATTGTGAGAGATGCTAATCTAGCACTTAACATTTCTTTTTAAAAGTCATATTACTAAAAAGAGTGAGAATAGAAGTGGAGTATTTAGGTCATAAGGAAACATATCAAACTCATAAACTAAAGGAGCACTTTGATATCAAGATGTTCATAATGGAACTGGTAGTTAAGTCAAAATGCTTGCTAGATATGAGGAATGCTCTATCACAAGAGAAACTACATTAAAAGAATGTAATTAAGTGATACAGGGCAGTTTGTGAGCTGAAACTATAAAAGAGTTGGTAAAGGAAATCACTTCTCCACCATTAACTGTATTTTATGCTGTAACTTTGGGTTGGGCATTGTGGAAGTGGGAGCAAAATGTAGTAAATACACCTAAGATGTAGGAAGGAGGGCAGCAAGGAACTCTTAGTTTCATCTCACTAGTATTTAATTATTTAAAAAAATATTTCTAGTCATGAGATTTAAAAAAAAATTGGTTCAAATGCAACACAGATGTATCAAAGGTAGATTTGACAGATTACCTTAATGTCTGTGTAATGAGAACTCATTTTCTAAACAAAACATAGTAGAGATGATGTACATTGATTTCAGTAAAGCATTTGACGTATGTCCCATGGGAAATAACTTGTGAAGATGGAGATCAGGGTCAGCAGGAGAGCTACGAGGTGGCTGAGGGACCCATTAAAGCCCAGCTGGCAACAGATACTGTAGAAAGAAGTACCCATCTGGAAGTAAGATTTTTGTGGAACTTGTTTAATATCTTTGTGGTAAAAAAAAGGAATCCTGGGAAGCCCCGGTGGAGATGGAAGAAGTAAGTATATCTTTCTACAAGTTTTATCTGAAATGATCATCCCTGTCAAAGATCTGCTTTCTGACTGAGTGGGGGATGTCGTGCCTTGATGGCAGAGCTGAGTGTACAACTCCCTGTTTGCCCTGTAAGAAGTGGGGTGGGGGAAACAAGGCTACCTGCTTGTCTTGCCCTGGCTCTTGCCAGCAAGGGACAGACTCTTCCTCCAAAAGTGGCTGCACAAGCAGGGCTGGAGGATCTATTCTCTGAGGGCACCACAAAGTGGGGGACAGACCAATTTCCACATATTTGAGTAAATTTACCGGCCACGCTTGAGAGTTGTTTGCTTGTAAGGTATTATTTTCTAAAATGTATTTGTATTGTAATAATTATTTAAGCCATGAAAATTCCTAGTGTCTTCCATGAGAAATTCTTGAATACTTGACTTGACCTTTGCGTTGGCACAGAAGAGTTACAAAAATACTGTCTGGAGTCTGCTGACAGGAGGTATGTGGTTGCTGCCAATGCATTTGAGAGTTACACACAAGAGGAGAAGAACTATGTAATAAAAGAGTAAAATCTAAGTGGATATAATTGGGCTAAAAATGCTTTTAACACCTAATGATAATTTTATTTTTTTAACTGCAAAAATAACAGCAGTGTGGAACCATTCACATTGAGAACAGGAGAACGAGAAATCTAACCTTATTTCAAGATAGTGTTTCCCCTGATACATTCTCAGGCCAAATGACCTCAAACTTCCTCAGACCAGTTTTTCTTTTTTTTTTTTTATCTCAGAAATCAAAATGCAAGAATAGATGAAAGCAGATAATAGAATGCAGCTACTGCAGTTGAATTGTTTGATGAAGATCATTCTGCAAGAAAAAGAGGATTAGTTAACTCCCTGGATAGGAGTTGTCTGGCATGCAATCATGCAAGAAAGGCTTTCAGCAATGAAGGAAGCAGTTGGGCAGCCTTCATAAAGAGGTACTCTGGAAGGTAGGGATTAGAACGGGCTTTGGGATAAATAAAGCTCTCTGCCTTCTTCACAGAGACTAGAGGGATGCTTTTTCTATCAGATTTAATAAAGAATTTGGCCTTTTAGATGGATGGTAAAAAGAAAAGGAGGCACTGATCGCTGGATTTTGACTTATTTCGGTTGCTGGTGCAGAGGAAGCTACATGCAAAAGTCTATCAATCATGCTTGCTGTTATGACAGGGCAATTTAGCAGTTAAAACCAACAGACAGGGATGCTTCTCAAAATGCAGCATCTGGGACTCCAATACAAAGCTGATGGAATCCTTTGTACGTTCGGAGCACTGCCGAAATTTTATAAATCTTGCACCAGCACACAGTGAAATCAGTATAAAGGACTCTATAGGTTTGGTCTTGACTTTGGAAGAAGCTGCTTTTCACATGGTTTAATACAGTAGAAAAAATTAGAGGACAGAAAAAAATAAGGAGATGTGTGCACATATGAAATGATATAATAAGCAGGTGGAAAATGTTAGGATAGCCTTCTGTTGTTCAGCATTTCAGATAGTTGGCAGTTTTCAAGGGAGATAACAAAACACTCAGGTCTGATTGCTTGTATTTGAAGTCACCTGTTGATGTTCTGTATTGCTTTGCACCAAGCAAATCCAAGATATGAATGTTTTAATTCCCAACATGAAAGATTAATTTTGAAATGTATTGTGGAAAAAGTGGCCTCCTGAGTGAGGTTAGGAACCAGAAACATCTCAGTTCAGTTTTCTATTTGAATGCTGCCTAAATTTTCTAAATCTCTCAGCACAGAGTGAAATTAGTATAAAGGACTCTAGATTCAGTCTTGACTTTGGAAGAAGTTGCTTTTGTGCAGCTCTGGTTTATAACTATTTGAGTAGGTGCTGTGCTCAGCAGAGGTCATTACTAGCCTTGAATAGCCAGGTGTATTGCTGGTTACTGCTGGTACAGTTTGGGGGTTTCTTTTTAATGTGGTTAAATGTGTCTTTTATACTGTATTCATGTACACACACCAAAAAAAAATTCAAGTTCTGTCCCAGACAGTTCATTGAGCACCTCAGTTAAACCTAAATGGATGGGACACCATTTTGAGTGCGGGAGAGTGAAGAAAACTCACTGGAGAGGATTAAGATCTCCATCTGTTAAGTTTGCACTGATGATAAAACACATGCTCCCAGTTGGAACAAGATGCATTAAAAGAGCAATTTCACTTCTACTGCCTAGCAACAATGTCACTGAGCACCTGCAATAGTTTAAACATTAAGCATAATTGGCTTTGCCTGACATAAATCTGTAGTTTTGTAAATAAGAGCAGTTGACTTTCTATGTAATACCAATTAGCTATAAAGAATGCTTTGTTTGCTGAAGCCTGCAGCTTTGTGGAGGAAAGAGGGAGTTGTTAAGATTCAGCAGTAGTAGTCAGAAGGTACAACCCAGATCAGACATTACATAGACTTTGAGTGTCCTCGTGCAAGTTATTTAATTTGTTTCAATCAGATTCCCTAGGTATGAAAGGAAGAATAACATTCAGAATTCTTTTTTTTTTTTTTTTTTTTCAGTAAAGAACCCTGAGTTTGTCTGATTAAAAAACTCTGGAGATAATTTTAGGGCATTAAACTGTCTAGGCCTGTGCTGGATTTCCCTCCCCTTCTTTTAGTTGAAGCTACTATTGCATCTTGAAAGTTCCTGTAAATTTTCTAGAAACACCTGCTTTCTCACAGTGATGGCAGGAAGAAGTCCATGACCCACTAGTTATCAAAATCAGTCTTATTCAGTTCCTCTGGAAACTCTGAGCTAGAAAGATGAGGTAGGAGAATACTTACCTTCCTTGTGGCTCTAGAGCAGAGTTGCACAGAATTAAGGCTTTTAGACTTAAGCTCAGTGTCTGTTTGCTCTAACATGTACTGCCTTGGCAAGGGCAAATGTAACTACCTTCCAGAGGATGTTTTGAAAGTCTGCTTTTATTTCATCTTGACTAAAAAAAAAAAATAAAAAAATTCACAAGTCTTCTCGTATTCTGAATATGTGATAAAAATTTCCTTTTCCTTTCTACCTGGTCCCTAGCGAGTCTCACCAAAGAAGTCATATTCTGTTAGTCTAGTACTTTAAATCATTCTAGTTTCAGTCTTGTCTGTAATTTTAAATATAGGTTTACTTGATTCAGAGAAGGTTGACATCTGAACCTCATGCAATCTACTAGTATTGGTGCTGACTCTTTAAAGTTAGTTAATCAGTTCTAGTACTCAGTGGTAAAAAGAATGAAAGGAACTGCTTTGACAGTGATTTTTCAGTGTTTTGAAGATATTTCATCTCTACAGAGTACTGGATATTGCACGCTAAGACTGCCAAATTGTAAATAGAGTCTACATATTTTGTTGGGGGTTACCTGCTCTCAAAAATAAAATTAGCAGAAGCTTTTTTTTAAAATATTGTATGACTAGCATCTTTTCCAACTTTGGGGTTTCTTATTTGCTTGGTGGTGGGGAATTGTTTGCTTACTTTGTTTGGGGTTAGTTGTTTGTTTTTTTTTTCATTACTTCCCTCCAGATTAAGTGAAGAAATTGGAGTATGTACATCTGCATTTGACTGGGGAGTAGCCCACCATCTTTGCAAATATCAGGATTTTATGAAGAGCCAAATATTCTTGTTGCTATTCTCTAACTCACTTCTGAGAAAATACACAAGTCTAGAAAATATTGCAGATATTAGCTGTATATTTTTGAGGGTTAGGCTTCTTTCCTGTTAATATGGGAAATTCTTGTTTAAGTGGTTGTGCTATCACATCTGGAACAGCTTTAGCTTTGAACAGAGGTTTTGAAACTGAGTCTTGAATTCCCAGCAGAGTGTGCTGACAGGATAGAGCTGAATGCAGGTGTGCATATTTTCTGGATTCTCCTTTTATTATTTAAATATATATTTCTTCTTTTTCCTTTCAGATCAGAAGAAATGTTTTGAAAGCTGAAACACTTAACAAACAATCTGAAAAACCCAATCACTGAGGAGGCGGGGGTACACCAACAGAAAAACAAACCTTAAAGCAGTTGACATTTGTCCTACCTGCTTTGTAGCCTGTTAAAAAGCATCTTTTGAAACCAGATCCCGAGAGCTTTCATTGTCATGTCATGCAAACTTCAGAAGCAAGATTGCTGATGAGGTTGGGGGTAGTAGTTATAGTAGCAGTTAGTAAAAGGCACAGCAAGTTATCTCAGGAGTTTTTTTGCTCGGCCAACGAATATGATATGAAGATACCATCTATTTAGCTGGCAGAAAGAAGCAGTCTTTCATACAAAACATAATTTCAAAACTAATGTTGAATAGTAAAGCAAAGGTTGCAAGAAGGTGCTGCTTGAAGCTGAATCCAGCATTACACGCAATTCTGAATTTCTTTACCTTGGCCTTTTTCAGCCAAAACAGTTCTGCTGTTGTCTTGAAATTGTTCCTTTTTAAAAGAGTCAGATTAAAAACCTGAGAGGTTTTAATATCAGGTGATAACCCCCTCAACAAGTTTTGTCACTGTTTATAAAGGGCTGTCATTTAGTGGAAACGCTCTTCAAACTTAAGCTGTTTGTAAACTAAACTTTAATACTGAGAATATTGTGTTAAACCTTAAGCAGCAAAAATATTATGCAGCCTTCCATATTCATTGAAAAGGAGCTAGGGAATGTCTAGAACTTTAAGGAAGAAACTTCACTGCAGAGATCCAAGTATGGAAATTATGCAGGTCATGCCAAAACAAGCAAAGAGTTTCAACAACAGAGAGCAGCAACTGTACAAGGAGGGGAGGGAGGTGATTATGAGCTATTTGGAAATAGTGTTGCTTCATCATGGTAGGCTTCATTCCTTGCAGTTTTGATTGCCTTTCCTTACTCGGGGAAGGAAATGAATGTTTTTTAGAATATGTGAGAGTGGATGTAAGTCTTGTCTGTTAGATTGCACAGATGTTAAAAAGACTAAATACAGTGGCAGTGAAGGCACAGTTAAAGTACCTATTTCTTGTATTTAAAAAGAAATTAGCAGAAAAGGGGGCTCTTCTGGTTCTGGCTTAAATAGCTGAAGGGTATAACTTAGTAAATCCAGTGCTGCTTCTCTTTTCAGTTCCAATCTGAATTACCAGTCAGTTGATTCTTGCCTTGTTTGTTCATCTAATTAATGGCTAAAATGGACTATTCTCTGCTCAATTATTTGAAACAGCAGCCTCTGTTGTAGCAAGGGTTAACTAAATCATGGTGATTTTGGTTTTGTTCTTCCTCCCTGTTAGCATTTTCAAGCTCTCTTCCTATGCATGCAAGGACTGTTGCGTCTACCTTTCTACATTCTTTAGTAAATGGCATTTTCACTTTCTTCAAGCCTTTTTAAGATACAGTCAGTTCCAAATAACCACTTGCATAGATTTTCATGAATGTTTTGGGGTGGGGTTTCTTTTCTGTTTGTTTGGTTTTGGGGTTTGGTTAGTTTGGTTTGTTTTTTTTTTAGATACTTGTGCAGTTCTGACACAGGCTTAGGCATGTAGATCCTTCAGAAATGCTCAGAAACAGTGGCCCAATTTAAATTATCTATTGAATGCTGAAACACAAATTGCACATGAAATCCCCAAGCTTCAAGGGTCTCTGGCAGGTCACATCCTACCAGTCACTCAAACATTTAGTCAGTGCTACCCCCATGCACCTATGAAACTGAGGCTGTTTGACACCTCTGAGAATATTTCTCATGTTAGATCTGTTGTAAATGAGCACATGGTCCAGAATAATTAATGGTAACACTTCAGTCCTTTTTTGACAGAGTTGTGTTTCTCATGCAGTTTGTGCTGGTCTGTCTATTTAACTGCAATCAGCCATGCCTGAAAGACAGGAAAGAACAAGACGGACAAGTGTGTCAGTGAGTGAACCTCTTTTCTGTAATTAGAAATGCACAGGGAATAAATTATTCTCTAATTCAAGCTGTCCAGCTCACACTAATAATAACAACTCACGAAGCAATCTGTTTATAAAAATTAAAACTGAATTTGTGAGACCCCTTAGTGCAAGACGGGATTTACTGTGTCGTCTTATTCTGGTTTATCATCCTTAAAGGGCTCAGTCGAGGTAGTGTGAGTGTTTCAGGCCAAACTACACAGCCATTTCAGACATGAATTTTACATCACACATGATTAGCTGAAACTTAATCAGAGATAAATGTAGAAACTCTGGGCAATTTTTTTTTCTCTCTTAAATTAATGGCTGATAAGGAAAAAATGACACAGAATAAAGGTGTGAGCAAACTTGGCCAAAGTCTTTGTTTTCTTCTGTGGACACCTTTTAATACTTCTCCATTCAATAATCTTTGGCTTGCACTGACAAAACCTTTTCTGTGGAGGTGCTGGGGAGGACCCTTGGCAATGGCTCAATAGTTCTTGTTTTGTTTACATAACTATCATTCCTAAAGTCTGATAAATCTTGGTAAACACTAATGGGACTTAGTTGTATCTCTAATAGCTAAGGATTAATTTAAATGACTCCACAGTAGGCCATATAATTTTCAAACACTGATAATAATAAAATTGGAGGAACCTGGCTGATTCTGAAGGGTCTATCTTACTATCACAGCCTAACACTGTAGGTTAAACTCTTCCTTCTCTGGGCTGTAGGGCCAAGAGGCTGAATGGAATCTTGAAATTTTGGTTCCCAAAATGTTTGGCTCAAGGTATTTTAATTGTTTCTTGGTATTTTTTTCTATTATTTTCTCCTAAATTCACAAGTGAGTCATAATAAGGACTATGTAATTGTAGCACCTGATTAAGATGCAAAAAGCTGAGCACTGGAGAGTGCAGAGCCCTCTTACTTGACTTCAACTTGGAGTCAAGTGCAGATGTAATGTTCTGAGAATGAGAACAAGCTCTCCAACAACAAGTCTGAAAATGAGAGTGCACAGTCTCCATTTCAAACCTGAGAAAGTAATCAGGTCTCGGGATTAGATATGTTACTTATCCTCTTTTTAGAGCCAAAAGCTATAAAGAAACTGCTCAGAATTTGAACAGCTGTCATAAAGCATCCCTGACATTTTTAGCAATCTCAGATCTTTGGATGAAGAGCCACGATAGTAACTCTACTTTTTGGAAGGCTGAGGTGTACACAATGAATTCTGTCTGTCAGACAACATGCTGCAAAAGAAAGTGGTGACTACCAGAAGTCAGCCTAGCAGGTAGCAATATTTTTCTTTTTTATTATTGTGGAATCTCAGCAAATCAGTTTATCCATTTTATTCTTCATACCAAATGTAGGTGTTATGGTCAGTTGCTGATCTGAAAGTACAAATGAGATCAAGGGCAGGGAACAAAAGCCATCTAGGTTTTCTGGCACATTCGTGTATATACATCACTTCAAAATGAGTAGAACAAGCTTGAAGAGTCACTGTCCAGTAATTCAGAGTGCCTAATTAATTTAATTGCAAACCATGAAATTCTCAAATTAGTTTATTATTCAAATATATTCATGCATTTCCCTCCCCAAGGGCTCTCCCCCTAAAAAACACCACCTTTTCAGTGCAGCTCTGTTTTGTGAACATCTGAAATCTGAACAAAAGAATATCCACAGTGTGTCAGACCAGTCATCCTTCTATGGGTGTCTGAGGGAGAAAAATAAAGAACAAAACAAAACCCTTCTAGTAAACCTTTCCAGTTTTCCAGGCTGAAGGAGTTACCTTTAGTTCTATGCTCCTGTTTGTCCCAGTAGCTTCTGTAACTAATGAGAATACAAATAATAACTAAACATAATACTAATTGCCAGTTTGGCATGTTTCAGTTTAATGTGAGATTCAGGTACTTGTTTTCAGTTTATATTTGGTTTTAGTATCTTTCTGTCAGTGCTTTTGCTCTTGGGTTTTTTATGCCTTGCCTTTTGAAGTCCAAGGTGAAGTCAGCTGTGGGCCAGAGACTTCACTGATCAGGCTTCTACAAGTAGTAGGAAGGGGATTTCGGATGGAGAAGAGAGAATAAACTCATGTATCACCTTCACAGAGTGCACACTCTTCAAATATTATTTTGTATGAGCCACTGCTGCCCTTCCCATAGCTTTGTAGTCCAACATCTAACATCAGGGAGCTGTGCTAATGAAAGGAGATGGGGACAGATCTGGTGCTTTTTGTGGTGTAACCTCTCATTACAAGAATAAAATAACTCATAAGCTATCAGAGCTTGAGCTTTCTAAGTCCCCAAAATAGACACATCGTTGATTTGAAGTTTGCTTTAGAATCTATTCGTAAGAAATTCCTTCCATCAAAAATAGGATGATCTCTTTCCTTTTTATCATAGTAAGCAAGGCACTCGGGTCTTCCTTGATGGCAGAATCAGACCTGGCTTTTTGTCACGTGGGAAAATAAATAAGAATGAGTTGATGCTAACGCCTCAGCTTCCTACACCTTCACGTGCACTTCAACCTCTCATATGACCTGACCCCAAAGAGGGATGTGTAGAAGTAGTCTTCCTGGTGTATTTTGGGGTTTGATTTTGTTTTCCTTTGCCTTCTCCAGCTTTCATCCCACCTGTGCCCTCAGAGCTTTGATCTGAAGAGCACCCCATGGTGTTACAGATGTTCTGTTGTTATTTCAGTTCTTATGCTTGCTTTTGACTGGCAGCTTCTCAGTGGCCTTGTGCTGGCATCCCTGCTCCTGCTCACCTTTCCTCTCACCTGTTACGGCACAAGGGTCTTTTTTATCTGCCCTGTGACACGTCAGGCTCTAATCCAGGTTTCCTTCACATCTCCTCAGAAGTAATTCTGCTTTCCTGGCTCCCTCTGAGGATCTGTCACCCAACCTCACTCAGTGTTGCATTATTAAGCACTGAGTAGACACCAAGTGAACTTGGTGGAAACTGTATTCAAAGAGTGTTTCTCTCTCGGCGTGTGATCTGCTGTTCCCCTGGTCTCTGGTTCGCTCCCACGGGTGCATCTGCGTGCGTTGGGAATTTTTTTTTTCTGTGGGAATCATCACTACCCGTGTCCTTGCACACTCCTTGCTCTTTGTCAGATACTCTGGTTTTGTAACTGCCACGGAATCGGTGTCAGCGCTGCATTCGAGGAACACTGGGGACATCCAGTGGTCACATGGGTTATAATTAATTACTCCCCATCCCGTCAGGGAGATCAAATTTCCAAGCTTTCTTGTTTTCTCAGTGTTTGACTTGTTTTTCATCATAGCTCATTATGCTGTAAAGTGCCTGACAGAAGGTTGGGATGACTTGTTTTCTCGTGTTTTTTCTTTTTCTCCCCCCCTATGTGATGTTGTTTCGTATCTATCAACAGCAGAAATCAGGAAGTTGAGTCTCTCACAGACAAATATCTGGGGATATCTTTTAATTGCTTTTCAAATTGAGGATTTGGAAGAAAGAGTAAAGAAAATGTGAGCTATTCTTTTGAATGCATAACACTGGAATAACTGGTAAATAAATGTTAATGCTAGTGGTGCCGGGGAATTTTATTTTTTTTTGTTTGTTTTGAAAGTGATGACAAATAATCACAACTTAAACTTTTCATACCACTTTTTCAAATTACCTCATGCATAATTCATGCGTGCCTTGGTTCATCTGGAGTCTGTAATGAGGCTGAGGAGCCGTCTCCTTCCCTTTCCTGAGTCTGGCAGTCTCTGCTTGTCACGGAAGAAGAGACTCCCATTTTCCTGACTGAATGTTTTTTTCTGGAATTATTCTGAACAGGATAGATTTCAAAGTACACAAATAAAAATAGACTTGTTCTGTGGTTGTCGTAATACAGCACAACAGTGAGTTCCAGTCCTTTACATCAGAGGATGGAATATGCTTCTTCCCCTGCCCTGTTTAAAGGCTGCTTGTTGTGTAATTGTGCAGAGGAGCCAACTGTCCTTTGCCCACTCAGTAGCTCCAGAAATGGCACAAGCTGATCTTCTGGTTTGTAGCATCAGAGCAGTAAAAATGTCTGTCTGCTGTGCATCAGCGTAGTCAACTTTGCTCTCTATTTTAGTTCAGAAATATTAAAAAAGAGTACGAACCCTCTGGGGATTGAGAGAGCACATAAAAGTCTAAATTCTTT
Source organism: Pipra filicauda (assembly GCF_003945595.2). Taxonomy (NCBI): domain Eukaryota; kingdom Metazoa; phylum Chordata; class Aves; order Passeriformes; family Pipridae; genus Pipra; species Pipra filicauda. The sequence continues at coordinate 857,826 of NW_024103485.1, read as the reverse complement.
TTTTAATTAGTTTCTTATAATTTTATGTAGTATTATATTTCTCTTAGTCCATCAGATACTGGAAATACTGCCTTTTTTTGTTGTTGTCAAATAACAAATTAATTTAAACAATATGATTGTTTCTCTGCTGTTTTCGGTTTCCACATTGAGATAAAATTTGTGGAAGACATGGGAGAAATTCTAGTAAAGGTCACTGGCCTAATGATAAAATGTCTTTAAAAGTTTTATGATCCTTTAATGGAGTGCTATTGGACAATTCCTCCTGGAAAAGATCTAGCTCTGTAATAAAGCCTTTCAAAGGAACACTGTAAACTTTGGTACAGCAACTCTTTTCCCTGGGTTTGCATGTGGTACTGTGGTGGCAGTGACCAGCCAAAATGCTTTAAACATTTGGAAAAGATATGGCATACAAACAAAATAAGAGAAAAGTAATGGGTTTTAAATATTACCCTGATGAAAGAGTATGACAATTTCAACAAGAAAAACACTTATATAGAGAAACACTTAACTAAAATGCATTTGTCATCTGACAAAGTTATACTGAATTATCTCCACTTTATTTGTGAAATGATATCTGGTTTATTCCAGTGTACCAAGATGGTTAAATTTCAACAAATCCTTAATTTTCCCTGGGTGATAGAGATGGTGGGAATGTGAGATTGGAAAAGCTGCTGTGTTCTCTCACTTTCTGTTCTTCTCTGCTGCTATTTTCCCATACAAATTCGTTTTCAATCTCCGCTTTAAAAATATGGATAAATACCATAAGCTAACTAATGGGTGTGACTGAATTTATGATAGAAGTGAGCATTTACATAGCCTAACTTTTAAAACAATTTTCTCTTTAGGCCAGCCCTGTGCCCTTTGGTGGAAATCTTCCGAACAGTGATTCATTCCTACTGATACTGAGTTTTGAAATAAATGCATTTCAAAGGTCTGAATAAATGTTATGCACGTGGCTCTTTCACGTTGCTGACAATGCAGCAGTGATGGTTATTATTTCCTTAAAATAAAACGAAATTTTTGGACGTTTGAGGGGGTGCTCAGGAAAGATCAGGGCTGTACATCCTGTGTAGCAGGCCATTAATCAGCTCAGCAGCAGAGCTGAGACTAATGTGGCAGCTCACCTGATTCCTTCTCCTCTTCTTTCTGGAGGGAGCTGCTGCTTCTACTTAATGTCTCCAAACAACCTACAGTAATATGCATTTGAAGTTCTGCCAAAGGAAAAGTGTAACAGTGTTTGACAGTAGTAGCGGATATCATGAAGATGGTGGGGGGGGTGTTTTGTTTGTTTTTTCATTTCTTGAGATGAGCCTTTCCGTTTTTGCGTGAAGTTTTGCTTGATTAATGTATTCATTAAAGAGGAGTGACGGTAATGATTAAACAAAAACATCTTTAAAATGCAGAGTTCATTTCAACCCATTTGGTTTTTTGTTGCACACAAATTGGATTGGCATTGCATCCTGCACAGCAGGTACTCCACTTGAAATCAAAGACAGATGCTTTTATAGGATTAGAAAGGATATCTTGAGGGGTGGAGGAAGAGATTGAGGTTGGGGGCTTCTGTTGCTTTTTCTTGTACTTTTTAGTAATAATGTTAAATGAATAATGATAACACTGCTGTTTCGTCTGCCTTGAGTACTAATAGTATTGTTTCCTTGCAATTAAAAGGAAACAAAAGCTTCATTGTAACTGAAATTCTGAAAAAATCAAGAATACTTGCTTGAGATTCTTTCCCTCATAAATAACTAATGGCACCTGAGTCTATTTGAATTTTCATGCTAAATAGCTCTGAATGAAAATATTTGACTGCTGAGTCATGCCAGGTTGCCATGTTAATTTTTTTTTTTTTTTATTATCTGACAGTGTATGTCTTTTAAGAGCTTCACAGATTGCTCAAGCTAGTCTTTGCTCAAACAGAAACCTGATGAGGGAGCTGCAGGTTGCAGGGGATTGCAGCTGGTTAAAATTAATGCAATTGAAGCAGGTCTCTTGAAAGAGAGATCTCAAAGGCTCAGTTGTGAGCAGGACTGCTGAAGGTTCTCAAATGCCCTGCAGCCAGCTGACTGCTGCAAAGAGGGGGAAAGGCCTGGGGTCACTTCTATGGCTCCAGCAGTGCCTTCCAATTTAAAATGCCCATTCTGGCTGCCCTTTAAGGGGTGTGATCTACAAGGGCCACAAGCACCCTTTGAAAATTGAACTTCGGTGAAATATCATCTTGAGCACCCAGATCCCATTTGTCAGCATATTATAAGCCAGCATTTCCCACAAAACATTTTGAGATTGTTTGGCATTAAAATTTATCCTATCCTCATGTTGGCTTTTGGGCTCCTGAGTTGGAATACCTTCCTTGCAATCTGCTGTGTCTAATCATCCAGGATTTCTGTACATTACAGCCATTCTGATAGTGGTTACTGTAGCTTGCACTATTCACTGTTTTCCCCATTTTGTCCACATTTATGGCTTTACAAAATATTTCTTATTTAATCTCCTTTTAAAGACATAATTCAAAGAGCTTCTCCTGTCTCTTGACAATACAAAGCACCAAAAACATTGTGTTTTCCAAAAGAAAACATAAAGTGCCACTTTTTTTAATACTGTATTATTTGTAGCCAAATCTTAGCCTCACCTGTACAGAAGAGAGCTGAAGGGAGGAGCAGCTGGTTAAGAATTTTCACCTTTTTTTATTGTCATTGTTACTTTCCTTAGTGTGTGTCCAAAGATTCAGATTACATTCAGGGTTTGCTTCTCTATATATTGTTCAAATACAACAGATGGAGTGTCTCTAACCTCAGGAACTTGTCGGTGCCTTATGAAACAATAAAAACAGAATTCTGAGAAACAAGAGAGAAATATCAGGTATTCCAAGCAATTAAAATTTTTCTTCAGCTAATGTCATTTGATAACATCATTTCATGTTATTTGAGTTTCATCTCAGCAGTTGGTGAATACTGTCAGTTCTAGATCATAAGAATCACGAGTGGGCTCTTTTTCAGGATTTAATATCTGTTTTCATTCTGCTGCCTGGCTTGACATTGAGTCTTTTTTGAGGATCTGAATGTGTGGCATGACCTATGGGATTTTTCAGCCATAAAGGCCTAAAGTTGCTATAAGAGTTTTTTATTGTTGTTATTGGGTTTGGGTTTTTTACATTTCCTACATTTTGTCTGTAATGTATATGGTTTGGAGAAGATAAGAACAAAATTCAGATTTTTGTGATCAAACCATGGTAAGGTGTGGCATTTTGTCATTGATTTTGCTGCTGAAGAAAAATCCTGAAGTCTGGGAATCTGCAAATTATTGCCCCCGACTCTTACCTAACTTTACTTTCAAAACTGATCTCTTCTGCAGATTTAACTTTATATTTTTCTTTTCAGGGTTTGCCTAACACTAAATTTCTCTACCCAAGTTCTGTATGAACTTCTAGGTTGGTATAGTCAATTCTTGACCGGGTTGGTTTAGTTTTCACAGTAAAGGAACTTAACCTGTATAGTTCACCAAGTCTGGACCAAGGGAATAAATCAATAAGATGCTGTTACATTTTTGTGGTCCTGCTTGAGAAATAAACTGCCATTTAACTACGTGCAAGGCAATAACTGTGTCTTTCATAGTACCTCTCTTATTCCAGTCTTAAATCAACCTACAGATTCCAGCAGAAGCCATTTGAAAGTGAATAAACACCCGGAAAGCAAAAATATAGGCCAGGATTCACAGAAGCATGTTTTCTAATCCTAATATTTTTGTGTAAGAGTAAATTTGCTTTTATTCTGCCTCCATTGTTGGCATATTGTTGGTATATAAGCTCTTTTATTGGTTCAGACTTTAAAGAGCACTCTAATGAATGCTTGCTTTCCATTGAACTTTTGGGAGAGAGAGACTTATGATGCATTTTTTCAAAATCATGAGCAGAAAAGCAGTTTGCTTACTCAAAAACAGTATCCCCATTGAAGAAAGATGTGGTGTTTATCATTCAGCAATCAACTTAATTGCCTTCCATTATGAAATTGGCTTGGATTTTTGGGTTTCCGCCATAACAGTTTTTAATAGCACAAATGAATTTTTCATAGAATGAGAATGAAAATAAGTTCCAAAATGATGAATTCGAAGACACATTTTTCCACTGTGCATTCTTCTGTGCTCCTGCTGGAAATCATCGAGTCGTATGTTGTTATTGCTTGTCAGAAGACCCATCCAGATGGGAAGTCCTTCTATTTTATTTAGCAGAGGCTGTAGGAAGCCAAAAATAGGGAAGTGGAGAGAGCCTTGAGATCTTCCAAAATTGAATACAAGAGGAATGTAATCAAACACCCATGAGCACTTAAGTTTTACTTATTTCTGACTTCAGTAGGAGCTCAGATATATGGGTAGGGTCATGTTACTCTGAGCTTCATCCCCGAGCCACAACACATTTTAATGCTTATTTTCTCCATTGTAAGGGAGCATATACACAGGTCAGGCCTTCCTCTCATCTTGGAAATGATGGCCACAGCAGATCCACAGCTAAGAAAACTAAGAAACTAAATCCACAACACTGTGTTGGTGAATGAGGTTGTAGGGATGCAGGTAAACAGACAGATTTGGGGAGTTTGTTTCTCAAAAGTTCTTTCCTCCTTTCACCTCGTTCTTTCTGCTTCCCTCTGCTTGAGAACCCTTTGGTTCCTCTAAGGTTGGTCTGAGCCCACAGTAATTGTAAAAATTATACCTGAGGGGGCAGGAGAAGCAACAGAAGCAGTGTGGGGGTTTTCCTGGAGGATCTGCTTAGTGAGGTGAAGTCACTAAGTATCTGAAAAACAAATAAAAAAACAAACAAACTTTACTTTTATGAACTCGGAGCACTATTTGAAAACAAAATGTTTACCTCTTTCAATATGTCTTACATATTGAGAGCAGCAGGATCCCTTTCCTCATAGGTACAAAAATAACTTCTGCTGCTATAGAGGGTTTTTCCCTGGAAGAAAATCTACATTAGTTTATGCTGATTTGCCTGTGACCAGTTGATGTTTAATTGCATCACAGCTATTTAATTTTAAAAATAAGTAAAATAACCCCTCAGCTTTCTGTGCCAGAAATCAAATTTTCTTTAGCCATCATATTTTGCTACAGGATCTGTTCTTCACAAACAGCGTCTCAGTACATATTTCGTGTCTCATTTTCTCAGTCTTTCTCAGCTCCTGAGGTCTGAATATTAACATAACACTAAAGTTAATTTTTACAGATATTCAGGAAACTTTCTAAAAGGAAACATTTTGAAGATGACGTTGTGTAAAAAAATCCAACACAGCTTTGCAGTGCTGCTTTGGCTTTGTGAGCATTGATTTCCTGGTTGGATTTGTTGATTGGATCGGGGGTTTTGTAGCTAGTTATTTTATCGTGCATTTTTTTTAATACCATTAATTTTCATGGCTATGTTATTGCAAGACTTTTGCAGAGGGTGTATTACTCCAGGCATTTACTATTTATTAATTCTAAGTAAAATTTTAATTTCCTCGTATCTCCCATGTAAACTGGAGTGATGAAAGCAAATGTTGTTATTGAATTTCATGTTCTCTATTCCAGAAGAAAAAAAAAAAAGAAAGCTTTACTGGGATAAAGTTTTTAGGGTTTTTGCTGGATATTCTTTCTTGGCAGATGGAAGTTGCCGTAAAAAAGAAGAAAATAAATTGCATGGAATTTCAAACTTGAAAAAAAAAAAATTAAAAATTTCAGATTCTGTATTTGTCTAAACTTCTCTAAAAATTAATTCTGAAGCTAAAGTACTTCAGGAATCTTATAATCTAGGAAAATCAAACTGGTATCCAACACACATTAGTAGATGCTGACTTCTTCCAGTGGTAACTGCTGTGTGTGTTTGTAGCTGTCAGGAGATCATGTGGATGCATTGCCTGATAATAGCTGTATTTTTTACTTACCTGTCAAATTTGAAAGGATGAATTGATGGGGTATGTGGTTTAAACGGGATGGATGTGGATGCACACAGTACATGTCTGTCAAGGAAAGCTGGAAATGTGTGAGTCAATTGTATATTGTTTTGTAGTAGGTAAATTTTTAATCACATTGCATATGTACTTTTTCGGTGAAGGAAGTAATTGATATTTGGGACACAGAGGGATATAAATATTTTATTCAGTCTCCTAAAAATAAAAGGAGCCATGTGGGTTCTTTCATGAACTTATATGTTTATAAGGTTTAAGATGAAGGAATTTATTCATGAATGTCGAGAAGCAAAAATACCATCAGCAACAACAGCTGTCTAAGTCAGTTGAGACGGTAGTGACTTACACAGTTTTGTTTTAGATCTGCTTTCACTTTTGAGGGAAGGGAGCTTGTAAACACTCACACCTTTGAAAGTAAATAAAAATCTCAGTAGGTGGTGACACACCTCCTTTACCTTTGCCTACTAAATCCCATCACCAAGTCCTGCATTCCAATCTCTCTTTGGCACTGTGGTACAGAGTGACCAATATGAGCTGCAAGTCTGGATTTTTTGGAAGGAACTTATTTTCTGAGGCACTAATTGGTCTTTTCTTGACAGAGCAAAAGTGGCTCAAGCCAACTGCATCATACATGGCATTCTGTTCTTTAAAACTGCACCCACTGGGACTTTTCACAAACTGAGAAACCTTGTTATGCTGAAATCATGAGTGGAGCTTCTGGACACTGATGTGACAGTAGCATTATGTACTTAATGTGGCTGTTGGTTGTTTTTTTTAAAGCTTTTTATTCAGGTATTCAAAACCAAGGAAACATCAATGACATATTTTATTTAATCTGAGAGCTGTGCCAAGTTACGTGCAAGTGATGAGTACTAGGGACACTGCTGCACATTACCTGGGCAGAGAGCTTTGTACCCACCACTAGGCTAGATTCAGGAAGAAGGTTCAGGGAAAATGTGATTAAAACAAGAAGCTGAAATATTGTAGAAAAAAACCTTAATTTGCTGCATTTCCCTCTTTATTTAAAAAGTAGCTATTAATAATCCCCATCTCTGCATGTGCAAATACAGTGGGACAAGCCCCAGTCTGACCTGGAGAGGAAAAGTAGGATGGGTGCAGATGTGCTGGGCAGGTGTTAACATCATACTGAATGCTGTTGGCAGGGGATTGTCAGACCTCTCAGAGCCCACCCTCTGCACTCAAATCTCACATGGTTAAACAGATGATAAATCAAGAATTGTTTTGAAAAAATAACCAAAAGCAAGTCTAATAGGTTCTCTAAATCTGATCAGTGCATTGCATTGTCCTCGTCCCTCTTTATCCCACTTTGATAATGCTATCATCAGTCCCTCATGAAAATATTTAGCTTAAAATCTGTGGTTTAGCATCAGTAGTTTGGCATTGTGGTTGTTTGGTTCCCTCTCCCCCCCCCTTTGTGTTGCTTGCTGCACGTTGAGCACAGCATGTTGTTTAAAAAGCCTGTGGAAATATAGATTGGGTGATCTGTCTCTTTTAGACCATTCAGTGATGAAATTTCTACTGTACTACTTTATTGTGACATTATCTGACTAGATAAAGCCATTTTCTGTCTGAGAAGGGAAAGAAGCTGGCAGTGTCTACATAAATCGTGTTACTCATTTCATGCCGAGACAGGGGTTCCCAAAGGGAGATCCTCTGGGACACGTCCCTCCTCAACAGAAAAACAAACAGAGGCACAGCCTGTTTCTGAAGGATGGGGCTGATCACTTTTACAACATTGCTGTTATTACAATAAACAGCTATTGCAGTTTAGTTTAACAGGTATCCCAACAGCTATTAAAAAGTAAAGAGTATAAGAAAGAAATACAGCCTCCTCCTGCTCCCTGCTTTCCCCAAAGCACTTGGCATCACCCTTGGGCTCCAATTGCAGCAGAATGACTGCATATCTTAAAATAATGTAATGTGGGTTTGTTCATGCCAAAATTGCTGCTTTGTCTGGCTCCTTTGAATACTATTGTTCAATATTAGTGTGGCAGCTGTCAGATCTGTTTGTGAAAGCAGCACCAGCTTTTAATAGCTCTTTATTTTGTGAGCTGCTCACCCATAGATCCTAACAGGCTTCATAAAAAGAAGGTAAAATTCTTATCCTAGTTTTGCAGATGGAGGACTGTGGTCTTTAGAGATAGATAACTGAATAGGGGAGCTGGACAGGATTTCTGGCAAAAGCTATTTTTTGTCAGGAAACATTGATTCATTAAAGCTCTTTTGCAAAAGCATATGCTTTGATGAAACTCCTGGCATGAAGTTTTCCTGAAGCGTGGAACAGAATTTAAAGACAGATTTTCTGTGCTAGCAGAAAAGTGAACACGGACCTTCCTCTGTGGCTGTGAGGGGGCCTGGGTCACCCAGCTGGGCTGTTCAGCTCCTGCCAGAGCTCCTGTGTCCTCCACAACAGCGTGCTGTTATCCAGGGATGCTTTTTGCCGTCCCCTTCAGATGCTGAGACCTCTTGGTGGACAGGGAGTTGGGAAGAGGGCAATTTTCCAGAGTCTGCTTTGAAAGACTTGTGATCTGCTCCTCTTCAGCAGGCTGTCCAGGGCTGGCTTTGTGATCTCACTGGGCAAACACCTGGAATAACTCCAGGGTCAAATGCAAAGCAGTATAGAACAGTGGAAAGTTGCATATACTGAGGAGTTAAAAGAATTTTGTACTTGACAGAGAAAATACTGGTAGTTACTGGGAAGAAACTACTGACAGCATCCTAGAAATCAGTAGCTCTGGCTGTGTGGACATCCTTACTGCTGTTCTGAGCCTCTAGAAGGAGGCTATTACTCTTCTGGTGGAGTCCTTGATCCACGAAGAACAGCCGCAGCTCTAACAATAACATTCTGCACTTTTCTAGTTACTGCTACGCAACTCAAAACTCCTTTACAGAGCCTGCATGAAACATCCTGATGTATCTGAGCAGTGAGTAGGATAGTCAGTGTTTTTACAAGCGGGGGAACCGGAGATCTGAAAGACTAGGAGATGTGCCCACTGTCACATGGGAGGTCTGTTGTGCGCCGGAGACTGAGAACAGAAGTGTCGGCTCCTTCGGCATGCGGAGCGCGCTCACCTGTGCTCAGCACTGCACTACGGGTCTCCTGGTGCGCCGCTCCCTGCCTTGCCCACATTACCACATCCCCACCTAGAGGCTCAGTACTCCAGGAAGAAATTAAAATGTAAAAAGGAAAAAAAAAAAAACCTACTACCTTTTCTATCATACCTGGTTTTTTGGGTTTTTTTGTTGTTTTTTTTTTTTAAGCACAGCCCTTTTATTTATTTCTTTTCTTTCTCTGTGTGTGCATGCCCACTTTGTTTTCCAGCTCTATCCAAAATACCCAGAACTGTGTAGTCGGCTGATTGGTGTCTTCTGGGGTCTTTTCTCCTTTGATACAATGCTGCTGGCTGTTCTGTACCTGCTACTTTATATCCTTCCCCCTCTCATATATAGCTACCTATATCATATGGAAAGGATCAAACAGTTTTGATTTTTCCCAATGATACTGGGAAATGCAATATTTATCACAGGTTACTTGCAGAGAAGAAGAAAGGAGAATCTAAGAGTGTTCCCTTCAGCTGTGTTTCTGTCAAGGCACGGTGTACGTCCCAGTCCACCTCTGTTTTGCTCAGTGTGTTAGTTCTGCTCACTACGAGGTGTAATGCAGCAAGACTGATAAAGTTGGTTGCCCACTGGCCATGCGAAGGAGGAAAAATAACCAAAGCTGGTTGTTAGTTATCCCCACTAAAGTGCTAAACAAATCTCCCAGCAGCTAAACTCCCTTCCCTTTTTATTACTTACTGTACCTTGTAAATCAAATATTTATTAACTGAAAACAGCTTTGCTCACTGACTGATCTTGCAAACATGGGACAAATTCACCACAGCTGGCTAGTGGCCAATTGCTTATTCAGGCTGCTAAAGGAAATCGGCCCGGTGGAAAGACAAACTATGTGATGGTTTTTCTTCCCCCTCCCTTCCTCTCTTCCCAGGAACAAACCGCTAACATCACAAACTTTGTCTGCCACATTTACCTCTCATGAAAACGAGTGTGCCTGAACGAGGTCACTGATACTCTTTTGAAGAGGACTTTATTTTTGTCATGCCTGTGTCGAAAACAGAGCTTTAGTGGTTTGAAATGGCACGAGCAAACACAGACATTATTTCAATTAGCGTATTGGGTCTGTCACCCGGTGAAATGAAAAGATCCTTTAAGCATCTGCTTCTGCGGTTGCCGTCTGATCATCTCTTCCCGTCTTCTGGCTTCGTGTTAATCCGTGAGGGTCCTCAGCAGTCCGACTGCAGCAAGCCTGAAGCTCTTGGATGTTGAGGGATGACAGGATGCAAAAGAACAAAACTAAATTCACACTCACTTCCTCTTTCTTTGAAAGTGCCACCGGTAAACTTGAAAGATCTTTGCATCATCCGAAGCTTTGCATTTGGTTGCAGTAATGAAGGTGGTTTGCTGCCCGTTGTCTAATAAATATCCCCGGGGAGCACAGAATGACAGCACAGTTATGCTCTTTCACTGAAAGGGAAGCCATAGAACAGGCAGGAATTGCAGGCATTTAGGAGAGGCTCTACAAGGAGTTGTTCAGGGACACTATTTTCCTTTCACTCTAAGGCCAGAGTCACCTGCTGCCAGCACACACTTTGCAGTAAATGCACAGAGCAGGCTGGGTATCATCAGTGAGTCCACTTTCAGGGACTCATTTTAGGCCAGAGGGTCCATGCCTCATGCCCTGAAGTTTTGCTCAGCAGCTCTGTGTCAATGCTCATCAGCTGTGGTTGCACTGATTTCACTGGTTATTACCAAAAGGATTTCAAATCTTATGAATGCTTTGTGTAATTATCTTTGTTCTCTCTCTTGGACTAATTTGAGGGATTATACAGTGGTGCACCCCTCACAGCAGCACTTTCACCCAGCCTGAAACAACAGCCAGCTCCTGAGCGCGTGTTCTGTTTCCCTGCCGGTACATGAGGGTCGCTCATCCTTCTCCATCAGGAGCTGCTGGCTTGGGAGTCCTGCAACACAGCATCCTGGAGGGCACTGGGTAGCCATCAGTACTTCTGCAGCACTTTGGTCTTTGCACAAGCTCTCAGAATCTGTGTCTCTATGCAGCAAGCAGTGGCCTCGTGAGTACTGGTTTGCTGGACCACAGCACGGAGCTCCTTGGTTGGTGGGACAGGGCTGGGCAGCAGGGAGGTGGCAGCTGCTCCATGGGACATGGCCATCCTCACATTCTTCAGCTGAGAGTGCACTTAGAGCAAAGGGCTTCACTGCCAGAAGAGGACAGGGTCCTTAATACATGTTCCTGAAGCCCCAGGTCACCAGTTCCTGTCAGGCTAGTCACACTTTTTTTCCAAAGACTAAAAACCATAATCATGTCTGGGTCTTCTGACCCATCCCCTTGTGAATTATTGTTAATATTTTCTCTTTTTCATTTTTATACCTTTGGATAGTTGAAGATGGATATACTCTGTCTTTAATCACTTTGCCAAGCTGGAAATATTTATATATTTATACAAAAAAATTCTACATTTTATATTTGTGACAAGATGCATGAGCATTGCTGAGTAAGAAGGAACTGTCAGGACCCACAAATCTTTGTGTTAATTTTACATCCACCAAGCAGGGATAATATATTTTATAGCTTGCATTAACAAGATGGTCATCAGGGACTGCTCATTTAGATAATAGTCACCAAGTCATGGTTGTTTTTTTTTTTAAAATTCACTTTTAATGTGTATTAACTGTTGTCTTGAAAGATCCCTGAATACAGAGCAAGAGTGGAGTAGGGAAAGGCAAGAAATCCATAGAAAGCTGCTCATAGTCTGGCTGTAATAGGCTGTAATAGGTATTCCATTAAAGAATACTTTAAGATTTATGTAATATTGTTGTGACCTTTAGTAATTAATGACTTTGTAAAGCTATTTGATTTGATACTTTCCCTGGTTCCATCACAGTCTTGCCTATCCACAAAAGCCAATTTGACCAACGAAGACACAGGTATAAGTCACAATAGCTAGTTTGAATTTTCCCCTGTGCAAATGGCCTTCTTGGCTATTAAGAGTACTTTTCTATTTAGTTTAATTTAGGAAATGAGGAAATGGAGGAACCTCTTTCCCGACACAAGCACCTGTGCAGAGGACGCCGTGATTTTGCAAGGAGGGTCGACCTTTTTTGCCGGCTGAGTCATCTGATGTTCCTCACAACTTCCCAGGCTTCACTTCCAGGCCACCCAGGTCTTTCTGCTTACAGAGTGCTGGCTGGGTGACGGCAGGCCCAGATGTCAATAGTATCTGGCTCTGAGGGAGCCATTACAAACCCCCCAGACACACTCAGTTACTGGTTAACCGCGACAGGATGGACACAAGCCCCGGTGCCTCTCCCATCTGCTGAAGGATGTTTGTCTTGCCGCAGGTACCTGATGGATGAGGATGTGATTGGTGTCATGTTGTGCATAACACAAGCACCGAAAGATCAAAATGCTAAATTTATTGTTTGCCTTTCCCGGGTGAGAGCATTATTCTGCAATTCTGAGGTTTCAGATCTCTTTCCACCCTGTCCCAAGACATCTGTAGGCTGCTTAGAAAATGTTTTGAGGAAAATCTTTTGACTCAAAAGTGTGTCCAGAGCAGTCTTATGTTTACACCCCTTGGACACTTACCTAGAAATGCAGTTTCAAATCTTTTCTTGCTTGCTCCAAACTAGTTATTTCATTTCAGATAAATACAGAAATTAGAGCATTCTTATCCAAACCTTTCTGGTTGCCATGAAGTGGTGCTTTGTCATTAAAAAAAAAAAAAAAAAGAAAAAGAAGAAGACAATAACCAACTCCTTGTATTGTGTACTGTAATGTATTTCTTATTTCTGGGAACAGGCCTTTTACATTGTTAAGCCAGGTATCAGCTCTAGGTTTAATGCACCTCTTGTAGGAATGTTTATTTGCTGTGTGCTGTTAGTTATTCTGAAATTGTATTTTATTCTTTAAGGTTTGCTTTCTTTGTTTGGTGGTGAGAGGTGTTTTTTTTTAAATTTGTCTTAAACTGGTCCTGATTTTCCAAATAGTGCTCTCTGACAATAGAAAGCATAAAGTACAGGATCTCTGGGGCCCCTTTACTTTGTTATTACTAATGTTTTGGGTAAAAGGATTTAGGCTGAAGCAGGGTCAGCCTAATTGTTGTAGTTTGGAAGTAATTTTACATGTGATAAACAGATTGGCCCTTGAGTTTTTCAGTTTCTGCCAATCCATTAAGTATATATATAGCACATCATAAGACTACACGATTTATTCTTTCAATCTCTTCTTTTTCTCTGAATACATTTATTAAAAGGCCAAGCTAAATCCAGTTTGCACCTGACTGACCTGACCCCCGGGAATTAACCTGATTTGCTGTCTATAAATATGGGGGTGCAGTTTGCCTGGATGCTGGGGGAGAGGGGCAAGTGGATGTTGTGATGACGGGTCTCTCACCCGTGTAGCACCACGTAAGTGAGGAGAAACACTTTAGTCGGGTGTCAAAACCAGCTCAGAGGAAGCAAGCCTTTCCCACTAATTGGTTTCTAAGCGCTATTTATTCCTCTTGTCACCAGATCCACTCACACCTCTGGGAGCACAGCACTCCTGAGTGTGGCTTCGTCGGGTTTCTTCGCACGTTGTCACGGTCCGAGGTGTGTGGCAGCTGCCGTAAGCTTTGGGGCACCGTACCCCCCTCAGGCAGATGCAGTGGGATGTGTGCCATGTCTGTGATGGAACCAGGGCTCCTTGGGCAGTGGGGAGCTCGGGGGCCCCTAAGCTTTGCTCCCCTGCAGTGGGGGATCACTCAGGAGAGTAGGGAGCGGATCTGAGCCCTCCTGTCCACTCCCAGCAGACAGGTCTCTGTCAAAGTTTGCCTCATCCCTGGAAACATTCGAGGTCGGGTTGGGTGTGTCTCTGAGAAATCTGATCTAGTTGAAGCTGTCCGTGCCCATGGCAGGAGGGTTGGACTAGATGACTTTTAAAGATCTGTTCCAACCCAAATAATTTTATGATTCTGTGGTTTCTGGTGCCTTCACTACCAGGAGAGATGGCCAAGGTGACTTTGGCTGCGTGTTCCTGGCCAGTGGCAGCAGCGCTGCAGTTGCAGCAATCAGAGCTGGCTCCATGCTGGATTGGGGGGTGCCCAGTCCAGCTGAAAAACAACCAACCTTGGGACATGGTGGGAAACAGTTGTTTTAAAACCAAATCAGCTCCCTGGCCTGGCCAGCTGCACAACCACCCAAACAGCTCTTATGGGCATGGAGAAGACAGGAAGTGCAGAGTTGACCCCATAACAGTCCAGCTCACTTGCCTCCCTCCAAACTAAGCATCAGGGCTAGCTCAAGAAAACTTCTTGACCATCTTTCTCTCTGCAATCCAGAGGCAGCCAGGCTGCTGTTCTCCCATGAGGGGATGGGAGAGGGAGGGGAAGAGTGACAGATTGGTGAAAGGAGCACTATACCTCTGACAGCTTACAAATGTATGGGAAACAAGGTTGGCAAAAGGCAGCATTAGGTGTTCCTGCTGGCAGCTAATGGTGTCCAGTCATGTGGGTTAGTTTAACAAAGACAGATAGTAATGGATTAGCTGTACCAGAGCAAATGTTTTATCGGCAAGTAACCATTTATAACCTACAGTGCTCTTCCACCCAGAATTTTCCTACTAAATTTCCTGACAAACCACTGTCCTAGCACCACCTAGTGTCCAGCCTTGCAATTCAGATGTCATTAACAGAATTGCAGCCATTTGCAGGAAAAGAGGAAAATAAAGGTCAGGTTTGGGGTTTTTTTGGTGGTGGTGTTTTTTTTAAGCTAATGTAGAATCCAACAGTACCTTTCTAAAAGTCCACAGTTGTAACATCTGAATAATGCTTTTATTTCCAAATCCTGTCGTTTCTTAGCGTGATTGTCTTCTCTTGGATGTCTGAAATCTCTCTGCACAGAAAAGAGCAGCAAGCAAGAACCCTTCTTGATAGGGGTGTTGAAATTTTCACTTTCAGTAAGGGTATCTTGGCTGAATGAATGAGGAGCTCAGAGGTATTAAGAAGGGACTTCATGAAAAATGCAGGTTCTTTAATGCTGGTGGCAAGGCAAAACAGTGGTTAAAATTTTTCTGCTTAAGAGTACTGAATTATTTCCAAGAGGATGGAGAAATGGAAAGCAGAGTGTGCCACAAAGAACAGCAAAATGAGACCATGGTGTGCCTGGCAATACAAGCTGGCGTGTAAAGCAACCGAAATTATTACAAAGTGTCCTATTTCTCATGAAGTCAAATGCACAGCAGGAATGTTGGCACTCCCAATTCCAGTCTTGGAGAGGAAGACTCTCATCATAACTTATTGCAAATCACTGGGTTTATTAGCATTATAGAGCCAGGAGTGTGTGTTTGTATCCCTTCTGTCATACTACAGCTATGGGGTTAAGCCTCACAGCTTGTAAAGTGGAGCAGACTAATTATCATACATAAGAAATTACTAAAATCTGACAGTCACATGTCTCCTGGGAAGGACAGCCCATGACATATCAATGTAGGGAAGAAAATCACTTTGGGAAAAACTCCCAAATTTTCAGTGGTTGCCGATGGTGTGATTTCCCCCAGTGCCTAACAGAAATCCCAGACTGCACAAACACTTTTGATTGATGCACCTCAAGGTCCATTGTGTGTGTGTGTGGCTGTCAACACCACAGCTGCCTGCTCGTGTTGTCCACTGTGGACACCCCCAGCTGCTCATACAAGGGGACCTCAAAGCCATGAAGATCCCCAGTACGGTCCCAGCCAGTGCTCTGAGCATTGCTCCATCTTCACTAGAGGACTTTTACCCGCATCCACCTTCAATTCCAAAGGAAAGCCCTGCCCAAAGACCTGTCAATTCACACCAGTTTGCCCAGAGATCACCATTACCTGTCCTACAGGGAGAGGGGGGACTTGTTGCAGGAAACACCAGCACAGTCTGCCAAACACTTGGGGGCCGTGTTTCAAATGATGGCCACTTTTGAAATGGATGAGCAGAATAAATTATTAGAATAAGTAGAGTTAACTTCTGAAAGGACCCTTCTTTGATAACGGTAGACTTTGGAGAGGAAGAGAAGGAGCCACATGAATAACGTGTGTGCCCCTTACAAAGAGATGAGCTTTCTGACGTGAGGTTACCTGAACCCCTGGCAGCTGCTGAACATCCCTGTGCTTGCTGATGTGGAGATACTCCACCTGAAGTTTGTCACTTCACTAATTAGATGATTGTTAAGATTTCGGGTGGGGATTTTTCCTAGCAGATGTTTTTCTTCACTTACCTTTTTTTTTTTTTTTTAATTATTCCTGGTGTTTTTGCCTATCAAATTGCAGACTTCTTCAAAGGAAAAGGAATAAGCAGTTGTCATAACAACAAAGCTCTTCATTACCACAGGAACCTTTGACAGCTTTATTTAAAACATTAAAAAAAAATTAAAAGAAAAATCCAACCAATTATTTTTATCAGTCTGATTCATGTACTTCTTAAACAGATTACAGTGTATTCTCTAGCAGTTACACTGTGAAGTGAGTATGGCTTGAATATTTATGATAATTTAAACTTTGGGAAAAAAAAATTTAGAAAGTGAGTTAGTTGTATTTATGTGCTTCCTGTGGCAAGAGCTCACCTTGACTTTTAATTAGAGGATATGATGCAAAATTTAAAGGTGGAATTTTTCTTTTTTTCTCACACATGTGAAGCAAAATGATCATAGTATGAAATAAAATACTGGGTTAGTCATTCATATGCTCTAGACAATTATGTCTTCCCTTTTTCAAGCCATAAAAAAGCACCCTGAAGGTAGAGGAGGAGTGACTTATTTGTTAAAGATGGAGGCCCTTTGCAAAATTTAGAACTGACTCCTGGTTTTAAGTTTCGGTTCTCTGAAGCTGAAGGAGAGGGGGATAAAAAGATGATCAACTATTGCTGTGCTATCTTACAGAAGAGGAAGATGCAGGAAGGTGTTGCAAATGGCTCCTCCACTCCCTACAAAAAGCCTGTTTAATAGGAGGTGTGACCTGCTGGGGCAAGAGGAGGAGGGACAGAGCTCTGCCTGGCCATGGGAAACCAGAGCCAAAGCTTCCTTGTATTTTTCCCACACAAAAGAGGTAAGTAGCTCCTACTACCTCCTGTTTAACTTGTGCACTCAACTTTGAAAGATGCTTTTCTGGATTTCAAATTCTAATTTTTAGTATGAAATAAAGGCTAAATGCCTTTCATCTGTTCAAGTCATTTATAGTATCCTTAGCAAAAGGATTTTTTTACAGCAAAGTGAAGGGTAATACTGGAATTGTTAAACTCGTGTCCCTTAAAATAAGTTACATTTGTCCTCAGTTTGAACAGTGATGTTTCTTGCTGGGCGTAATCAACAACTTAATTCTCTCCCTAAGCCAAGGAAAGAATGAATATCTGCAGAGACCTATCATTCTGTCTTCCACCCATAAAGGAATATAACAAGCAGCTGTTGCATTTATCCTAAGAAGACGATAGCTGCAAATTGGCTGGTATCACAGGCACTTCTCCTGCAGATGCCCATAATTCCTCCACCAAGATGATGACTGTGAAAAGCAGGGAAAATCCCAAATATATAAGGTCAGACTCCTCTCCCAAAATAATAGATTACTTAACATCAGGTGTGTTGGGACCCTATCATCTCCCAATTTTGGGACGCAGAGGCTTTTACTTACCTTTTAAAAAGGGCTGGCCACGTGCAGCAGAACTTGTTTTATCCCTGAGAGGAGGTGATGGGGTGCTTTGTGTATTGGTTTCCTCATAGCCTACTTCATCTACCCACCAGCTGGGTTGGACAGCTTCACTCCAGCGGGAAACATGGCTGTGGCTCTCCTGTTACATGAGGCGGTGTAGGGAGTTATTATTTAATTATGACAACTACACACATACAAGGCACTGCATTAGGAAACACACATACACCATCTGCTAGATACCATGATTTAGCTGTAGGCGTACAAGAGCAGAGTTTTATGAGCATTAACTTTATTCTAGGAGACTATAAATGCGGGTCTCCTCACACAGCACTGCCAAGGGAGGCATTCAGGGGAAGAACATTCCTTGATGATATAGTCATTACTGTTTCAGCAAGACGTTAATTTTTACAATAAATAAGTTTAATCTTTTTATGCAGATCGTTTTAGAAAATAAACAGGCCATTTTTATGAGCTGCTTAGAACTGGGGTGGGACGTGATTTGCGGTAACGTCCTGCACGCACTGCAAACTGTAAACAATTTCAAATTCCTGGGGAACTACTGCAGATCATTATTTATCGTGGGTTTTTAAAGAACTTATAAATGCAACACTTTTGCATGTTTCGAAGCATTTAGAAGGCAGAAACATTGGCTGGTGGAACTAAATTCCTGATTGCTAAAAAAAGAAGGCGATTGTAATCCATGGGCTGAGCCTGTGGTTTTAACGCAGCAACTTCCTTTGATTACTTCTGGAGAACTTGTATGGAAAACAGGGCATGGGGCAGCAGGTGTGGGACAGCCTGACCACTGGCTTTGAAAGTATGAAGTCCCTTGGGCCTCAGTTTGGTCTCCTCTGCTAGACACTTTTGTAGCTTCAGCAGAGTTTAGCAAACAGCAGGCAACTCAATTCAGGTATCTTTAGCCACTGACCTCACTTGTAGAAATAAAGCAATACTGCAATTTTGGACCCCTGAGGATATTACTATCCTGTCTTACGCGGGCTGTGAATAGTAATGCACAATAGATGTGTGATTCTGATGTGAACTGTGATTAATGTTTGCTGAAGAAATAATGTGGCTGTTGTCTTGAGGATAACAGAGATGTCTTTTTCATGAAGTATTAAGGAAAGAAATGGTATTACTAGCCAGAACATTAAATGACTAAAACTCGAGAGGGACTGATTTTGCCTTCTGGCCAGCCCTGAGATGAATGCATTTGTATGACAGTCTCTGTTTTGACACTAGATATGATATCATGTCCTGGCCAGGAGGTTTCACAGATTTGGTGAGATTCTGTGAAGATGATGAACCATTCCAGCCCCAAACCAGCCTGACTTTCAGAAGAGAAGTGTGGCCTCCAGGTTCAGCTGCTACTGTTGACTTTGTGAGAGTTCACTGATCACAGAATCATAGAATGGCTTGGTTTGGGAGGAACCTTAAAGATTATCTAGCTTCAACCCCTCTGCCATGGGCATGGACACATTTCATTTGCTCCGGTTGCTCAAAGCCCTGTCCAACCTGGCCTTGAACATTTCCAGGGATGGGGCATCCACAACTTCTTTGGACAAACCTGTGCTAGCACCTCACCACCCTCACAGTAAACCTGCCACACGTCTGCCTGTGAGCCTGGACAAGGCTGTGTAACCTGAGCCTTCATTCCTGTTTTGTAAACAAGCTGATTTCATATTGTTAGGAAATCTCATTTTCTCTTTAACTGTGGAAATGATGCTCAGGGGCTGTGGAAAAGGGGATCACATAACTAGGTTAGTGTTGGCTGCATGAAGCCATGTGGTTGTGTCACTCCATCCCAGAAGCATCCTCACTTCAACAGCTACAAGTTTATGTAAAATACTTCCATTCCCATGGTAGAAAAGTTTATTAGGACTGTATTCCTCTTCTTGCTATCCACAAGTAGTTGTGTATCATAATTACAGAATGAAAAATATAATATCTAATCTGGCTTTTGTAGTGGAGTCCATGGGATTTGCTGTGGCTTCTGACCCTCACTTCATACATCCTCTGCAGGACACAGGATCCCTAGTGACATCAGGCAGCAGCCCCAGTTTGCTCTAGATACAACACAGGAAGACAGATATCAACAAAGGGGCCACGTTAACAATCCAAGCCAAGAATACAGGGCTTGAATAAACTGGCAGCAAAGTGAAGCTGACCCTAGGGACAGACCTGGTACATGCTGAATGAAAAACACTCCCTCCACACCCTTGGGCAGAGTCACTCTGGGTTCTTCAACTGTGTAATTGTCCAAAACACTTACTTATTTTAAAACATCGGCTTTAAAATAAAATTCTAGGCAAAATAACAAGCACTTGAAAACATCAGTAGTTTTGTTTGGTAAGGTAGGTAGAGGGGTTTGTGTGTGGGTTTTTTTAAACGTGTATTATAATGTAAATATAATCTGGATGACAAAGAGAAAAATTGTTTTCATCACAAAAGCAACTGTAATTCCCAATTAAACAACTCCTAATAAATGTTGGTATTGTTCAGTCACTATGGAGCTACCACTAACATCACACAGTGTGCAGGCCCCCAAAGCTCTCGTTTGTTTCTAAAGCGATCAGGTCACACCACTCAGTTCCCCCCAATTTATTTAAATCTGTTACTTTATTTCAAGTGCTAATTATCTCTCACAACAAACAGAGCCTTGTCAGCTGCAATTACTGGCATTACAATAGATTATCAACAGAAAAGTGTGTCTTGAAGCAAGAAGTGTTGCCTTGGTTACCAACCCAAAATGCTCCTGGATTGCATCTGTAACCACAATTTCTTGATTATACCTGAAATATCTCATGAGTGAGGCCCCTCTTTTCCTCTTAAATTAGTACAGGGCATCATGAGCCAAATTTTACCCTACAGAACTGTGATTTAAATCACAACAGTGCAAGTTTGGAGCCAGTGGTAGATTATCCTAAAGGCAAAAAAGAAAGGGTTTACATTTTCCACGAGTAGAGGGGGATGCCTCTTGCTCCTGTAGTCAGCGTACACAGGAATAATTCCTCTGCCTTCCAAAGCTTTATGCCTGACTCGTAAATGAGAACGGGCTCTTGCCCAGCAAACCAAAGCAGGTGTGTTTCATAAGGCCCTTCTCCTTCCTACCAAACACTCTGACGTGTGTGAAGAGCTGGCACCGGCTCGGGAGCCTTGGACTGGTTGTAAATGCAGTTTTCAGGATGGCTGTGAGAAGAGAGGGGGTTTTGATTTGACTTGGCAGAAGGAGAAATGTCAGCCGTGAAGGAAGCGTGAGTTCAGGCGAGAAGTTGGGAGGTTTGGGTACGTCTCTCATCCTGTGTCACAGAGCCAAAAGTTAAATGCCTCTGATTGCCTGAGAAATGTGTGCTTGTCTTTCATTCCTGCTTAAAACAGGAGGGAAACAAAGTCGGTGGAAGTACAGTGACGAAACTTGGTGACCTTGTGAGCTGAACAAGGTTTCAGGGCTGCTCAGGGAGGTGTATCAGTGTCCAGGAGGGAAGACAGGAACTGAACTAGGATGCCTAAGTGTTATTTCCATTAAATGTCAGGTATATCCTGAAGTGTAGCCCTACTAAGCACTGTTTATTTGGACCCCCAGCTTGTGACTCATAATCTTTTATGGGCAGTTTTCTCCTATGTTTCCCAAAAACCTCACAATCAACTTCAGTGCAGAGAGAGCAGCTCCCCAGCCTTGAAATGGCTGAACAGCTCTTTGCCTGTCTCTATGCCTAAGCCTCATCTAGATCTCCAATCAATATATTCACACATTTTCTTCTCCCAGAGGAGCCTAAAAATTTTGGAAATGCTGACCAGATTGGGTGAAATGTGGAAGTCTCTGCTTTCATTTAAGTTCTGTTTTAAACTGGAGCTTTTCTGATTCTGTGAGTGGCTTGGTGTTCGGACATTTGGTCAGAAAGGAGAAGCCCTGAGCCAGTTTCTTCCCCTGCCTGAACCCCTCTGTCTCCTCTCCAGGCGTGCACCAGGATTGGGGCTGCATTTTCCACTCTACCTTAGGGAGTTGTGCCATGGCACGGGAGAGACTTACAGCAATTTGGGCCAGAGGGAGGGAGGGAGACCATAACCAGCTGTGTAGTTATGGCATTTAGTTTAAAAGAAGGAGTCCTGAGCTCCAATCCCAGCTCCTTCTGTATTTTATCTGTGTAAAATCCATGCAATGTAAAACAGATCGCTTTCTAGGAGCATGCACTGTGACCAAATACTCTTGCTGTCAGAGGAAAGCTCTCAATAATAATCTGAAGAGCTGTGGTCCCTCTTGCTTATGCACCTTCTTCCTCCTCTCTCCCCATCCCAATCCATAAGAAGCTTCTGGGCTTTTCAGAAGAGCTCCCACCATCACTCCCAGCTGTCTTAGGGCACACAGGAGTGAATCCACACACCTGTATAGGCACAGTGTCACTACTGGGCTGTCACTGGGTGGTGAGGGTAGGACACAGGGATCTGATTTCTGTTTTGGTGAGAAAAGACACATGCCTGGATGTGCTGGATCTTATTAAGTGCTGTAACACTGCAAAAACCCTATGGGTAGTGATGGCAAGCGAGGGTGAGCCCAATTTTCCTCTTTAAGTTTTTTGTGGATATTACTTTGGTACCTGTCACTCTCTGGTCATCCAACCAGCCACCTAAGAGCCAGGCAGTTGGAGATCTGAGTTACGTAGGTGTGAGAGACTGCACGGTGCTTCTTGATCCTGCTGTAGCCACACAAACCAGGGTGATTAGTGATGTTTTGCTTAAATCCATTTTGTGAGTATGGACCTTAAGCTCTTAACAAGTGGCTTATTTAGTCTGTGTTTATAGTTTATGTCTCCCCTGCTGAAACAAGTGTAGAAATGTAACCATCCGTGTTTGTACACCACTTAATATTGCAGTGCCAGCACAATTCACAAGGAGGGAATGTCATTCGGTTCCCATTGTGTGTCACCCACAGAAGCTGTTTGGGATGCTCCAAGTGTGCTGTTTGGATGACAGGATGACTCAGCTATTGCCGGGCAGGGTTCACTCCACTGGTTTGGGGGGCTCAGAGGAGGGGCGTGATTTCCCAGGAGAGCTGGATCACTGGGAATGCCAAGAATTGTAAATCATCACTGATGGAAATACCACCTTTGAGCCAATCAAAAACTACTTTGAGGAATACATTTTAATTTCAGCTTTGGAATCACTATTGAGGAATAAATAAGAAGGTTTGGGCGGTTCTGCAGATCATTTGGGAGCATAGAGCAGTGTCCCATCTTCACTCATGTTTTATCATCCCCTCAATTTTCACAGCATGAGCACTGATCTGTACTCACAGCATTTACAAACCCAAATGTAAATATTTCCATAAAGATAAAATTTTAATGTAGGGCTTTATGATGAAGGCTGTTACTTCCAGGTTGCCATTAACGAATCCATGCTGCTGTGGTTTAAATGAAAAATTTTAGAGCTGATTATAAAATGTTGAAATCAGACGCAGCTACGAGGACTTGATAATGCCTGAACTGGAGACAGAAGGTCCTGTCAGGGATAAAAACATAGAGGACTGAAAACCAAGTCTAAAAGTGTACAGCCAGCGTCCAGCATGGCAGCACCATCAGAAAAGCACCATCAGTAGCATAATAGGGCTCTCCCCCAGAACAGGTTTCCATGAGTTAGCCCAGAAAATGAATGGTAATTAATACAGCTCCTTCACAGATACATTTTGGCTGCTTCTAAAATTAACTGATTAATTCTAAATAAACAGAAGCTTTAATAAAAATAGACTGCTTTAGGAGGAAGTAACCAGAGTGGAGGGGGAGAGCTGAGTGGAACAGCAGCACAGAGAGAAGCCTGGGCACCCACAGAGGGACATGTTTAAGGTTAGTCCATTATGTTCTTACTAAAATGAGATTCTTCCCATTTTTTCCTAACTTTGGCATTTGCATTGTTTTTGACAACACCCCCTCTGATACACTAAACCCATGCTTGGGAAGTAATACAGATTAATTGCTAGCAGGCCCTGATGTTTTGTGTGCCTGGCAGTGCTCCACACGGCAGAGGAGGAGGATGGCTGACCCCGTGTGTGGGGCACAGGGCTGCTTGCTGATGGAGTGGGCATAAGCAGGTTCATGTGATTGCTCAGATGTGGTATTTGAGTGGCCTTTAATGCATTTTGTCTGCATGAAGCCAGCCCTGGAATATGCCTAAAAGGCTCCCCTACTAGAGTGCAACAGGTTTTGACAACCACCGGCGCTCAAAGGAAGAGCAAATGTGTGATTTAGACCATTGTTAGGGACTTTTTTTTCGCAAAGAAAGTTGTCACACTGCAAAATTGTGAAGCTGGATATAATAGGATGCTGACTGCAAAATATGTTACAGCCTTGCTCTCCTATTATTTAACAATATAACTACGGCTATTTACCAATCTTAGATTGCCAAACCACACAGGAGAAAAACTGAGTGAAAGACCATGTCTGAAACAAAAATTTGTTCTATCTGAGGTTATGTTATTATACTTTAAAATTTTATTAAGAAATAAATTTATTGGGCATTGTTTGCCTTAGAGGCGAGTGGTTCTGAAACTCTATTTCTTATTTCCATGTAACCATGCTTCAGTGACTTTTGAAGTTTTAACAAGAGTTTGGGGTTAGTTTCCTTAGGCAAATTGAAGAAATTATTTCTGATGATTCAGTTAGTAGCTGGTCTTTTGTAATCATGCACTGAGCACCTGGAATGAAGTGGGGAAACTATTCTGTGGTGCACCTTTAAAACAGATGGATAAATAAACCTAAATGAAATTCAAAGAAAAACAACTTCAGACTGATTCTAGAGCTGCTTTTGTTTTCTATGAACAATGGAAGTTTACACGCAGAAGAGTGAGAGGCACTGAAAAAGTAAAATAACCCAATTACAATGGATACTTTTCCTGTCATAATCTAAAATTAACACCGTGGCACTGTGCAAGGACAGAACAAAGGGAGCTGCTATATCCCATAGCCCTTGCAATAAAAGCAATTTAGAAATGCAGCCATTGATTTCCCTTATTTTATTCCCTTTCTCTGAATGTCCCTTCTTTGTAATGTTTGCTTCTGCATTTCTCGCAACCCCTCAAATTCCTCAGCTCCAGGAACTGGGGGCACACGAGAGCTGTTCAGATCAGGCCTTTGCTTTGCTTCCCATGGAATATGCTCCCTTCTCAGATGGGGAGCTCCTCCAGAATAGAAATAACTAATGATAATGTGACTACTTGAAAGCCACATGGAGGGAGGGAGGAAAGAGATGCTATTCACTTCGGCAGTACAAATAAAGCGAGAGCTTTCTTTCTACAGGCATGTGTGGGAAGGGCATCAACAGAGCAATTACATGGTGGGTGGGAAAGGGGATTTTGTCACTTTGGCAGTGCTGACAGACAGAAATAAAAACTGCTTCTAGGGGGATCGCAGGGTAAGAACTTGCACATCAAGAGCATAAGCAGAATTAAAATAGGCCCTTAAGGGGATTTATTGAGGGCTGGTTTTTTTGGTGTGTTTTTTTTATTTATTTATTTTTTTCCCCAAAGTGCCTAAGGCCCCTCCTACTTCATTGTGTGCAAGCCAAGAATCAGGAGCAGGGTGAGAGAGTGAGCAAGTTGCACCCAAACTAGTAAGAAACAGTTCTGACTGCAAGAATTTGATTGTGACCCTTATGCAGCTGTTACAGACGGGGCAGAATGGCACGTTCAGTGTGCTGAGGGCCGCTGAGGGAAGGAGTCGTGGTTAAGAAAGCAGCATAGAAGAAACCCTCTTCCCTTTTCAAACCAATAATGGAGTCCTCTTTCTCCATTTCTGCGGATAAGACAATGCCACAAATTGGCCATGGTGTCCAGAGAGGTGTAACAGCACCTTCAAGGCACACGACACACAGCCACGATTCGAACAAGTCTGAATTCAGATGCACGGGCACTTGAATTCCCTCTAACTGTGACAGATGTTTTCAGTGGGTACAGTTGTGCTGCTTTTACTTTTTCTTGGTTTCCCTGGAATTCCATATTACTCATATGAAGGCAGAAGGCAAAGACTGCTTCAGTGTGACTGAAGTGAGAAGCGAAGCGTTGCTGTTCTGCACCCACAACTGCAGGGTGTCATTGGCCTTCTGTGGGAAATAAATGAAATTACTATCACGGGTTACAATTACAATGGATCATTGATATACAAATTCTGGTCATGGAGATGGTTTTGCTTCTTTTTCATGTTTTTCCTCGCAAAAAGAAAACCAGTAGTGATGTCCACCAATGTAGATTAACACAGACATTTGTAATGTGATAATCCTGAACTGGAAATAACAGATCGCTGCAAAAGAAATAGCAGAAATATGGTATTTGAAATAGATAGGGATATATTCATGCACCTGGTTCAATCCACCCTTTCTATTGTGCATGCCTATCTCAGGGGGAGCCCTCTGATGCAGCAAACCCAGCAACTTCCCTCTCCTTTTCCTTTCCAGCTGTGATGGAGGGGATCCCTCGAGTCAACCTTCTCTTCCAGTGCTTAGTGATATAGAATTTCCCTTCACACACAAAGTGCTATTTTACAGACCCCGGTTTCAACCCGAGGTGCCAACAACCAAATCTGAGTGGCTCATTGTTTAGCAGTGCCAAGACTGGGCAACTCATGACGCTCATTTGGTGCAACACTGTTTTTAACAGCGGGCTGGGCTGCCATGCAGAGCACTACAGCTGAGAGAGAATAAACCTGCCTTCAGTGAGACAGCCTAGAGATTTTTTAGATGGCAGATGATTGGTGATGTCACGTAAAATTGACAGCTCTTCAGACAAAAGGAAGAAGCCTGATTTAATGAGTGCTATGGGTGGGTGTATAAGCAAAGACTTTTCTAAGAATTATCATTACCTGGGAAAGGCAATTTTCAGCTGAATTGACATTCCAGTAATTAAGGGCCAACACAGAGAATTTTGGTCATTATAACTATTTAAATTTCCAAATTGCTTAGTTTAGAATTGCTTATGGTTGAACTGCTACTGACAGTTCCATCACTTTCTATTCTCAGCCAGCTTGATTGGCAAATGGATGAGGTCTGTACTGCACAGCCACGGTTCCATCTTGGTGCCAAAAATCACTACCTGGAGCAGAACAAGAAGTAGCAACTACGGTCAGATCAAATCACAATGAATCCAATTTTTATGTTCACCTCTTGATAGTGTATATGCACGTTAAAGAGGTCACTGGATAGCAGATTCTTGAAAACTGTGGTGCAGGATATCTTCATATTTTAGTTATTTAAATTTACCTTATCAGTGAATGCTTTTTATCAGACAAGTTGGAATCCACGCTGCTGGGCTACTACAGAATGAAATGTTTTTCTGGCTTTTTTCCTCTGTGTTGCCAGCCTCGAGTGGACAGTGGTTTTCAAATGGCAAATGTAATAGGAACTTTCTTCAGAGATGGGTAAAAGAAACATCTGAACCTTCTGAGGGGATTACATTATGTCTTGCAGTAACTTTCCTAATTCTCAATCATTACATGTTGTATCTGCCAGTTGTTTTAATGCTCTGGTCATAGCAAAGTCATACAGACTGGGAGAGGTAAACCATATTTTTATTTTAACAATTTAGAAGACTTTGTGCATTATTCTACAAGAATGGTGGCACTGGGGTTCTTTAGCTTTAGTGGGTTGGCCTCCTTTTTTTCCCCTGTAAAAATGTATTAACTTATCGTGTACTTTGTTCTACTGACTTAGAGAAAGAGAAAATTTTTTTTTAGTCCCTCTTCCTCTGTACTGTCACTTTTGATTCACAGTTGCTAAGCATTGCAAAAGCTTACCAGAGGGACACTCTCATAGTGTGATTTGCAAACTTTGAAATAACACCCACCAGCAGAAGCACCATATGCTACGAAGTTGCACAGTAAACTGACAGCAGTATTTCATTTATAATTTGAATTTCCAAAAATGTCAGCATTTTTCACATCAACAAATGCCTCCCAGCTTTCAGTGCATGACTCTTGCCTCTGAGTGGACATTAAATTGTGCTAATTCTGCTTACATTTCTACAGAATTTATTAATGACAGCCGCATTAAAATCAATTCCCTTTTATTATGGTAAGTTGTGGTATTGAGACAAAATAAATCTGTGAATTTTCTGAAAGTGCAGATAAGTCACTGGGCTTATACACTATACAAATGTGTGTATAGTTTACAGCATGTGGACTTTGTGGCTCTTTGTAACATTGATAATCCAGTGCACCCTCTTTGGTAATAAAATAAAGTACCAAGGAATAGTTTTTTAATCAATCAAAGGCAAACTTCACATAAAACACAAGCTGTTCCCTTTGTGGTTAATTTTCATCCAGCTGTACTTAAGTACAACAGAGCCAGCAGAGAAAACTACTTGGCAACACTTCCTAATTAGGGGACGTTAATTACAGCTAAATACTATACAATTTCTATGTTATAAGAGTTCATCTAAATCAATGTTATTACGGCACTAAAGGAATTAATAATGATTTCATACTTAGAAGCTGTTGCCAAACTACCCATTAGTTCAGAGTTGAAAATGACTTTACAATGAAATCTCCAAATCCGCATTAGAGAGAACGCTGGAGCGTTCGCAGACAATCACACATGGCACTTCCATTGTGCATTAATAGCTGCGCCTGATGGCATCCCGGCTTCATGCCGGAGTGTTGACGGGCTGGGTGAGAGGGAGAGGGAGTAAAGGGCCCCGCCAGACGAGGCACACACATCCTCACAGACTGCGCGGGTGAGATCTCCCTCCTGAGGATGGAAACGGGTCCCTCCGCCCGCCGGGAGGCTCGATGGGATTTCACGGGGCGGGGGGACAGGCAAGACCCTCTGACAGAACCACGGACAGGTCAGGTCCTAATGGAAAAATACAACCTGGGGGTGTGTAGGGTGGGATCAGAGCACCCGAGTTTGTTGAGGAGCACGGCTGGCTCCCAGGACACTGTTTCAGACATGCCCCTGTGTTTAGGATGGAGAACTTGTTACTTGCTAAAATGTCCTTCGCTGCATCTACTCCTCTTCGTGCTTTAAATGCAGCACAAGGATTAAATCACTTTTTGTTGCATCTTGCATTTCTAGCAGCAGCTGCCTTGTAAAAATTACGGCTTAGCATTTCTAAATCAAATCCAAATCAGAAAAAAAAGAGGAACATTAACCTACTGTGCAGACAGGGAATTTCTCCCAGGTTATTTCTTACTGGATAGGTGTCCACAGGTGCCTATTACTGTCATAGCAATCCCTGCTCAGCAGCCTTGTCAGTAAAATGGGAAGAGAGATCAAGACCAGACTGGATGCACTGAGCAAACAAACACCTGGTCTGTACAGAGGAGGGGAAGCTACGAGTCTGCAGTGCCTCAGCTCAGGCTCTGCAAGGAGTAATCCTGAATGGCTTAAAGCCCTCTTTGTGCTTACTCAATTTGAGACAACTCCAGTGCCTCCAGTTTCCTTCAACACAATTTGTACAACCTAAAGCACTCTCCCTGTGTTCCAAGAGCTTGTTGGTCATCTCCCCCATCTGAGCTATTGCTACCCTGGGAAACACCCTTCATTTCTAGTGTCACAGGGAGCTTCTCCCTCACTGTTCAGCTCCTTTTTTTCCTATTCTGCCTGTTTTTGTTCAGCATGGTGGATGAGGAATGATACGTACAAAGAGATACCTGAATTTGGTGGGTGGCAGAAGGGAGTTGCTTTATAACATCATTGGTTTATTTCTGAGAGATGGACAGAGAAAGATTTGTGTTGTTGCAGGGGAAAGCTTCTCAATTTGTATGTTTTAGAGCAAATCAGGATCAAAGCAGGTTATTGACTCATTAATGGTATGTAATTAACAGGCAATCAGTGAATTACAAATCCAGGGTCAATATCAGCAGTGCAACAGATAAACCATAATACCAGATGCTTACAAGACGTAAATAAACTCTTGCAAATTCAAGAAAGGCCTTCCACAAGTAATCCCCAAAGATTTTAACCCCATGTCCTCCCATCACCCCATGTGAGGGACCCCACAAGGTTGCATATGTTGTTCAGGTTCCCATGTGTTGTGCCCCACACTTTCAGTCCACTCATGGTGTCCATGGGGGAGGAGGCACTGCCTGGTCTTGATGGGGTGGGGATGTGAGTGGCTCCCCCAGAAAAGGGTGAAAGAACCTTGCAGGAGTTTAATACCCAGCAAAGGAAAAGTCATGCTCAGCAAACACACACAGAGTTTGATAAGACAGCTCCTGAGCAGCTGGCTTTGAAGAGCTGACCTCCAACCAAGTTATAAAAGTTGTTTTGCTGCACTGCCCCAGGACAGGAACATCAAAAAGATCAGTAGACAGATGCAAAATTAACCCTTTCTAAGAAGTCAGCTGTGGGAACAGGTGGAGGAAAGGTTTTTAGTCCAATACAGGTATCCACAGTCACCTAAAGAAGATGGGCAGCACTGGGAGATGTGCAAGCCTTTAACTGAAACCACCACCCATGCAGACTACATTTTTTAAAATTTCGTTCCAGCTGTGGTCAGAAGCAGTAATGACCAGACAGGCTTGCTAATCCAGATGTATCCAAACCAGCTGGCCCTGCTGGATATATGTGCATGGTAGCCCACATGGGACACCCCAGTGACACCCCAGAAGAACAAGAGGTATGAGGCCAAGTGCTGGAAGGCATGTCCAAAGCTGAAACCAGGACACAAGCAAAGCAAAGGTGGCTTTGTGTCCATGGCCCAGGGTGCCACTGGCTTGGGGCAGGATTAACAGACATGCCTGTATCTTGGACATACCAGATATCCAGACTTTCACCACTGCTGTTCCTCAGATAAGCAAGAGAGCACTCTGCCTGCAAACCACAGTCCTTCACCTTTCGGTTCATAGTGAAAGCACTTTTTAAGAAAACATATCTACACCAGTACTAGAACTGTATTTTAGTGAAACATTTAGCAATATTTACACTAGAAGTACACTAACAGATAGTGCTGCATCTTTTTATGTATGGAGCAAAGGGCTGACTTGCAACAGACTGCTATTTTGATAAGAATACCTTCTGCTTGGGAACTACTCTTAAGTTTATTTTTCAAGTGTTATTCCAAATCCATGTTATAAAATGTTTATACGTGCACTTAGGAGCATGGTTATGGTATAGATGTAAAAGGAAAAAAAAACACCCCACAACTGATGTCTTTTCTCATACTTAAGATGTCAGAATGGATTTGCAGTTTTCTCACCCTTGGGCTGTGCAAAGCCAACCCTCACAACATGGGGGATGCTGCTAAAGTGCCCATATGCCCTGCAACCTCCAGCACACTTCCGTGGTGCTCACACCCACAGGGTAGCCCAAGAAATCCAGAGGGAAGCAGAGTGGGTCTGTCACCTTAAGGATGTGAAAGATGTTCCTGTGACAATAAAAGCATCCCTAAGTGCACCTCCAATCATAAATCATTTTCAAAATTGCTCCTGGCTTTTTAATTTCTTTCATTTGGAGGATTTATAGTGCTCTGATGTGCCAGAATGTTTATTCCATGGGCTGCCCGTCATGTGGCACCCCATTGGCAAAGTACCAGGCTCTGGTCCACATTAATCTAAAACTCTGCAATGATCATCTGCAGTTTCTAATAAATGACTGATAACTCCGTGTGTAACTCTTACAGTGATTAAAGTTAACATCAGCACAGAGTGCAGGCTGTTTCAGCTGCTTTTTGACGGCTATTTGCCATTCTCCCTTTTCAGTATTGCCATCACTGAAACAAAAAGCTTCTTGTTTGAAAATTATTTATGGAGCGTTGCAGTGCTTTATAAGATTTTCATACACCACTCTGTGGGCTGGTATCCTTTTGGATTAGAGTGTACTCTGAATTTCAGACCATGGATGAGAGTGACTTGATTTCTTTTCATAGTTTGCAGCTCCAGAAATGTCCATGAATATGTATTCTGTCTTTTGACATTCCTTTGTGCCGGCTTTTGGGGAAGGCTGTGCAGAATCAGAGAAATCAAAGATGGAGTGGACCCACTAGACCATCCAGCTCATCTGCCTCCCCATGCAGGCTGGTGCTTTCTGAACGAAGCTGTCTTCTTGTGTTCGGTTGGGTCCCAGCTGAGGGGCTTCTGCTGCCTCCCCGGTGGGCTGCCAAACAACCTCAGACAATGACTTACAGAAAGACCTGTTGGCACTCACCCTTAATTTCCCCCATGTTATTTTTGCCTGGTGTGCCTGACATAAACACAGGATTTTGCATTAAGCCATTCTCCTCCATTGCCAGCATTCACATTTACCTTCATCCACGTGGCATTGCCTGTTCTCATTAGTGACATGCAAAGGCACTGGCCAGGAACCACAACACACCTCAGGAAGTGCTGTGTGAAAACAGAACAAAAAAAAAAAAAATCAATCCCTGCCTCAATGAGTTAATTGCTCAGATGAATTAAATTTACAACACGCACGACAGGTAACAAGAAATAAACACTGAAGTGTGGAGGGCAAAGCATTTCAAAGTTACAAAAGACTAAGCTGCCCGTGCCACCATCTCTCAAACTTTGTAAATGCCACTTTCAGTGACAATTTTGTTCCCTGGTCCATCGGTCTGTCCTTTTCTAGCCATTCCCAAAATTAAACTAATGGACAGGAGATCGCATTTGTGAACCATCTGCTTTTGATCCCAGTATTCCTCCTCTCCTGATAAGGCATCATGTTTCTGGCAGATCCACTCACACTCTTTTTGCCTGGATCACCTCACTCTTGCTGTGCACCTGCCAGCTCTTGCATCTGGTCTTCTGAACCATTTTCCCCCATGCCTTTCCTTCCACCTTCCCTGCTCCCACTGCCTGTTTCCTTTATTTCTCTAACCCATTCCACTGTCTTTCTCTCCCCCCAAGTCTAGCTTTTGCCTGCTGATGGAATTACACTCCAGCTGGCACCATGCACAATACTAGCACCAGCAAAGGCAGGTGCCATAGATCAGGATCATTTTCCCCCTTGCCACAAATTCATTCTCTCATATGTGGGAATTTCACAGATCTCAATTGCCCCAGTTTCTAAGTTTGGGCTGAAAACTCCCAGCCCACTCCCTATTTTTATTCAGCTTTATTTTCTGATACGTTTTTTAGAAGAAAGTTCAGTCAATGAAGACATCTACCTAGAAAATTTCAGTCCAAGCAATTAGCTCGCCAACGTTGCAATTGGAGCATAATGGAGAATAAAATGTTTATGACTCTTATAAGTGTTTCAGACTCTAACTTCTGCCTAGAACAAGTGTAATTTCTAAGGAAGGATTAAGGCTCTATTTGTGCTTTGCTCATGCACTTCACTACTCTTTCTGGAAACATACCCTATTGACCAATTACACTGTGTTCAACCACACAAGCAGCAATTAACTTACTCATCTGCCTCACCTGTCACACGTGTATTTAAAATTCTGTCTTAGCATCTCAGCATTTCTCAATCTCCTCAGCAAAAACCCAAAGCACTGATGTATTCTGAGGTGCGGCACATTTTTTTTTCTCTCTCTGTGTGTTGCACCAGTTTTACACCCCATTGAGTTTAAGAGAGCTGTACAGCAGGAAATTAGACCCTAAGTACATATAGAGCTTTAAATCCGATCCTAAAACACTGTAACACACTGCTCTGAGGCCCTCTAATGGAGACAATGGCAGCCACAATCAGCAAAATGAAATGGAATTAACACTTAACAAAGAAATTTCCACTGGAGGAGGCAGCTCAGGGAACACATACTCAATTAAGAGCAGACAGATAATTTTCTGTTGAAGTGACTTTTAGTTATTTATTTATTTGTTTATTCAGAGCAGAAGGTCATGAGGTTTTTAGTGAGAAGCAGGGGTGGGGAGTGAATGAAACCTGATTACTGGAAAGAGCACGGGTGAAACCTCCTGGAGACCTCTGCCTGCCCACCTTTGCTGGGGAGGTCATTTGTACTGGGGATGTCCCTGCTTCTCTGCTGTGCCTCTGAGGACAGTCTGTGGGCAGAGTTGATCCAGTGAGTGGCCATGGATACCTGGACATCTTCTCTGAAAATGGAACATGTTGCTAATACTGTCTAATATGACATGTAAGAAGCAGTGTACCCTCCTGTGTTGCTAACATACCCGTTTCACCCTGACTGGCTGTGGGGAATTGCTTTGGGCTACAGCTCCTCCTTCCTGTCTGGCAAATCCTAAGCCATCGTAATGCCAAGATGTTTTTGCTCACCAGCAGTTATTGTTAGGACTCTGCACTGAGTTCTTACCTGGCATTGTAAGGACAAGCTTAAGAAAAGTTTCAGAAATTGTGAAACACCTTTTTCTTCAGTCTGCTGGGGATACCTTTTACTTCTGTCTCAGCTGCCTCCTCCTTATCGTAAGTATCTAAAAGAAACAGGAGTTGTGGGAATTTGCTCAGGGTAATAGCAGGGAAAAGTAAAGATATTCTTCTCAATCACTGCACAAATATACTCACTCCAGATCCCATCAAGTTGTTTGAATACATTGGACATCCACACTGTAACAGCAGCCAAAGATATCTGTCATTTCTGACTCTTCCTGTAAGCTGAGGCCTTAGTCACAGAGCTGTGCCTTTTTTATTTAAACCTGCATTCCACATTCAGAAATAAAGAAGGAAACCATGTAAAGATTATTCCCATTTCATTAGCTAACGTGAACAAGCCAAGCAACCCATGCTAGCTCTCCAAGAAATGTAGTGGTTCCCAGGCCAGCCTTGCTACGTTTTCAAGGTCTTGGTACATCTTTAAAGCTTCTTGAGCTTTAAACAGGTGCAGGGCAGGTCATATATCAGATCATGAGTTTTTAGGAGCCATCCTGAAGAACATTTAGTAGAAGAGACCCGGGATGACACTATTTTACAGACTGGCACAGGTATTTTTGTGAGTACTTGCCATCTCCAAGGATGGGTGTGGTCTGGCCGCCATGTGGGGAAAAATATGGGTTTGTGTGGATGTTCCCCACTCTGCTGTCATCAAACGCTAAAACAACCCATTTAAAAGTGCTGAAGGAACTAGAAGGAAGTCCCTGGTGCATAGATCTATAGTTAGAAGGGCATTACTGGATGATGTGATCCTACTAGATTGCCGGGTTTATTTTTTTACAGCATTAGAGGACTCGTCAACCCTGAAGGGACTAAGGGAGGGAGGATGCAGAGGATGAAACCACCTGAATGTGCAGTATTGCAGGTTTAAAGCTCCAAGTCCCAGGGCTCAGCACACACAGCATCTATTTAACATCCTTACAGCTTCTGGGCTTCAGCCTGAGAATTGCTCCAGCTCCATGTGCCACAGAGCAACCCCTCTGCGCTTGCATTAGGCTTTTCTTAACATTCAGAGGGAAACAACAAAAGTTCCTTTCCTTTATAGCTCTTTCACTTTTCGCCTAATGAAGGTGGAATATAAAATGTTGAAGGAAAAAGCAGTTTTTCCCCTACAGTAGAATTTCCTTTTCAGTTATTTTTAATCTGACATCTGTTTTAACATGCACTCACAACGCTACATTTATTTTATTTTTTTTCCTCTCCCTTGTGTTTTATTATTTACCTCCTGTTCCAAAGAGATCACAAAAGATTACACTTCTGTGAAGCAATAACAGCAGTGGTGATGATCTCTCTTACTTCTCACAACTTCTCTTTTTACCCCTCTGTTTTTCCTTTATCTACATCTTCCCATCACCGCCCTCCCAGAGGCCTCATTACAGCTGCTATCAGATGGGGTGAAGGATTTCATGGGGGGTTTTTTTGAATTGGACAGATACATGCTAACTAGAACACAAAGCACTTCTTGTTCAGAGCCCAGATAGTTGTTCTCTGCTCTGTTTCAATTCATGCCTTTAAATAAGTCAGAGCAAGAAATCACGCTCTGGGTCAGCCGGTGCCTGTACTTTGAAGAAAGCCCCAGACTCTGCTGAAGGCAGCAGAAAGCAGCCAGTGCTGAGACGTGCCAGCCTTCAGCCAGACTTCTGACATGATGCTGGCTGAATGTTTCATTTCCCTTGGAAATGAAGATAACATCCTTAATCATCTTACATGTAATTAAATTAAATCATGGAGCATATGCATTCTTCAGCTTCTCCTAAGAAGCTGGTTGCTCAGGTCTGAGCATTAGGGTAGGGAAAAAAAAGAGTTCTCGATGGACCAGAAATCACTACAGAGAGTTTTAGCACCTTCCAGCCCCAGGCAACCTCTCAGGCAGTGAGAGCACAGGCTGGTTCATGCAGCTGGTAGGCTCATTGGTAAAGCTTTCCAGGCTCCTCCACTCTCTTGCTCTCCAGGCTGAGACAGACCCCTAACCCATGGGATTACCAAACCAGCCTTGACACTGGCTCAACCCAGATGTAGGAAGGGAACTGGCTGACTGGTTCACTTGTCTCACCTAGTAAATAGGTGAGAATTCATTTAAGCCTTTGAATAAAAACAGAGCACATGCTATTATTGAAATGAAAAAAAAAATCAGCTTATGATGCACTCCCTCATTTTTCCAGGCACTTTAAGGTTTGGTTTTATAGGACACTGCATTATATAGAGATGACACTGATCTCCACCAGCTGAGTATGCAAAGGGCCTGTTCAGCCACAAGAGATGACTGAGAGGGGATCTCAATAATGTCCATCAGTATCCCAAGGGAGAGTGTCAAGAGGATGGAGTCAGGCTCTGCTCAGTGGTGCCAAACAATAGGACAAGAGAAAATGGGCAGAAACTGATGCACAGGATTCCTGATGCAAAGGAAGTTCCACCTGAACATGAGGAAGAACTTCTTTCCTATGTGGGTGACCATGCACTGGAACAGACTGCCCAGAGAAGTCGTGGAATCTCCCTCACTGGAGATATTCAAGGACCATCTAGATGCAATCCTGGGCCATGTGCTCTGGGATGACCCCGCTTGAGTAGGAAGGTTGCACCAGATGACCCACTGTGGTCCCTTCCAACCTTATTCATCCTGTGATTCTGGGATTACTCTATTCCCCCCATACAGAAAGCAAGACTTGAAGAAAACAAGTGTAGTCAACTCCAGTATGGCTTCCTCAGTTTGTTAACATTCTTTAAAAAGCCCTTTGTTTTTATCTCAGCTAAAGAAGCAATTTTAGATTTATGCTTTTACAATTCAGTGTTTTCAAACACTCCCTGTGATCTGAAGAGATCTGAAACTTTTATGTCTCAAGGAAGCTTTGCTTTCAGACCATATTTTCTGCAATTTCCAAGAATTAGCAATCCACAAGATGTCCCCAGAGCTTAAAACAGAGACACTGAAAGTCACTAAACTCATTAGGAATGGCTAGGGCACCTTGTTGGTATGTCTTCATTGCATCAATGTTAAATTTCATTACAGGATATTAAACAAACTTTCTCTTGGTAAGTGATTACTGTAGGTCCTCATGGAGTGGGAAGGATCTGTCAAGTGCTTAAAAGAGAGGAAAGGTCTCTACGATAGATCTGGGTGGGATCTGATCATTTGCTCACTCTTGTTTTTAAGGAGTGGAAGGACTGCAAGCTTTCTTGATGCCCCTTTCTAAGTCTTAGAAAGGAACCTGGTTCCATCCTCTTGAAATCTTCCCTTCAGATACTGAAGTACAAGGAGGAGATCTCCTCTCAGTCATCTCTTCTTGAGGCTGGACAGGCCCTTTGCAAAGATGGAGACCAAAGCTGAAAGCTTTGATCGTGCTTAAAGGTGGAAATCATCATCATCATCTCTACACATTACAGTGCCTTAATTTAGCCCAATTCTGGTTTTCTGGGATTTGTAATAAAAACAGTCTAACGGTCATTTTATCGATGGTGTCTTTGCAAATTAAGAATACTCTTCTCTTTGGTTGCCCTGTTAAATAAGGACTGACCAGATGGACAATTTTCTTTCTCTCCTGGGCAGGTTACATCTAATTAAAAGCAGTTCTCTCCTTCTACTCCCTACCCCACATGATACATAACATCCAGCTATCAGCACTGGTAATTTCAGCAAAGCTCACCAAGATTTGGATAAAACTTGCTGTTGTTGTTTGTGGGGCTTTTCACCCCCAGAGAGGCAGGAAGCCAAAGTTCCAACTGAGCAAAATAAAATTAAAAGTAGATCAGGTTTTTTTGTCTCAGTGGCATGTGCTATGGTATATAATGTATGTTCCCTGCTTCACAAAGGAAATGAAAAAATGAACTTATATGACTGATGAAATAAAGATATCAAAGTATTACTTGTCCCAGCTGCTATGTGCACTTCACATATAATTACTATTTAATATCTTTGTTTCCTACAAACCAGGAAAAAAGCTTACCCTCACTCCCAATTCCCTCTCCTTGTAAATAAGCTGATGCAGAATATTCTAGATTTGCAGTTTCTACTTGACTTTCTTCTTGAATTTATTCTCTTCTTTTCAAAGTAATGCCGTCTACAAAATGAAGCTATTTAAAATCCTAAATGAATAAGTGTTATAAAAATAATAAATTAGTATACAAGACTGACTTGCACAAAACATATGTTATACTCTGAAATATATTTAGACGTTGAGTGCATAATTGCCTGTTCCTTTTCTAATGGCCTGAAGCACAGTGCTAAATCTGAACTTTTCCCAAAGTCTGTGCAGCAACGGAGCGCCGCCCCCTCCACAGCTCCCAGCTGAGCTCAGGCCCTCTGCCTTTCACGTGCTGCCTACAGGGCTGACAACCAGCTGCAGCTGCAGCAGCCCCGAGAAACCTCAGCTGACCATGGGAACTAAAGAGCAGCAAACGGTCATCAGGAAACATCTGGGAAAGAGGGAAGAGAGGGGCAGTGGAAGTGCCAGGCAGGCAAAGGGCAGCAAGCCTAGGAGACCCCACCGTGAGCGCTCCCAGCTCCCTGTGGGTGGGGATGCAGATCCTGCCACGCCCTTTGGGATGGGGGATTGGCCCCCAGGAACAGGGACCCTGCATTATGGGACCCATCCCTTCTCCAGGATGGGAGAGACCTTTGGGGTACAGGGCCCCCCAAAGACTGGGACCTGTGCGGGGCCTGAGCATCCCCCCATGGTCCCTGTGCCAGGGGACATGTGTGTCCCCTGCCCCAGCAGGGTCTGCACCCTGCTGACCCCGGGGAGGGGACAGGGACAGGGGATGGTGCTGAGTGCCACCTTCACCCTGAACTGCCCCCTCACTGGTCCACCCGGAGCAGGAGGCCCAGGGTTAGGGGTGTCCCTGGATGCAGGAGACCAGGGTTGGGGTTTGGGGACCTGGGACTGAGGACAAGAAACTGGGGACTTGGGGGACCAGGGACTGCGGACGAGGGGACAGGGATTGGGGAACTGGAACTGGGGACCAAGAACTGGACCCTGGGGATGCCGGCCTCTGACCTGAGCTCGGAACATGTTAGTCCCTGCACCCCCGTGTTTGGCTCTCTCACAGGCTCAGTACTGGCTTAAGCCCAGGGATGCTTGTGGCTCTGCCCAGCCTTCTTCCAAGCACAGCAGGGGCCCAGGAGCCCCACTCCAGCTCAGCTGGTCTCCAGCCCTGCCTGTGCAATGGACCTGTGCTGTTGGTTAAGTCTCCTGGATGGGCCCCTGGACATGCCTTGTTGTCTGTCTCCAGGCCAGTTTCCTGCTGCTCCTGAAGGGATCCTTGGCCCAGGTTCGAGCCCTCACATCGCTTAGGGCTGTCAACAGACCAATACTTGGCTGGTACCAGCAGCTTCTGTAGGAGGAGGAGTGAGAGACAAGGCTCTGGGTCATGTTGGGGGAACAGACACAGGCTGAATATAACTCACTTGTGTCACCAAGGAGTTAACAAAGACAACCAGTTGCTCTGAAACAATGAGCCTTCTGCTTACTCCTTGAAAAAAAACACTCCAAAACCAGAATCATCTTTATTTGGATGTGTTTACAGACTCTGTTACTTTTTTTCTTTTTTTCCAAAAAAGTATTATAGGTTTCAACAGAAAAAAATGTATAAAATTACTCTCCAAGCCAGCTTCTCCCAAAACACTGGTTGACCTGGAGTTGCACAGTATTTAACATCAGTGTGTTTATAATGTTCATGGAAAAGGGAAGCAGCTCTCTTTGACTTCTCAGGAAGCCAAACCTTTGAAGTGAAGTAACCAGCAACAGCCCAGGTGCACATCAGAACAAAGGGGGGCTGGTTCCACAGAATTCCTCCTGGGCAAGTTCACTAATCGACACAGTTTGTGTGGAAACAATAAGGTTGTTCCCAGAGGTGAGACTCACCTTACCTAGTGAGGTGGCAAAGCTGGACCTCTGTTAATCTTAAGGAACTACACAGAGTCCTTCACCTGGAAACTAAAGCATCTCCGAAAACAGTTTGCATCTTCTGTCTTCACCCTAAATGTCCAAAAGTCAACCAACAACAAAACAGGATACTTTGCAAGTAGTATGACTTTTTCATATGAGACTATGGAAACACACACCAACATTTGTACAGCTAAACAGCAGCAAAACCCAGTGTGTGGCTGCTGGGAGGGCACGGCAGAGGGTCAGCCTGGCAAGCACCTGGTGGGATCTGACCTCAAATAACAGGCTCTGCATTTCTTAAAGCTGAGCAGCAGAATCTTCCTCTCAGTATGCAAACAGGCACTGGATTTTTCCTTGAAGAGACTGACAGTGAACTCAGAAGGAAAATCCACGGCAAAAAGGGCCACTTTTCAGGAAAATAAACATGAAAGTAGTGTTACAGCTCAGCCTCATTTTCTGTGAAAAGACCTAAAGCAGAAAAAGACAGAGAGCCTCGGATGAACTACTTCCTGAGAAATTAAGGCCCATTTTTAGTACTGAGCATTGCATATAGGATTTTGTTTTCTCTATATGTTGTTTCTCTGATTTTTTTCCCTAATCAGCTTTCCTATCTGCCCAAGGTGGTTTGTAGCACACTAGTGATTCAGGTGGCATAACCAGATAAATAACCGAGTTATTTCTTTATAATAAATCTCTTTGTAATAAATGTACCTTGTAGCTTGATTTACAGCAAAATCCTCCTACTCTTACTTCCATGATGAGACCTACTTAAGTCAGTGAGACTAGTCATGACGATAAGATAATTAAGTTTTTAGTACAACTCTGGTTAGTGAGCAGAATGCAGTCCTGATATAATGAATCCACCAGCTCCAGTCTGATATTCAAAAGGTGTTGATGATTTCAGTATTATTCTTAATGTGCTCTGAGAAAAGTACATTTCTTTTTACCTTTAAGCATTAAACCCCATATAGGACACAATTCAATTCACCTTTTAAATTAAAGAATTGCTTTTAGACTGGCAAAGTTGAAGTTTAGCCAGCAGTGACACCTGCAAACTGACAGTCAAACCCCCCTACATTAAAATGGAAAGATTTGCATGAATGTGTTTTAAAATGACAGGAGACAGGAATGGGAGCTTCTAAGCAAGTTAGACTAAAATTTTAAGAGTGAAATGGCTAAAAATAGGCCCCTGAATGCATAGTTAGGCACCTATATAGAGACTGCTTGATTTTCAGTTGTTCTGATCACCCAGAGCTCCCATTAACTTCAGGAGCAACTGTGGATACTCAGCTGCTCTAGAAATCAAGCCACTTTTATTCAAGGGTCTAAATATGGATGTCTGTGCCCAAGTTTGAGGGGAAAAATACAAAAAATAAAAAAGAGGTGGGGTTTTTTGATACAGAAGACATTTTATAAAAGACAGTATTAGCCAAGTTTCATTCTTCTTTCCAGTTATAATGCTTGAAACTGAATCAACATAACAATTAATAGTGCAACACATTTGTGCCAGAAGATTTTGTCTGAGGTGAATGGAAATCTATTTCAAGATCAGTAGCTCTTAATTAGCAATCTGAAACATTCCATAGATACTTCATATTCTGTGACTGCAAAGTGTTACCAGGCCACCTAAATCTCTTTCATAGTATTTCAGTGTTGCCATTAATAAGCTTTTCAGCCTGGTCTGAGGAACTTTGGAAGATTAACTTTGCAAATCTGTAAGTATTAACTATTTAACTATTTCAGAAATACCATTTTTTTCTGCTTTTGGATCAAGTACAACCACCAGACTTGAGTATATTTTTAAATACTATAAAATATGAAGAAGGGAGAATTAGGCCTTTCATTCCATCATATGCACTTGGTTGTCAGAAGACTTCTCAATGCTGTTTGCTTAAAGACCTCTTTTGTAAAAGTAATCCTGAGCTGATTCTGTGCCTAAGCCATTGCCAGTTCATGCTGAAGTGGATAAGAGCCAGTCACATGATAGAAAATCTGCAAGAAAAAAAGGAAAATTTATGATGGAATTATATATGACTATAAAACTGAAAGTGTCAAGGAAGTAACAAATTAAAGGCATGCCAGATGAAGATGATAGATATTTGTTTGTGTATGTGCATAAAATATGATGTACTATACCTTTATATATTTGTTTGTAGAATATGAACTATAGCAGCTCTAGCTGCTGTATTTGGAAAAAAAAGGTAAAAAGAAAAGACTCTTATTGCTTTTCAAAAAGAGCCAGGTAGAACCCAATGCTTTTACCTGTCACCTGATTTTGGTGATTTCAGTGTTTGTTTTATTGAATATAATGATTGGGATGTTTTATCTTCCATGTTTTTAGATGGCATAGTATAGCAGAGCTTTGGTCACAACTGGGGCATTCATGCAATCCCTGGCATATAAAAGGATACAGCCCTTAAGAAATCAGAAGAAATCGTGTGACACAATCACTGGCTGTGTCCTAAGACTCAGCAGCAATGGCAGTGGCAACAAGAAAGCTCATGCTGCTTTGTCATAACCAGGAACGTAATTTTAGGTCAAGAGTGAGGCAGAGGAAGTCTGGCAATGAAGCAAGCCAATATTATCCTCATTGCAGGAGTGAGTTTTCAACAGTCATGAATATAACTGACATCTCTCAGATGTTCTATATTTCTAAAGGTGGGGAAAGGGAACAGACTGGTGCTTTTCTCCTCCTTCAAAACTCATGTTTTCCCGGCATCAACGGCACAAGGACTCTCAAACTTTTACTTGGTTAAAGCTGGTATCACCTTATCTCCTGGGTTCAGTGAACACAGGAGTGAAGTTCAGAAGCCTTAATGTTTTGGTAGTTCCTCCAACACTACACTGTTCCCAACTATGCTGCATCCTTCGGGGCTGATACCCTGTGCTAGTGATGTAGGTCAAGGGTAGATAGGTCAGAACTCCTCTTCCCATTGGCAACTTCTTTCTCAGGAAACAATCAACATGTAAAAGCTTCTCTATCAGTAGCATGTGGATGAGATGGAACTTTCTCCACAGCATGGAAATATATGGTGAACAGCTGTGGTACAGTGACATAAAAGGTCTGAGAGGTATTTTGAGGGTCAGCTGAACTGGCAACAGCTGGGAGTGCAAAAGACTCCATACATGTACAAACTGAAAGTCTTTGCTCACTGCATTGCAAACAGACAGTGGTCAGCTGCTGGAATATCAGAGTCCCAGGTGTCTGTGATGACAGGCCATATTTAAAGAAATACTGGGCTGGAAGTACATGTCACTAATAATGAATCGGATGTACGTTCTACTTCTGCAAAATCAGCAAGCCAGCATATCTAGAAAGATTGACTTTATCTCCAGAAGTTGAAAGCTGTTAACAACTAACCTGTTGCTCAATGTCTCCCAGCAAACTACTGGCACCCAGGCGAAAGAGCTCTGGTGTCAGCCATTCCACTCCCAGCTCCTCCTTCACCAGCATAAGCCAAGTGATGGCTTCTTTTGCTGTCCGAATGCCCCCGGCAGGTTTAAATCCAACCTTTACACAGGGGAAAAAAAAAAAAAAAAAAAAAGAAGTTCAATACACATACACATTTTCATTTTCATTCATCAGCAACACCAGGAAGAGCAATCAGTGTTTGTACACCTGCAGTCTCACAGTGTCTGTGGTGTATGTAACAGCTCTACCCAGTAAGGACCTGACTGCAAAGAGGATAAGCTCTAGCACTGAGAGCTATCAAGCCTCAGCCATCACTGTGAAAGACAACATTTTCATTTTGAGGGAGTAGTACATTGAACCCTGTGCACTTTCTCAGGAGCTGGGCTTGAGGTCTAATGGGACTACTTTGCCTACTGCACATATCAGGTCAAGGGATTTAGCCCAGACCTGGGACATCTGCACAATCACCTACTGCCCATGTCACAGTCTAATTCCAAATATATAACAACAAATACACGTGCAATAACACTAAAGATGCTGAATTAAAGCATGTGAGGCAGCTGACTCGTGGACAGCAGTGAGAGATGGCTGTACTTCACAAAAACCCTGTGCACCAGAATAACATGTAATTTGGCTGTACATTCAAACCTATCAGAGGTTTAATTTTCACTAAAATTTTCCAAATGGGAATTAAATTAGGTTTGTCTTTATCAAAAATCACAGGAACTGCAGAACTTCCCTCCCACGCTGGATACGCTTTCAGTCACTTGATGTGAGAAATCTGTCATATTTGGTCAGGTGAACTGCCATGTACTAGAGGCACACACGCCAAGTAAAGCCTTTCTTTGGGGTAAAGCACATCTTGAATCCCATGGTGGACCTGCT
The DNA here is from genome assembly GCF_003945595.2 of Pipra filicauda. Taxonomy (NCBI): domain Eukaryota; kingdom Metazoa; phylum Chordata; class Aves; order Passeriformes; family Pipridae; genus Pipra; species Pipra filicauda. The sequence continues at coordinate 813,702 of NW_024103485.1, read as the reverse complement.
GTGCAGAGCCAGCACTGAGGTGACTTGGCACATACCCCTAATGCCAGTCTTTCATGTGCCATTTAAACACATCTCATTCCGAGACACAGCTTGTGATACGCAGCTATCAAAAATTTTGACACCTGCATTAGTTAAAATGTTGGCCTTTAGCAGCTAACTAAACTCTTGGAAAACAAGGAGAATTAGGAAAAAATGTTTCTGCATTAAAAAAAAAGTAAATCAGAACAATATGAGGAACACAGCAATTCTTCCTACGTTTCCCTCTGCCATAAACCTCTGCCTTCTGCAAGAATTATTGGTTTGCTCTCTACATATAAGCTTCTGAAACTTCACTGCATTGAGGATTTCTTTGTACCTTATGGATAAAATAGCAGAATCCAAAAGTATCTGTTTTTAAATGTGTTTGGTAATCTTTATACAGTGATTTCAGGACCAACAAACACAGAATAAATCCTTCTCTCTCACCCCAGAGCATTGTGATAATGGCATATTTTGAATAAGATTAAAAGAACAACAGCAGGAAAAGCTTGATAAATCCAAACCACAAAGACTGTGATCTTGTGGATGGACAAAGAGATGTGAGTGTATGCATCCATCTCTTAACATTAGATTTCCAAAAGGAATTTAAACCACAGCAACTGGAAAAGCATCTTCTAGATAAAAAATTAAAACAGTTGGAATGTGGTTTCCCTCAGAAAGAGAAATTCTAATGAAATTCAAATTTTAGATTTCTTCCTAGAAATGTTACAGCTCTTTGAGGTAATCCGTGGCAAAAACCAAGTAAAATTAAGTTGAGAATTAAAAACATCATTCAGAATTCCTTCCCCTTTTAGCAAAGTCTAAAAGCTCTTTTCTCTGCAAAAAAAAAAAAAAAGCTGACAAAGACAAGCCTGTCCTCTCCTCCATTTACCAGCTTTCCAAACAGAACATCTGACTACCATAAAAACGCAAAAAGGAAGGGGGCTTGGAATTTAATTCAAGAGCAGTACAAAGTCCAGCTACCACTTTCCTGCTGTTTCACAGCATTTCATTATTTTGCTTAATAAGTTCATCTCCTCAAGAATTTTCTCTTCACCTTACATTATTAAAAGTAATAAGTTTTTCTGGATTGGGAGTTTTCCCAACAGAAAAACCAATTTATGTATGTCCTTCAATAATGACAGGAAAAGATTATTTCCCATTATATTGCACACTTTTCATATCACCACCACAGCTTATCAGTCAATAAATGTTACTCTGCAACTTGCTCCTTTCCTTGAAGAAGTTTAATTTCTGTATTAACCTGTTTTTCCCAGGCAACGCCTTGCTAGAAAGCATCCCTACAGCAGCAAAATTAGTTTGTTAAAGAAACCATTTAGAAATCTCTTGTCACTGATAATATTGTCTTCAGTTAATAAAAGTACACAAAGTCAGTTTACATCTAATTCACTGACACACACATGCACACAGACATAAGCACTTATTCTTAATAACACATTTTATGCCATGAATGCATCCTTTAAAAGCAAAAGGTGAATTCAACATTTATATCCAATTATAGGTACAAAGCTGTGCTAATGCAGCAGAGCCCAACTTCTGGCACACAGCTCGTGCAAGCAGCACTGGCGCCGAGGTGAGTCACCCAGCCCCAGGGATCTGCCTCAGTGCAGTGACAATGCTCCCACAAAAACAAGACTGTCAGAGCTGCTCAAGTTGTTGTGTGGCAGAGAGAGATGCAGGTTGGGGAAGGGAGGAGTGAGGACAGCCCAGGGATCCATGCTGGCCTCACCTAGATGACTACAGAGAGCAGGAGGACACACATCTAACCTGCTGTCACACGCTCCTCAAGCTCCAACAGGCCCTGAAGACATCTCAGACCCTTATCCCACTGCTCACCCCGTGTCCTGACATTGTACCTTGAAAGGTCACCTACAGAAGGGATAGAAGGATAAACTGGAGAGGAAGGAAGGGTGGCCCAGGAACAGGGAGAGGCTCTCAGCTAGAGACGTGGTTCCCTTCCCTGAATCCGAAGGTGCGGACAAAGCCCACTGCTGAACTCCAGCACCAGATCTAACTGGCAGCCCCCACTTGTCTGTGGATAAGAGAGATGAGAGGTGGTTTAAGCTCTCCTGTTAACCTCTTCCTTTCTCGATGCTTCAACAGTTCATCACTATCTTTGCCATAAGCTCCTCACTGCTTCTTCTCTCTAGTGACAGCACTCAACAGTGACCTAACAGATAAACCTTCTGTACCAGGACTTAATGTTCTTCCAGTCCCTGTCCCTCCTTCCTTCCCTCCATCCCAGGCAACAGGATACAACCGGATCTCCCTTGGAAAGCCTCTCTGGCAAGGGAGGAAAGAGCAAAATTTATCCCTTGAGTTGCCAGAACAAAGTCAGAAAATACAGTTGTGCACACTGGACAGACTCTCAATGGCTCTAAATTTGTATAGCTCTGCTGAGGTTTATGGGAGTTGGCCAATCACTACTAGCTTGAGATTTGCCCTGTTATTAATGGAGATGACCGTTTAAATACCCTAAATGGTGAAACCAAATTCAAATTCAAATGTAGCAGGTGACACATTAAGATTGCACGATCCTTTAGGGAACGAAGTAACAGTTATTCAAGGGAGAAAATCCAAAAGTGCACTTAAAAAATTAAAGTATACAAATATTAGCAAATAAATCCTATTACGTTATTACTTCCTCCTTAGTGAGCCTGTTTGGCTAATTTTTATAAAGATTGTGAAAATCACCTTGTTGCCAGTTTGCCAGTAGTATTCTTTAATGGCTCGCATCATGACTACTCCAACTGGAAGGGTTGCATTTTCCACCTCCTTTCCCGTAGACGTCTTTATAAAATCAGAACCTGAAAGGAAGTAAAAAGCTTTAGAGCAGCTTCAGAACAAGAGTCGCCCTGCACACAGAGAGCTCACACCCTCCAAAGATGCTGTCCTGCTTCACAGCCATTATGAAGCATCCCTTTACATGTACGTCCCTGTGGTGTGGGTGCAAACCTTGCTCTGGTCGAGGCAGAGGAGGAGGATTACACCCACATGGTTTCAGAGTAAGGCAGACATCCCAGAGGCTAAATGAACATCCCAGCTCCTAATTATTTGCTCGAGCTATCAAACCAACAATCTCTTCAGGACAGTCCGACATAATACATGTTCCTGTACAGACACTCAGTATATGCGTACCTATACATTAATAGGAATGTGTCTGACTAATCAATGACAAGGGAAATTATTTCCTCAAAAAAAATTTGTCATATAAATCAACCTTTTAGTATTTCCACAAGGATCTTTCTGAACAGAAATTATTTTCATCAGTTTTTTAAATTACATTGCATCTACTTAGCCATGGCCTGACACAATGCAGTAACAAGGTCAAAATGTGTATTATTCGAAGAACAAAAGTTAGCCTTAATTTACTTTTTTCTGGTTTCTCACTTGTGAACAATATTCTCCACTGCCTGTCTTAATACTTGAGTAACATTCTTGTGTATTCTTGCTGCTCCGCTTTGGCTTAAAATGAATCCTGCAGTACAGTAAAACAAACAGCTAAAAAACTACCAAAAAAAATGTGCTTTGCAGTGTATGATTGTGCATTGACACAATACAGTGATAAAACTTCTTTCGTTTCATTAGGACACACTTCATCCCTAGGAACCTACTTCTTAGAAAAGGTGTACTGTGGGATCATTAATTATCAAAAGTAATTGGGAGAAGAAGAGGGATAATTCAAACACCGTGTAGTGCATCATCCACTTAAGTCAATTGGAACTGCATCTGCTTCCACTTCAAATTTGGCTTAGGGTCCATTTTGTCTCTTATGTGAGTGATGATGCCTCTACAACATCCCCTAGAGTAAGGAAGGGAAGTTTCAGTCCTGGTTCAAACTGAAGAGTTGCCTAGGCTACATTCTGACAGTGTGCTGCAGCACACTCCGGAGAGCCTTCTTCCCGAGGACACAGCTGACTGGCACACAGCTGGGTCCCAGCCCGATGGGAAGTTAAGACAAAGCCGGGCATGTTTCTGTGTCCTGTGATTTAAACATAATAGAATGGCATCAGCAACTTTGGGTTTTGTTAGACCAAGGTTTTCTCTATGGGCTTCCTGACAAGGCACCAACTCAGCCCACTGGTGATTAAGTCGCACCCTCCTGTGACAATTTCCATTCTAAAGAAAAACAGTTATTTGTGAAAAACATTCTAACTTCACAGAATGTGCAATGTGTAAAAGAGGCAATTACTAGATTGAGCTTTGCAAAGAAGGAAGTACACAGGAGAGACAATTGAGTTACGCATTTCAGAGCTACTCCCTTCCAGAGAGACACTACGGACATCTGATAGTCACATTAAAACAAGGAACAGTGGAAGTGAAACTTCAACATTGCCAAATTATATTTTTAATTTCCCCTTTGAAATGTAGCACTTAAAGTCCTTCAGTGCAGTACTTTTCTTTTTTTTCTGCTATAAGGTAAGTCAAAGCTTTTATAAGTCTTATAATTACAAGTCTCTATGGTACAGTTTCATTAAAAACTTTCATTAAACAACAGCTGCCCTTGTATATGGTCTTCTAATCAATTTGGTCAAACAGAATGACTTCTAATCAGCTGTTGATAAAAATAGAAGATGAAATTTTAATTCTAATAGATTAACCACAAACTCAAGATAGTCTTCAAAATCCATCTAGCTCTATTCTCCAGTGGATTTAACGACTATTCAGCAACTCATTACTAAATAGAACAAGATGAACATTTTCCAGTTCATTAAAGAAATGTACTATGTATTTTTGCATTGTCCTCATGATTCGTTACAGGGAGTCTTAATTACAAGATAATGGATAATGGTTATTAAATGCAGACTCCAGTAATGAAGCTCTATTCATTTGCGAGCCTCAGAGACTGCAAAGAGGGGAAAATAAAATTACTAGCTTCAAAAGATTAACGGATCAAATTATTATTCAATTTTGAAAATCTCATTCAGACTTCATAGAAACAAGAAGAGATTAAAAACTAGTATTAGTACAAAAGTAGTGCATTTATATATTTATTTTTAAATAATATCTTAAGGCTATTACCAGAATAATCAGTTCTAGATGTGATTATTAGACAAACATACAGCCAATTTGGTAGCATCCTCTAACAATGAAAACAATACATTTTTATTTCCTGAACAAATTCTTTTTATGACACAAGAGCTTGCTAGCAGGACTGCATGCAGCCTCTTGCAGAAGACAGAAGATGCACACTAGCAGAGAGAGCCACAATGAAAGGTGTTATTAACGTTTGGATTTCAGGAATGAAAAGGCGGATTTAAAAATCAAGTGCTACCAAAAAAGGCACCTCATTAAGTACACTTTACGCCAACCTTGTAATAATAAGGGAGTTTCACTAAGTCTCTTTCTTATTCAAGTTTTCAAAAACAAGTCCAAGGAATGAAGTTCAGCGGGAGTTTCATCTGGAAATTTAGGTGATGATTTAGAAACCTGAGTTTTATCACTCATCTTCTCATCTTCCTCTGAATGTATACACTCAAAAAATCGAGGGCTAAGGCTAAAATGCATACATGCTGGATGCTTTCCCCTTCCTTACAGTAAGGTTACATGATTCAATGAAGCATTAAATCAAAGATTTTACAAAATGAGTTATTTGGGGGACATTTCTAGGCCCAGTGAGCCTGGGAAAAAAACACACTTTCTACTCTTTTTCAATATTTAACCACAACAGTACATTGCCTTTCAAGGCAGCGAGTCATGTAAGACCCATTGAATCAGCAAAGAGCGGTGACATTGAAGCCTTTTTGAAACACAGGAACATCACAGGCCTGTTTCAGGTGGCCTTGCTGCCAACCCAGTGACCCACAAGCACCACAGCCTGGCAAGCACCAACTGCAGCAGCCTGCTTTCACCAGATGTAAATCTGAAGGAACCCTAGGAAATGGGAACAGTGCTGTGGTCTCTGTCTGAGAGACTCACTCTGGTCAAGAGCAACTGAGCTCTCAGCACTGCTGGAAGCCAGACCACTTGTGCTCCAGTCACGGGTCTCGTGTAATCAGGTGGAGTGCTGTCACTGACCCACAGAAACATTCAGGTTGGAAAAAACCTCAAAGTTCATCCAGTCTAACTGTTCACACTGCCAAGTCCATCAATAAACCATGTTCCTAAGTGCCATATCTACACCTCTTTTAAATAGCTCTGGGGATGGTGACTCAACCACTTCCCTGGGCAGCCTGTTCCAGTGCTGGACAACCCTTTTGGCTGCCAACCAGTCTTAACCCAGTTGTCAACCTGGTTGGTTTAAGACATTAAATCTCCTCTTCCTTTGCACTCTCACCCCCCATAGAGTGACCCCCAGCCACTGCACTCCACTAAAGACCACTCAAAATAATCAGGTTGAATGTGCAGACACCAAAAAGAGAGTCAGGGTCTTCATACCACACTGCCTGAATCCATATTGAGAGATCAGGATGAAGTCCATTATATCATTTCTACTCTAGATACACAGCCTCATTTATGGTAGCACCTGAACAAAGGTGTAGAGTTGAGGTTTACAGAAGCTGAGTGACTTGCCTGAAGTCTCTCAGCAAGCATTTGACAGGGTACAAATTGAATGCCCTGGTCTCCCAAAGGTGAGAAGAGCTTCCCTAACTGGCCTGCCCTATTGCTCTCCTCTACATCATCTCAAAACACTACAAAGCTTTCCAGTCCACAGAACACTGAAGCAGAGCATGAGAAGTGGAGAATCTTATTTAGATGGCATCCAGGAAACACACTCTGATTCCATAATTAAGCAATAAGGAATAATAAGCAGTATAGCAATCGTGGAGTAATCACAACCTTTTGGTTGTGAAGTGTTCCAAACGCCCTTGGGGAATGATTATCTCCCGATAACTACAGAATTTTTGTTGTTGCCTTAGTCTTAATAAAGAACAAAGATGTGTTTGGCAGTTTTAAACAATAGTTTAGACAGAGATGCTTGCAGAGGGACAATTATGCCATGCTACTTTGTAAGTATTTGCAATGAGCACAAATGTATCTCGGTTGCTGCAACTCAGATATAGCAACATACAGTGACACAGGGCGAACACACACCCTTCCAAGGTTCCTAGGACTGATGGCAAAAAGAGGCACGCTGCTGAGAGGACCTGAAAAATCACCTGCTGTTTCTGCTGACAAGGTAGCAATGATAAAATAGCACAGTATCAAATGTGCATAAAGTCCCATTAGCAAGTATCATTTCTATTTTATGAGTACCTAAACTAAGGGTCTTCAGATTCATACACAATTAGCCTGGCTAGGGGCGACCAGGTTATCAACCCTCTGAAAATAAGAGGCAGGGCAAGATATAAAGGGCTAATGTAGTAGCTAATTTCTGTCAATTGAGTCATCATAATTGTCCACCTAACATGTCCTTATCTTACTCCAGTGGCAAGATAAAATGCATTCCCTGCTTGCTTAACTTTGCCATTGAGGAGAAGAGAATACAAAGCTGTTACAACTCACTTCAGAAGTAGCTCACCAAGCAGCTTTAGCTCCATCACATGAGACTGTGGTGCCAGACCACTTAGTTCGGTGCCTATGCATCTTTTCACACGCCTGTATCTCAGCTACCATTTTGAAAAATGCTAGTTTATAACTTGGTCTGTTGTGAACTGCCCACTTTTTGCAATTCTTTTCAAAAAAGTGCCTGAGGGGAAAAAAAATAATAATCCCATCATAAGGCTCCACATTTAACGTCTGTTTACAAATAAGACAACCTTTAGACCCATCGCATCATCTCAGCTTGGTTTTCAAGACTCAGCATGGATGCTTCCTTTCTTCTACACCACCTCTGGTGATAGGGGTTCTGCAGGCCAAATGATGCCCTTAGGAACACTTATTCATGCACACAAAGGGACAAATTATTAAGTCCATACTTATGCAAAATTCCCTGCAGATGATGTCTGAAAGAATTCAGCATTGCTGAATTATGCATAGCTTGCTAATGCACTCTTATAGTGTCTACCACAGGTCTCCACAGAATACTATTACTTAATTAGTATTAGTTTCTTGTGTGTTCATTTAAAATGTGTTTCTTTAGATGGTTCAACAGGAAGAGCCATACCACCTTCTGTTGCTCAGCTACACAGCTTAGGCACTTGCTATTTTTAGAGCATTCCTTCCAATCCAATCCCTATGTGGTATGGAGAAAGAGAAGAGAAATAATTGACATGTGCTCCAGGTCCAAAGACCACAGCTGGAATTCCTGTCAATGGTGGCACTTGGCTTTGGGCCACACTAAAGCACAGAAGGAAACATGCTCCCAAGTCACCTTCCCATATTGCCATGCAGAAGCAGTGCTGGGGGATGCCAGGGTGCAGGAACAGTTCAGGCTGCTGGAACAGCCATTCCTCTTCCTCTCCAAAGAGAAAGCAGCAGTATATCTGCCCAAGAGTGACTCGTGGGACAACAAGGAAGTTTAAGGAATTCCAGTATTGTTATCTGCTTGCTAAGTTTCATGTTTCTTTACCACAATCTCATTTTTCTTCTTTAAAATGATGCACCATGTTACCATGCTCAAGAACTTTACAGTGTATGACCTATATTAACCTCACTTCATTTTGCAGGTGGCATTACTGGAACTGGTTAAGCAGTTTGCCTAATGACACGTGATGAGCCAAAGGCAGAAAGAAGAACCAAACCAATGCCTCCCAACACCTAATCCAAACCTTACTACCACCACTGAGAAAAAACACACCGTTCTCTCAGCTTATCCCCTCGAAATGCTCTTTTCCTTTACAGACTATACTGTGGGCTACTTTTTGCTCCTGATTTTGAGCAAGACACGAAAGACAAGAGGCATCAGTACAAATCTCATCTCTAAGACAGGCTCAGCTTGAGAGCACAGCACAGAGCACCCAGGGCAGAAGGCACTGCTGGTGGCACAGCTCTGGCCCCAGATTCCCAAACCCATGACCTCCTCCAGCACACAGTGATGACAAAACAAGCAGGCAGCCACGGATATTTTATCCAGGGGAGAGAGGAGTGAACAGGGTGAAGGGAGTAGCAGAAGTGGTACATGGAGATAGAAGCCTATTGGCTGCCATGAGCTTTAAGATGTAGCTTTCCACCAACCACCAAAATACCTGAAGAGTAAGGGGGGGAGCAGAAAAAACACAAAAAAGTGAAAAAAAGCATGGAGAGTGTGCTACTGTTAAGAGTAGCTGCAGCACCTGCCTAAACACTAGTGGAAGTGCTCTGCAGCGTGTATGGAGGCATAGAGCAGCAGATCTGCTTCCTCTCCTTGCCATCACCATCACCATCATCCCCACAATTACACAGCAACTACCTTTAAAAAAGGCATCTTTCCAAACCTTGTTCTCATTCTGCTGCAAAGATAGTGATGGCTGAATTCTGCAGACTGTCCTCACATCCAGAAGTCATCATTTACATTAAAAAAGTTACAGGTTATAAAATAACACATTGTCTCTGTGCAAGGATATGGATATGGCCAGGGGCTAAGAGGGGGGAAGGTGACTTTCCATGCTTTGGCAGAGTGTCAGAGTGTCAGTGTCTCACACACAGCAGCTAAAGGCACGCTGGGTGTTTGAGAAGGAACCATGACACTCATTCTCGTGGCTTTACCAGTAACACACAGGTTGTTGCAAAAGGAGGTTGTTGCTTTATGAAGCAACATAAGGGTTGGCCTCTCAGACTAGATGCAGGCACTCGGGTTCTCAGCACTGGGCCATGTCTGCCTGCTGGGCTGGGTGAAAAAGCAAAATGCTGTGGCAGAAACTGGACTTGATTTTAAAATCTCACCCTTTAAGTTTCCCTTACAAACACTGAAATGCATTGCATCACTTACTTGTTACACTTAAACTAATCTAAACAATGATAAACTATCTCAAACCGCGATATAATTAAAACAGCACTGGTCTAGGTCAGGTTTTTTCCCTCTTGGCATTCTCAGTTGTGGATCAATACATCTCAGCCTCTCAAAATGTTGTCCACTACATGACATATTACAGACTGAGTCTAAAACGCTGATATATCTACCAGTAATAGCATTGCAATTTGGAAGAAAATAATAAATATGCATGAAGGCTTAGAATCACAGCACTACATGGCATATTGCATCCCATGTTTTAGCAACCACATTTAGCTTTGTGCTTTTTAACGTTGATAACAGCTTTGAAACAAATATGTTAACATTAAAATTCTGGTATGCTTACGCATTGTCTATTAGCTTGTAACAAAATTACTCAAATTGAAAAAATAGCTGTTTAAAATCAATTTGGAAATATTCCACACTGAATAAAGCAAGTAGAAAATCAGTCTACTTTATCAAGAAGGTGCTATGAATTTTAAAGATTTAAAAAAATCCCACCATACATAATACAGCCAAAATCATGACACTTCAATGTCATTTTGAGTGTTTTTCAACACCTCATGTTAAAAGCAGTTTAAGATTCTGTTCTTACTCTAACACAGAGAAAGGCAGGATTGATTTTTAAAATTTAAAAGTCATGTCTTAATGCCACAGTCAGAATCTGTCCAGCATCCAGCCTCTTTGTAATGCAGAGGACAAACAGCCAGCATCAGCCTCTCTTCCACACTGTTCCCTACAATAAAAGGCAGCTGGCACAGGTGGAGGCTTTAGCACTAGGGGGATTTCCAGTATCAAAGGCATTTCCTTGAGCACTTGGAACTGTCAATGTTTTGACTTTTGGCTTTGCCCGAAAACCAAAAAATATAAGATGCCAGATCTCACCAGACTTATCTGTGCTGTGTTTGTGTCCACCTGGCTTTTACAAATCAGGCAGAACAGACTACTTGAGGGCTTGCATAGAGGGATGAATATTCCACTTCCAGTAATCATGGAAAATGTTCGGCATTTTTAGCTCATTTTTTATGATACTCAGAAGTCCCAAATATAATCAAGCTGCAAACACGTAGAGTCTACCACAGACTTCCTGGGTGCAGGTGTACTCCTGATGCAACAAATATCTAAAGGGATAAGATAAGGGATAAGACCTTGGAAGGCCTCACCTACACACCAACAGCACAAGGACAATGGCAAGCTATGGTTGTTTTTAAAAAGCACTAGTCTTACTCACTGCTCCTGCTTCCCAGTTTTTGCCCCTCAGAGTTTCTCCTTCTTCTTTCTCCACCTTGATAATTTGACACCTGGCAAAAGCCCACGTGCTTAGGCTGCAACGTGGGCCAGAACTTCCAGGTACAGACAGGTGCTCTCACTACTGTCAGTAGGGTTGTTTTATAATGCTTCTAGCAAATGCTTTGGGTAGCCTGAATACCGAAAAGCTTGCCAGTTCCTTTTTAACAAAAAAACAACCAAACCCCCTGAAAGTGCAGCTACACTCCAAGCAGAAGGCACTTCTCTGCTGGGGGTCAGGAAAAGACACACTTCTGGGGTTTTTTTAAGAAATCTTTTTTTTTCCTCCCACTGCATTATTAACAATGCTTACATAGCAAAACTAACAATTTTATTTCAAAGGGATGACTTATGAAGGTGTGTTGCTGATAAATTCAGTTAGACTTTTCTGGCGTAAGAATCTGCTGAGCACTACTTTAAAAAACGAAGGAAATCAAAAAGACCCTTAAGCACCATCAGAAACAGGCAGCAACTCTTAAAAAGGTATTTAATATGCTGGGGCATTGTTCTCCACCTCCATTTATCAACAGCCTGTGTGCTGATCTTATCACAGACTGCAATCATGGTGAGCATCTCAAACCAGAAGTACCAACAATCTAATTAAACAACTGTGGGTTTTGGTTAAAAAATAATTGAGACTGATAGAGAAATGTTCATTCTGTTAGTCCGCTGGCAAAATGAAAATGATATTTCAATCTTCAAATCTACACTTTATATACAGGGTTTATATTTTTGAAAATGTACACTAGACATATATTACCATTTTGAACTTTGACATTCCACATTTTTTACCGAAATACCGAGAATGAAAGAAATTGAATATCAAACTCTCTTTGTGTTAGATGTACATATATCCTCATAGGTATTTAGTGGCAAGTTATTAAATGTCACTATTCATTGAGACAGTACATTTTATGTCTTTCTTACAGAAAAAAAAAATCATCTATGTAAAATTTGTAGCGATATTTCAGAGCTTCACTCTGGTATCAATGACTTTTTCATCCACACTTATATATAGCCAGAAATAGAGGTGGTTAAGCAAAACATTACCTGTGTGTTACTGAGTTGTCACTTGCCAAACTGCAGTGGCAGTGACAGTGCCACCACCACGCCAGGAAGCACGACCACCCTGTCTATACCTTTCTTTTCCTAATCCTGAGCTTCTGAAGGGCAAAAAGTTATTAGGAATTATGCATTCAGCATTTCTCTACATCAAATCACATAGAATGGTATCTAATGAGTATTTACACTGGAAAACAGTGTTCTGAAGTGGAGTATAGCAGTGTTGCATATTCCTTATCTATCAACTAAGCACTGAATTTGCTTTGCTACACATCTTCCACAGAGTGCTTTAAGGCCCCCAGACATTAGCCCAAAGCAAAACCACATTGTCTCCATTTAATTACCTATCATTTCATCCTTACTGTGATCAAAATGACTGAGTTAAACAAAATGGTTGCTAGTAACAGGAGACCATTGATAACCAGCAAGCTAAGGCAGGTGTACGTGTGTAGAGTTCAAAAGAAAAAGATGCTGCTGGCATGCTGTTTACTTTTCCAATGTGAATTTATAAAGGGGAGTGAAAGTGCAATATCAAGTGAAGTAGCAGGAATTAAAAGGATTAAAATCCCAGGAACCAACGAAGTCAAAGAGAGATGGAAAATGGATTCGAGCCCTAAAATGATAAAATTATTTAACAACTTATTAAAACAGTTCATCATTGTAATTAAAATCCAAGTCCCTAGAAAAAAGTGCCACAAGAAAGGTAATTATTTATGAGAATACTTTAAAAAACCATTTATTGTGAATTTGGGAGAGAATCAGCCTGAAAGAGGCGGTAGAAAAAGAAATTGTTTGTTTATCCATAAAACTTATTTTGGTCTAGCATACCACTAAGAATCCCTAACATCTGCTCAATGGCAGCTGTAAGTAACATTAGGAACACTCAGCCAATTTATATCTTTCCTTTTTATTAAAAAATAAACAGGTCTTTTTAAATTATTCACTAGTAAATTAACATAAAAATCAGTGCTGTAGCTATCCACATTTTGTGGAAAGGAGTCTGCAAGCTTTGTATGATCATGATGATCTAAATCTTTCTGTGTTTCACTACTTTATTCTTTATGTGATGTCCCACCTAATTTAGCAAACAAAAACTTAGAAAACCTACAAGCCATACCAGTGTCACAGCCTTGAATAATACAGAAAGCATCACTTATACCTCAAATGCCAAATTAGTTGCCTTCTTCTGACTTGAACAGATTCTTTTCTTACCTTCCCTTTGCCTTCCACCATTTAAAAATTCCCCTCAAATAACCTCAGACCTCTCCTGCTTCTGTCTTTTACGAACAAGACATTAGACAGGAAGGAGTAACAAAATGCAGCAGTGTTACTAATTACTAATTATTTGTTCTCATCTGCAGCACTTTCATACATAGATGACAAAGTGCTCTGCATGTCCCCAAGTTTCACTCCAAAACTGCATTCTTAAGACAGTAAAAAAAGCACAGGAACACTTCCAACCTAAAAGCTTCTTTCCACCCCTCACTAACATTATTTTTTTTTTCACTTAATCTCTTCAACATTTCAGCAGAAAATATTACTTTCTTCCTATGTTTCTTTCCTGGCTTCAGTTTTCACTTCATGATACAACCAAGTTTCTGCAAATGAACTCGCCAAGCCGTTCAAAAGCCTGGAGTAGCTCTGTTTATTTTACTAAGATTTTTTTTGTTTTACCTCTAAGCAACAAACCAGCATTTCTGCAGTGCACTCTGAAGACAGTTAATTTAAAGTTAAGTGAGCTGTAATTCTAACCCAGACACTGAAAATCACTGAAAACGGCATCGTTACAACAGCCCATCCAGCTGAAGTTCCAGAGGAGTCTGCCTTGAAGCTGCAACCGTGCTGCAACTGGCAACCAAGCATGAATTTGCTTACATCCAGAGCAGCTGCAAACACAATACCTGAACATAACATAAAAGTAACTACTTAGCTATCAATGGCATGTATATGGCATATACACCATATACAGAGCACCACCTGAAAAATGCTACCCCTCCTCTAACTAGGGACTAGAAGTCATGAAAAACATGGCATCCCTTTCCATCATACCCCACACCAAGCTGTTTTCTCATCCTGGGGCTCAGCTTAGTTTCAAGTTTATGAGTAAGGCTTTGTGCTTCCTTTGAGTTCACTTCAGCTTCACTAGCCTGGACCAGCAGGAGGGAGGGCTTTGAAGATATATTATTCACGATTTTGTATTCCCTAATTGAAGTTTAATTTGATCCATGCAATATGGAACATCACCACCTGTTTCCTTTTTGGTCCATTTGAGATGAATTAACAGATCTTCTTGATAAACTACAACACTTGCCCCTTGTGATGTTTGGGATAGGCTGGTAACTTGGGCACTGGATTTCAAACATAACTGCAGAGGTGATGGACAGAGGATGTTTTACTTAAGAAGAGGTCCTGGCATCACAAAGGAGGAATCTTTTCTACATCTTCGATTTAGGGAGAACTAAACTTGAGAAATCAGCTACAGTTGCACACTGCAGGGAAATCACTTTATAGCCCAAATGCTAGTGGGGAAGAAGCATCAAAGGTACAAACACACATGGACATCAAATCCCCGTTGACATGCCATGAAGGCCATGAAGTTGCTGTCAACTTTGAAAAAAATCTCTCAAAAGCAGGACTACCACAGAGAGCTCTGGGAAAGCCATTGTCTCCAGTAACTATCAAGTAAGCATAGTCAGAAACCAGAATTTGTCTTATCTGAGAGATGCTGAATTTAAAAACTACAATTTCAGAAAAGGAATTAACACAACACCCCCCAACCAAATGCATCAGGAAGATTTCCCAGGGGATGAAATTCCAAAATACAGTATCAAAGAAGGGATTATCTTCCATTCCTTTCAACATCTTCCCAACACAATTTGAGCTTTGGCAACACAAATCAGAGGAATACAGAATGGCTGTGAGACAAGCTCCAAGTAACCCAGGTACCTACCAAGGAAGTTCAAGACCCTTGTGCAACTCACCAAAAATACTGCAAGCGACCACAGAGGCAACCTGGAAAAGTCACTGAAGTGAGCACATTCCTGAAGAATACTGCTATATCCTATGGTCATATTCTGACAGAAACCTTTTCCTTTGAGAAAATGACTTAAATAGGCTGACAAAGTCTATTAAGAAGACCTTTTGAATTCTGGTTAAACCCTTAGGAAGGAACAATGTCAAACACGAGCATAAATGCATTTGCATTTGAGCACTCCTGTTCAGCTCAGTGAAGAATGTGTCTGTAGCATCATGCAGCCAGCAGTCAGCCTGGGTATTCAGCCTGTTTCTCTGCACTTCACAGAATCACAGAATCACAGAATCAGCTGGGTTGGAAGGGACCTCACAGATCATCAAGTCCAACCCTTGATCCAACACCGCTGTGGTTACCAGACCACGGCACTGATGCCACATCCAGTCTCATCTTAAAAACCTCCAGGGATGGAGAATCCACCCCTTCCCTGGGCAGCCCAGGGAATCCAATGCCTGATTACCCTCTCTGTAAAGAATTTCCTCCTAATATCTAACCTGAACCTCCCCTGGCAGAGCTTAAGACCATGCCCTCTTGTCTTGCTGATAGTTGCCTGGGAGAAGAGATCACCACACTTTGAAATACAGTGTCAGCACCACTAGGACATGGTTTGTTAAAAGTTAGTGGATGTCTTTATATTGATCTCAGTGTGTTTTAACATACAGCTTTAACATTCCAGGTAATGAAACAATCCATACCCTCCTTATGGAAAACGTCCTGTTTCATATTTTTGTCCAACTTTTATGTGTTTGACTTATGTTTGTGCTCATCTCTTGTTATTCTTCTTTATTTTCCACTGTATTCCTGTTCCTTAGGGTGAAATTGAAATGTGTGCCCTTAGTTTTTTAAAATAACCTAACTGTTCAAAGATCACATATTCCTAGTGTATTTTTCCATTCAACTTCTTTCTCTTTAGAAGTCTAAATCCACATTGCTGCTGTGCTGCTGCTATGAGCACATACCTTCAAATTAGGCAGGCACGATCACTGGGCCTTGATACCCCAAAAAGCAACAAAAAAATTCCCAGATCTACAACCCTAAAATCATGCTTAGTTTACTTCCACATCTATATTAAGTTTCTGATAAGGGACTGGATTTTCTAAGTAGTTTTCCTACTCGCAATCTCTTAAAAGATACTTTAATATTTCATAAGTCAATTTTATATAATTGATAGATACAGTAAATTAAATATTTATTTCTATTTTTCACTGGTTTAGTAGAATTTAACACCTGCTGCTGACAGCATAAAAAAATCAACCTGCAATATCAGAGAAATAAATAATACCCTGTACATCTATTGATTTTACATAATATTTCCATGTTTTAGATTGCATTCTCTCAAACCATTACCTTCAATACTGGAGCTTCACAGATGCAAAGTTTTTTCCTAGGAAGCCGTGTTATTTTGATGGCATGTTTGACTAGAACTATTCACTGTGCAACAATTTCTGAGTCTGAGGTGATATGAAACTTCACAAGTTTTAACTCAAATTCTAACAAATTATTTAACATAGATACAAGGTTTCATTCATGGAGAAAATTAACGCAACAGGGGTGCTTTCTCACCTCTCTGCATCAGTTGTTATAAATTGAAAGTATACCATTTAGATATTCCTTAATTAACATGCTTTGGAAAGATCTTGTATATCAGCAAAAGTGAAGTGCTATTTAGGCACTGGGGACAGTTTGCTAACACAAGGTTGACCCCTCTCAACTTTCACTGTCAGTACTTGCCTACTCACTGTAACCTACTATTTCACAACTGATTTCCAAAGGCTGAAGCATGAAAAACAGCCAATTTCTTAAAGGTCAAAAAGCAGAAATCTGCAGATCAAACCTTCTTCCTCAGAGAGAAGGACAAGCCTGGGATTTCTGGGGAGTTACCACACTTCTGCCCCTCTACATTTCGCTCAGTGCCCGGAGAACACCAAAGAACAACAGAACAGGTACAAGGGAATCACAGCAGAACTCCTTCATTAAAAAAGAAAGTTTTGGGTGGAGTGCTATGAAAACAGCTGAAGGCAGGTGACCTCTGCTGCTGCTGTCTCCTGCAGTACACAATACCAACAGCCTGCAGTACCACAGCAAGCTGCGCCAGCTCCCACCTCCCTGCCGCTCCCAGGGATGGCTGTACTTAGTAAATCAGGATCAGCTGCTCCCACCAGAAAATTTCCAGGCTTTTTCTTGCTCTTTTTCTCAATTTCAGTTGTGACCTAGAGTATTCCATCTTCATGCACAGGCACGGGAAATTTCTACCTTCTAAGGAGAAGAACATACTTCTGTTTATATCTTAATTTGCTAAACCTCACAGAAGTCCTATAAAATGTGCAATGTTAACTTTACACACAGAAAACCAGAGAGGCAAGATAGTTGTCGGAAGTGATGATATGTTTATTAGAAGTCATTCTGCTACCACAAACCTCTCTTCTTGGTGGCTTCCTGACTTGGTATTCTTCCAGTGGGAAGTGTTTGGAAATAGCACTTCTTTCAAAAGTGGGGATGGTGGAGGGAGAAAGTCAAGTGGTGTTGTGGGTAACACAAAATCAAGCAAACAGGCACAAAGCTGACAAGTCATCTGTTTTACTCTGGTATTTCCTCTTTGACTTCATTCGAGGGTATCTATTCCTATTTTCTGATTACAGTAGAATCCCATCAATAGAACAGACCTTTCACAAAATTAGCAAACTGAGTTGCCAGGCATCCTGTTATGACAAATATGAATGTCCCCAGGTAAGTCTCCCCCCAGATATGGCTGTATAGGCAGCCACACAGTCCAGAAAGCACATAAATAAACGTGTAACAAAACATGGCACTGCATGCACGTCTGGATTTCCAGCTTAACAAACTGCCAGCAAATGAGGTTTTACTGTATACACTCTAACTCTGTTCTCCCTTCACAGATGTCTGTAACTTTATTTTTCCCCCAACATCTCTGTTTCTCTTATGTATTACTTCTGTCTCCACTTACCCATGCAGGGTTCTGTTGACTCTACTGGAAAGACTTTTTATTAGAGCCTGCCCTAGTGTTTCTCAGCCACTTTCCATTCCTTCACTTCTGATTCCCTACACATATATCACTGAGTTCCAGTCAGAATTTTAGGTCTGCTTTACTCAAGACCCACATTTCTTTGTGTTTCTAGTCTTTGTATGGACTCTCACCAGTAATTCAAACATGAGGATATTGTGATTGCATTGTTAGAACTTTTCGACTCTGAGATCATCTATCACTCCCACATTATTTCTAATGATCAGCTGCAGTATCACTGTCAAGCTTGTAGGCAATTATCTCATTTAAGGGAGCATCCTTGTAGTGCCTTACTGAACATACAGTTATCTGCATTTTTATATTACTGGCTTTTTTATTTCTCCCCACTCTGTACCAGAACAAATGAAGTCACTCGTTCCTGTGCCGACCTCTTTTAGATTGAATATATTTTAAAAGACCATCCATCTATTGATCTAACTCCTAATTCAAAAACTTTGGTAGTGCATAATATCATTCAGAACTTTGAGACAGACTTGTCACTCTAACTTGCCGCGCATCTTGGTTTTGCACAGGGGGTTTTGTGCTCAATCCTTTCACTAAACTTTCAGTGGTGTTAACCAGAGTTTTGAACATGCAGAACAACCACAGACTATGCAGAATGAAGGACATCTGCTGTAGCAGGAAAGTGACCAACTTCCAATGTAATTCCATAGCATTAATTACTGTGCTGATAAGCCTCTTAAAGCAGCCAACTGCCACCACTTCTGCATATTCAAGACATACAATGCTCCATCTGCGTGGTGCAAAATGCTGAATTTATCTGCAAGGTCAAATTTGTCTAAAAATTCTAAAGGAATGGGCAGATCTTTGGACAAATGAGGTACTGTCTGCACACATGCAAACAGAACTGACATAAACATCATTTTATGCAGCCTCAGTGAACTGATAGAAATTCTGAAATGTGCTCATGCCCACACTAGATCTAATCTGTACTGCCAGAAGATCACAGCCAAAGAAAATTGGGACTATTTGCCACCATTTGATGATGCAGGAGGGAGAACTCTCTCTACACTGTGCTTTGTTCTCTGAAGACAAGCAGTGAGATGCAAGAATATGCTGCATTTCAACACCTGTCTTCCCCAGCCAGTGAGCACAGTCAAGATGGAACAGCCAGCAAACCCCTCACAATTCACTCTGACTCCTGCTTGGCTGGAGGGAGAGAGGAAATGGCCACCAGACCACAACTGAGAAAGCCTGAGTCACTAGTCAGTGGTAAGTCCTCTTCCCACACTTTCAGTAAAGACTCACAGATTTGCTCCCAAACTTATACTGGACTTGCAGACCAGAGCTTAACATCATCTGTCACGCCCAAAAGCATTCAGAGGCAGTTCACCTCTGTACAAAGGAGCTGCTTTTAGATGACAGACACATATTGCCCCTGATTTCTGATGGACCTTTTACAGCATAAAAGTGTACACTGTAAACTCAGTACACTTGTTTGTATTTCAGACACATAAAACAAGACACAAATTGAAATCTTGTTTTATATGTGTTACCAAGCCTCCTCCCTTGGCTTGCCTTTCCTTTGGAAACGCTCTGGGCTCTAATAGCTGTCTGACTTGGTATCAAATTACACCTGAAATTGTAGACACATAATTAAATCAATATATAATACAACCCACATGCTACTGAGGGGACCCTGGACTTTTGAGTTGAGCACAAGATTTAAAGCCAGGAACTCACAACTGATCTCAGTTTGACTTCTGACTCGTCTGTTATTATCTTTGTCTCGTACTTCACAAGGCAATTGTAAGATTTATTCTGTTAATGTCGGTGTGTGCTTTGAAGACATAAAGTGCTATCTAAGTGCCAAGTATTATTACTTATTCAGTAGTCTTGTTTCCTACATTAGCTGCATTTGTGCAAAGCACCCCTAGCTTTTCAGTCAATTTTGCTAGTTTGGTTTCCTTTGCCTCTTTCATTTTTCATGAAACACTTGCTTGGCAGAAGTTTTGGATCATGGTGGTCCACATCCAGCAGTAGGAAGGTCATCCCTTGCACTTGGATGAGTGCTAGCGTGTTTACAGCCACACCACAGAACCCTGCTCAAAAGAAATCTTTGCAAGGCAGTGCTCAGAACAAGAACAGCTATTGGTAACTTAGAATTTGTCTTCCCTAATGTTATTCAGAGTATAAAAACCTTATATAGAGATGAGGTAAAAGCTTTGTGTAGCCAGGCACTATTTAGTGACGTTCCAAAACATCTCTGCTCACCTGTGAACTGCAACACAAAGCTTTTCTTCACTGTTTGGCTATAGTATTTCTGTTCACTTTGGAATAAACAGCATCAAAGGATCTAAAAAAAATTCTGCTCATACATTTAATGTGTTTTAATTTTCCTCTTCTAGACTATCATCTTATTGCCTCAGCCATCTTCTGCTACTATTTACAGGGGGGTTTGTGCTAGAGGCTTTAGAAGTTACCTTGTTTTAGCACTAACTCATTCCCTTTCTAAATTCAATGTTTACATTAGTCAGTATCTAAACATACAATTTATTTATTTGACTAACTGTTTAATGGCCTATGAAAAAATTGTTTAAACCCCACACATTACTAAAGCTGCAAAAGAACATATATCACTCCTTTCTGATCTTTACACAGGTACTTATTTAGATATACAGATATATATAATGAAAACAAATATCTTCCACGTCACTGCTGTGCTCCCTTAGCTTCCCAAAGCGTGATGCAAAAGGAGCTGTTCTATCAAGAGCAGTTGTCAAAATGACATAGATGAAGTTTTCACTTTTAAAGTACTTAATCACTTCCTCCACCTTAATGAATATGAATTGTTATACAGAACAATAAAGACTTTGTAATTAGGTAACATGGTTAAAATGTGGGTTTCCAGAATAAAAAACCTAATATATGACTGAAATATGCAATTAAGTCATCAACAACTTTACTGAAGTGTTCCTTTCCCACTTCAAGTTCATCTTTCCCTTCCTTCTCTGGTTTGCTTGGCAGTTTCTCAATTTTTATGTCAAAAAATAAAAGTTAAAAAATGGCCTACCTCTCATAGCGTGTACAAGAACTGCTTAAAGACACCATGATGGAGAGAGAATAGTTACCTCTACTATGGGGGAGTCAGGCACTCCCATTTGTGTTCCTTAGGACTGTTTATTCCAAGAGAATACAAAGACACAGACTTGAGTGTGTCCTATAGAAATGGACGTGACTCACATAGGTATATACCAGGCAGTGAAAACCACTAATTGGTTTACTCATTGTCCCAAAGCAGAGTAAAAAATGCAGTCGGTTTTCTCGAGAAAGTCATGTACTCAAACCACCATCAGGACTTCAAGGAGCTCAAGAAATGGCAGTGGATGTTATAAATCAATGACCAAAAATTCCCTGAATCAATACCAAGAGTTTGTCTCGGTCAGCTTTCTGAAAACAATGTGCTCCTCTGGCAGTGACTGGAACCACTCATGTGCAATGCTACCTGCCATCATGTCCTCCTTAGCACTGCAAGGATTATTCTTGCCAGGTGAGTCACTGTCCTTAGAGGGTTGTC
Source organism: Pipra filicauda (assembly GCF_003945595.2). Taxonomy (NCBI): domain Eukaryota; kingdom Metazoa; phylum Chordata; class Aves; order Passeriformes; family Pipridae; genus Pipra; species Pipra filicauda. The sequence goes on along the minus strand of NW_024103485.1, from coordinate 791,912 downwards.
AGCCTCTTTCACTCAGAAACAGGTTCTTAAATATTCCAGTAGAATTTATTGCATGTCAGTCAAGTCCGTAATCGTACGGTTAAAGGAATTTAAGTTAACTGTGTGCCTGCTCCCGTTCTGATGTCTTTCTCCTCACGAGAAACGAAGAAAAAGTAGCTGTGGAGAATTATTCCAGAGACAACAGGAGCCAAGAGCCATGGATTCAAACAGAGGCAAATTAGTCTCGTATCTCACTGTGAAGCAACACTGTTTCCCAAGGTCTTGAAGGTGCAAGGATTAACATCCTATACACGGGCATGTTGTGCAAAGCACCATTTCTACAACTGGCCTCCACCTCCACTGCAGTGCTGGGATCTGCACGTCTCACTCCCTGGTGTGCAGGGGATGGCTTCCAACAAGTCCTGCCAGGGCTGTGGTGCAGAGGGCAGCTGTTTGCCTCTGGAAGTGCCCTGTGCAACATCCTCTGAATACAAAGTGCGTGGGCACATCTCCCCAGTTCGAGCACGGCCCTCAGTGTTCTTTTAAAACCCCAACCAATGTGGAGGTGCCCATTTTTTGAACATTTACCATCCCTTTCCAAGTGAGTGACCTGTGCAGCCTGGTTGCATGTCCAGTGACTGAACCTCCACCTGAGAGCTGAATCAGACCAACCACAACACGCTGTGGTCCCCAGCATATACCAATAATGCCTCACCCAGTACAAGGGAGACTGTATAAAAATTTTGGAAAGTTATCTGGGAAAGGGGACATCTGTGTTGTACTCCCTGCTCAGTTAACTGCTTTGTGCAAAGCACAACAACCTTAGGAGGGACGGAGATGCTTAACAGCAAATACACTGTAAAACTGATCTCTGTGTCGCAGAAGAACCTCAGTCATAGAAACCAAGTCCCACCTATCCCAGGCAAGCTTTTCAACCACAGAGCTACTGATAAATCAGTATTGTGCTACTCTCTCAGCCTTCTGAGTCTCACAAATGAGACACACAGGAAATACATATATTTTACATACTTTTTGCCACATGTCTAGTGGCTTTGTGCTTCAGAATCTGGGTGAAACGTGTGCATGCTCGGCAAGGGCAACAAAAACATCTGTAAGCCTAGGATTTTGTGCTCCCTAGATGACAGGCTGACATCATGTATAGTGAAGTGAAAACAGTGTGAGGACTGCACACCACGTCCTCAGTTGCACTGATACAACTGCATGTAAGGCAAGGCTGTAAACCAGATTACTGAGGCTGTGACCATTTCCAAAAAAACCCAACATCGCAAAAGCCAAATAACCAAATAACCAAAGCCACACAGCAAACTAGTTCATCCTTTTCTGGAGTAATTTGCAACTGCATTACTTTAAAAACTCAGCTTACAACACAACATGAAAAGCACTTCCAACAGCACAGCTGAAGGAGCAGCAAATTTGGCTGTAAAGGACAGGAGTAGGAAAAACTTCTAAAGCCAGTTTTGCAGTTGAATTCACTATACTGTGTAACTAATTTCCTCATCTAAAACTAAGTACTAGGGTCAAGTTTATGAGCATTGTTACTGCTTGATCTTAGCTAAAACCTGCCAGGGCCTGACAAGATCATCTGCTTTTTTTTTCTTTCTTTTAAATCATGTCGCCAGTTGAAAAAAAATGGATACTAAATGGATACTAAAGCTAGGATTTAAAACTACTGTGCCAAACCACTTGCTCCAAATGCTACAAGTATACAAATCAAACAAAATTCAACTGGAATTTGAGGTTCTCACCAGCTCTGACAAGTTGGAGTCTGAAAATCTGGCCCTCAATGCATGTGTGTAGGGCACCAATAAATTCTTATTTTTACACCTACCCACGAAGAAGAAGCAAGAGACTGAAATAAGAAAATTACTGCACATATTCAGATGGATAAGTATGTTGTAAAATGAATAACTAGGCAAGGAAAATCATTAACAATAGAGCCATCTGCTGTATTTCAAAAAAACTACACCAGCAAAAATTCCGAAAATGGTAAAATAACCTGAATTTTTCACTACTCCATGTTATGAAAAGTGATCATTATGATTAGCACATCAGTTTAAATGACAGGAAATGTGTATTTCTTACACCTCTTCTAATTAAAAGCAATATTTAGTGGCATAGTACTGATCCTCTGTGTCTGATGATACTAATTGACATTGTAGCTGAGCATATTAAAAGCCTCAAACGCTTTCCATTCCATTTGAATCAGATAAGCACAGTACTGTGTATGGTGACAGTGAGGTCAGCAGCAAGCTGAATATTTAAATACTGACAAGACACTTGCTTTACAATAAGAATTCCTGGTACAAAGAGTTTATAGTAGAAAAAAAATCAACACAAAAATGAGGGGAAGTTTAAAACACAGATTAACCCAAGGGGTTCTTAGTATATCTTTCAACTTCCAGAAATGAACTTGAAGTGCCCTCTTTCAAGCATGGTGGAAAAAGCAAGTGCCTAGAAGCAAATTCCCAGTTTTGCATCTTAAAGATAGCATTAAAACACAGATCCAAAGTCGTGGGTAAACTAGGAAAAATTGTACCAGCACAGCCCCAAAGCAGCAGAGACAATATACTGCTGTAAATCTGGGTGCTATAGCTATGCAAAAAGGTAACCCCTACAAAGTATACATAGCCCCTAAAAACTCTATCCTGTTCATGGGAACGTGTTTCTCAGCTGAAAGGTTCAGAATAAAAGACAGACAGACTCTGAGCATCAGGTTTGATGTAATCAAGTTTTCAAAGACAGGGAAGACAACACCTTTTGAAGTGTCAATTAACTGCTGGTAGTGAGAGCCACTGCTTTTGAGTGTGCCAGTTAAAACCAGTTATAAACTAGCCCATCTCAGTGCCTGCTGGAGCCTGTGGTGTTCTTCCCTTCACTGCATTTCCCATAGAGTTGGTTTCCCAAACCTCTCAGAGGTGGTCAGAAGAAGCGACCACAAACCAAAAATAAGAGCTGTCAGCATCAATCTTCACAGGGAAGATCCCCTTGCATTTAAAATAAGCTGACATGGCATCACCCAACATCATATCTGTAGGTCACCACAACTGCCTCAATAAGTGTATCTGCCCCAAATGTATGTGTCTTTATTAAATATACCAAGGATCAGATGTTTGACAACAAATATTACTTGTTCCTACAAATCCTGTCATCCAGCAGTTTTAAGTGTTATTTAAGATTTCATTCCGTTTTTGTAGGTTATACAAAACAAGTGACACTTCATCATTACACCTGCAACTTCAGTAATTGCTACACAACAGTTTTTTCTACTTTCGACAAAACTAAACTTCCACGACTAGAATTTTTAAAGCATCATAAATAATATAGCAAAGACTTTCTTAGCTTGAAAAGAAAACCACATATATTTACCTGCCATCATAGCAATCATACTGGCTTTGTAGACATTAGCAAGGGACCCCAATTCACCTGTTGCCAAGATTGTTTTCATGTGAGCTTCTCCACAGGCCTTACGGCACTGACGTATCTCCTTGTAGAGACCTGTGGATAAAAGCACAGGAAAATGATCAAAGTTGCCTGAGAGACATTTCAAGTGTGGCTGTAATTTCCACTTCTGGATTAATTTCCAATCTTATAATTAGTCATAGCACTCAAGAACTTCAGTTTTGCAAGTTCAATAAATTACGTGACTGGAGGTAATTAACAATGCCATGCATTTACTTAATAGCTATTAATGTCAGTTCTCTCAAAACTACAAATGTGCACTGTATGCCAAATACTCAAACACATCAGGAGCAAAAAAATGCTGTGATAGTAAAGATTGATTTTAAACCAGCTTTTCCAGCAATAAATATGGTAGTACATTGAATCAGTAGTCAGGGACGGTTACGTTTTTCCACGTACATCACTCTCTCCCTTTCACCCACATTTGCCAAAGTATTCCGTTTAAAAGACACCAAAGGTGTGACCGAGTCATATGATCACAAACATTAGTGCCACCTGAGATGCCATAACATATCCCCTTGGCTTCCAGCTGCCACTTCTGGATGATCCACATCTCCCTTTAGTTTCCTACTGTTCTCCCCAGCACCATAGAACCAGCTCAGGAAGTCTGATTATGGAACTCAATGTCTGTGTTTAGGCATCTGAATCCCACATTAAGCTTCTTAGAAACAAGAATTTCCTGAAAAAAATCAACATAGTGTGCTAATATCCCTGCAGAAGGGAGACCAAGGCCTGGGATCACACCTCAAGGACCAGCAAATTCACATGGATCTGTGACTGGGAGGGCAGCCCAGCATTTGGCTGTTCAGGGACATTGTCCAGAGTAGACCACCAGCCTCACAAACTCCTGCTTTCAGATTTACAAAGTGTCATGGCCAAAGAGGCATGCTTGACTTTTTCTAACAGTTTTATATTTTCACAGACTCAGTAAGGACTGGAATAAATTTGGACATAACCAACTATAAAAAGGCCAGAACTTGTGAACTCGGTCAGGTAATGCAACATGGGGAGCACAGTGAAACCCTCCCATCCTTTCCAATAAAATTCACCAGTGCTCCCACAAAAGTTTATACATAGGGAGAGGAAAAGAGCTAGGAATGAATGAAACATAGCTGTCAGAAGTTGGCCACTTGGGAATGTGTAAGACTCCTCCTGTGTGGGGAGAAAAGCAGCTCTTCCAGTGTACAGCCACCACTTCTGGAATTCAATTTTTTTTTTAAAAGAAAAGATGCAAAATAAGCAAACGGGATCCTTCGCAACAGAGTCCTTTTTCAAGCACATAATCAAAAACTTCTTTGGTAGAAGGCTAAAATACAGCTTTAAATAAGTCTTGCTAAACCAGTCCAGACTATAAAGACTAATTTTTTTCAGGAAGACTTCTTTTTTTCCCCTCAATCCTTCAGTGAGACCTGGAAATATACGGCTGGACCTCCCTCCACTCACGACGCTGCCGCAGCCGATTGATGCCACTGACACATCAGGTGTCCAGGGCTGGAATTGCTAGGGTGGCCCTCTGAGACACACTGCACACATTAGCAGACAACTGGCTAATGCACTTAGCAAGTCCCTTTATAGACACCAGGCTTCACCTTGTTTCTTACTGTGTACCAAAGGTGTGAATTAATCAGTACTAGCATGCAGTCTAACATGTTTTATTGATCAATTGATGATGCTCCAGAAACCTACATCAAATCGAGACTCAAAAAGGAAACACAAAGGACCTGTGCTATTTTTTTGTGCATTTAATGACCCCGCTCGTGTTAGATCCAAACGCAACCCCTTTTTGTGAAGTGACTCTATCCTGAAGCTTTTGAAAAGCCAGAGAAAGCAGCTTTCTTGTTCTTCTAGTTTCGGTAACAAGAGGAAAAGTTTTCTCTACCTTCAAGACACGCCACCAAAAATGTCAAAATAAAATCAACAAAATGTACACTTAGGCTGGATTCCATGAAAGAGGAATTATACCCTCACAGCTGTTGTTCACTGGAGTTAGTGCTGCAGCTACAGCACCCTGCCTATAGTTGGAAGGTGCTTTTACATGCAATTAGCGTCAAGCTCGTTGGAACAGCCTCGCTGCCTGACAGCTCTCATCATCCCACGGACAGGAGCAACTGAGGAGCTTCAATCAGCCGTGTCTGTCGGGTGAGCTGAGGTGGTGGAAGAGTGGGCATGCTTTAATGGGGCAGGTGTGTAGGGAAGGAATGCTGTTCTTTATTCAGAGACCAATTATTGCAGGCATCAGCTGGCATTCATAGGACGTTTCCAGCCCCACAGTGAAAGCACAAATAGAAACGCAACTATGGCTGGGACGGAGAAAATTAACCAGAGCGCCCCAGTCCCGGTGCAAGCCAGAACTCCTTTGATACACAAGTGCAAAAACTACTACTCCTTTCGAAAATAAAAAGAGAAATTTTGGTGCTCAGTCAGATTTAAATCAAGGCACAAATGATGGGATTATCCTGAAACTTCCTGGCAAATGTCTAAAGTATGGGTGGAGTTAAAAATGTACTCAGTGTTTCAAGGGGTCCCGGGCTTCCTGTGGGACAGTCTGTGCTGCCAGGAAGTCCATCACTTAACTGTTCAGCTCTTCCAAACTGGGCAGGAACAGGATCAAAGCTGGACCGTACAGTTCTGGGAATATCTGTGACATGTGCAGAACACCAACAACTGACACAGCAGACACAACTTCTCTGGCTAGCAGTAGTGGCACAAAGATTTTGGTAAACTCCAGAGGCATATTTTCAACTGTGAGCTAAGACCACCAAGAAGAGGTTGTAAGAGAGTTTTCTTTTGACTGCTAAAAACAAAGAAAATAAAATCAAAACTCTCAAAGCAAATGGCCAGTAGTGTGTAGCATCTCGAACAAAGCACCAGCATTATCCATTCTAAAAGAGGTCTAAACCTTAACCACAGGGAAAAAAACCCCAAAACCCAACAAACCCACAAAAAAACTCCCAAAGCAAGTCAACCTATATAGAATATACCTGGAGGCAGATGCTCATTGATATAGTCTGTAGTAGCTTTACTGACTTTGCTGCTAAAATGGATGTGACATAAGAACTCCTCTACATTGCAGCACTTACTTAAGATACCTGACAGCTTTCATGAACTTTAGATCTGCTTTTACTGGATGCATTTATAGAAGTCAAAAAAATTCAGATTTTGTAGGAAAAAAAATGTTTTCATAGCTGTGATTTTAATTTCACTGTTATAAAACATTAAGTGTTGGAAGATGTCTTTTTTGTAGTTTTCCTAAGATTGCAAATATTCAGTACACTATATTGAATTTTAGCAGATATTAAATATATTATAAAAAAATATTCTTTCTCCTACACATCCCTGACAATTTCTGCTGGCTATAATCTGCATTAGATTTTCTAGATGGTCTCTTACTTTGGTCTAATACATTAGTCCTAAATATCATAAAATAAAGTGGATAATCCAAATCTCCTACAAAGGAAATGAAAATATTAACGGGGAAAAAAACCTCACTGCTTAATTTTTTATGGAACAGCTCTTCTCCAAAAAGGTGGTGATAAAACCAATTCTTTTTTAAATTCAATTTATTTGGTGTTTTTATCTAGTCAGTCACATTGACTGATGCTGAGGGTAGAAATTGAGACAAGGAGGGAAGATGTTTTGATTTCTGTTAGACCAAAAGATCAAGGTAATTGTGATGGGAAACTGGAAAATGAGCTGGAATCCCTTCTGTCTGGCATGTTAATGGCAGGTTTGTTAACAAAATGACAGGCACAAGGCTATCAGCTCAACACAGCTCTCTCAGTTCTGCTCTCAGCCACATATGTGCAACTCCAGGCTCCAGTGATTCACATGGAACTGGAAACAGAGCTCGGCTTCAGGAGCCTGAGCTGCTGCTGACAATGTAAGACAGAAACTGTGCAACTGGACTTTAAGATCCCAAGGCAGCCTGCACAGCTAGAAGCACTAAATCCAGCTATAATGTTTCTGAACAACATGGGGTCTTTTCCAAGTCTCTAGAGCAGAGAGTGTATTTTCTCTGCGCTGTTTACAAAGCATGTAGCACAAAATGGGATATCAATCCCTGAACAAAGCCTCTAAACTCACAGCTGAATAATTACTAACAGAATTGAAAAGTAGTTTTCATGAGGTTATATCTAATGTAGTTCATGGATGCAGCCACACTCAAACTTGTTACACTATAGCTGGTTTTTTTCCCCTTTTCTAATAGGAAAATTCAATTGACATAGAGCAAATGATGGATTAACAATACTGTTACAGCCACTGACAGTGTACTATGTCCAGGTGTTTCCTAAAATCTGTGGAATTAGAAGTAACACTACAGCACCCCAGACAACTTCAGAAGGTGCAGCAAATCCAACATATTGATAAGAGGAGAAAAAAAAAAGAATAATAAATAAATCCAGTTTCTTTCAACAATTTTTTGGTCAATTTGATCACTCCTTACATAAAGACTCCACATTCTATGCCTAAAGGAAGTATCTAAATTAAGATTTTTAAGTTTAATCCATACTTTGTCAAGTGACACAAGATAATGGTTGAGTAAACTACTTTAAAGTAGTATTGGTTTAAAAGCTACAAGGTTGTAAAAGGTACGTAAATTCATAAACTTAGATCTCATTTCATGTTATTTTCTAATGTAATTTAGCTGTCCAATGAAGCTGCTTTCATATTCAGCAATATTAGAAAGATCTTAACAATTACTTCACAAAGATGTAGAAAATACCATCTGAGTATGAAGCTCAAAAAGAGCTTCAGCAATATTCAAAAACTGCTTTAAAATAACTTGACATAATTGGACATACACTGAAATATTTAATAACCAAACAAGACTTTGAAGAGAATCACAAAGCAACACTATTCTATCACGGTGACCCCAATTATTGCTCAGGCTAGAAGAAAAGCTACAAATGAACAGTAAGATGAAGCACTCTACCACACACATTTTTGTCAATAACTTCTGAAGTTGTGAAGACTGGAAGCACAAGAAAATACCCATGAAAATATATTATTAGAGTTACAAGCATAAGCAGAGGTTCTGTTATAACTACAAGGCAGCTTTAATTGATGACGCACCTTGAACACAAGCACGGTTATAGCACTAGACTTCTCAATTTTATGCAATATAGGAATTCAGCCTAAAAAGACTTCTTCATCCCTCCTTCTAGATTTCTTAGAAGTACTTTATACATGTTGAGTATCATATCTAATCCTTAGATAGAGGTGAAAACCTGCAAGTTCACAGAGATAACATACATCTCTTAAAAGCTAAACAGGTAGTCAGAAGACTAGATTTTCACTGAAATACTGAGATCCCCTAATGAGGTTTGGTGTTTTTCTTCTGGATGGGAAGGTCAGATATTGTAATTTTTCAACTTGTGGCATCATTATCTGGATGGCAACTAAATTCTCTTCCTGAGGTAGCTTTTTTCGAAGACCATGTAAATGTGTGTCACAAATAGATTCACACGGATGAACAAACTTAGAGGAAACATTTGGAAATAATTTGAATTCTGCTCCCAGGTGAAAAAAAATATACAAGCAGCTGCCAAAATCAGGATGGCTTTCAACCTTATCATGACTTCAGCTCTGGATAAAAGAATATGCATACCAAACTAAAAGTTTACTTATTTAGTAAACTGACAGCTTTATATCACATCCATCATTGCCATGTCTGTGTACTCCTACCCTGCTTGTGACCACAAAAACCAATTCATCTCCCACATAGAAAAACCTAACAATGTATGTCCAGTTCATTTCAGTCACCAACACAAACTCTCTCTCTGAATCTAGTCCTGTATTCCTCCTCTGAGTTCTCCTTCATGTAATCCCAGGCAACAGACCCTCAAGCCTGCACATGCCTTTTGAGTACTAAACATCTGATCTCTGCTCTGTGCAACTTGCACTTAACAGTGGTTTGTACCATGAAATCTGAAGCATGATAACCACAGTCATGTCAGAAATTGCTGCAAGACAGGTTTCTTCAGACATAACTGCAATTCTGCTCAACTCCAGCTTAGTGGTCTTCTTTGAGTCTTAGTGACAGATCACTGTCCAGCTCACTTTGTACCCAAAGAACACTAATATGTGTTCTCAGCGGACTGCAGCTCCTGGAGGGGTATCTGCTTTGTAGACCATAGTGAAGACCCTAACAAAGATACAGCACAGGAAGGTGTATGCACAGTCTTGCTACCAGCTGGTAAAGGTCTTGGTCCATCATGCTGCCTTATTTAAAACCTCTCAATCATCCAGTCCCCATGTTCTGGCAATTTCTGAGGCCATACCTGAATTTACAAATAGCCACTCTGAAAGAAACAAACGTCTGCAGCAATGCACATCCTCCAGAAGTCAAAACGTCTGTAAAGCTGCATAGATTTAAGAGCAGAAGGATGAAGATGGTAAATACTGTAAAAGAGGTCAAAAGATTACAGCAAACGAAACCAGAATATCAGCCCTGAAGACACAGATGCAGAAACATGGATTTTTTGGTTCAATTCTGACTGCTAATTGAAGGAAGGCCAAAATCAGAAAACATGATCTATTAGCAAGATGACTGTATTTCCTTAACTAAACTCAGGTACCAGGGGTCCATTATGAAGTCGTCCAACCAACTAGGATATTATGGCACTGCATTATACAACTAAATGGAAAATTCATTCCAAGACAACGATGTGTTTACCTTCACGTGGAGATTAGTTATAGGAGCACTGTCAGCACTTAAGGCAAACCATTCACAGTACATTAAGGAGGCAATTAGAGCAAAAACCATCTTCAGCATTATTGTTCTTACTAATTAGTAGTAGTCTACAGACACCAGAACATCAATAATAATATGAAGAGTCAATTTGTACCCTCAATTTTCAGGAGAAAGAAAACAACTAAAATACATGTTTTTGTCAAGAATTGAAACATGTATATTTAACAAGGTATCATCTACATTAACAGCCCCTTGGGCTTTCTACAAAACTGTTCAAATAATTAAGCTTTCACTTGCTATTTTTTTAACTCTTTACAGAAAATCCTCTAAAGGCACAGAAGGAATAGACCTGAATTTTAAAAGCACATTCCAGATGTCCAGCCTGACACGACTTTCAACAGCATTCTTTTAAAAAAAATGCAACCCTCTGTCAAGAGTTAGTTAAATAGGTTTTATTCAGCTCAGAGCCCCAGATTATGAACGATTACTGGAGGAGGGACCATTTTCTTCAAGGACTGATGTGGTGATGTGGGGAAGACACAAAGACAGCATGTGCATATAGAGAGGTTTAGGGTCCTTGCCAAAGGGTGGGGACTTACCTTCCCACTGGCCAGTCAGCACCAGACTCCTGCTAATGACAATGTCAATCTCTCTGGCACCATATTCCACAGCCAGCTTTATTTCTGCCAGTTTGGTTTCTAGAGGAGTTTGTCCAGATGGAAACCCAGCAGCCACTAGCGTGAAAGAGGATGCAGGCAGAGGGAAGAAATGTTTTAGAAATGTTTTAAAGTTTCATAAATTAACCATAAGATTGCATATACCTCTAATACACCAAAAAGCTTGAAAGTTATTCTTTTTTTTAGCCCTACCATGATTCAAAAAAATCTAAAGGCACTTCATCCTACCCCCTCTTCACCCACAAGAAGTATTAGCTCTACCCTCAAAATCCAGTGTCCAGCAAGACACTAAGTGCATCTTGTGAAAAGATCTTTCACATCTTAAAATTCTTCCAGAGCAGCCTACATAAAAAGCAAAATATCTATTGCCTCCAGCAGAACTAAGCAAACAAGAAGTGAACTCAGATATGAAGCAATACATACATTTTTAATTCTCTCCAATTCTTTTAAGCAGTATCTGAAGTTAAATCATAGTAATATCGTTTAACAGCTAACCCACAATACAGCAAAAATTGCTTTCAATGAGATCTACTTAGGATTATGTTTATGATGTTTAAGTACAAAACCCAAAGGTAATTTTGGAAATGGAAAAAACAATGGCTTTTTCAGCGATTGTCTTTCTCTGACATATAAATGCATTTAGTATGTATTTTTCCCCACACACAATGAAACAACAAAAAAAATTCTCCAGAAAACATGGGTCTTAGCATTAAACACCCAATCTAACTTCAAAGTTAGCCCCTGTTTTGAGCAAGAGGTTGGAACAGGTGGCATCCAGAGCTCCCTTCCAACCTGCATAATTCTTTGATTCTACTTCTGGCTTATTGTGGATTCAGGACTTGTCTCTCCTGGGTGGTGACTGGAGAAGAGAGAATTGTATGTAAAGGCTCTGAACCTGCAGGCTGCCCAGCAGTCAACAGCCCTCAGCTCTGCACAGATTTAGGATGAGCTGGTTTGGGCTGGGATAGAGTTATCCTCACAGGAGCTGGTACGGGGTTGTGTTTTGGATTTGTTCTGGAAACAGTGTTGGTATTACAAGGATGTTTTGGCTGCTGCTGGGGAAGGGCTTGCACAGAGTCAAGGTCTTTTCTGCCTCTCACCCCACCCCACCAGCGAGTGGGCTGGGGGTGCACAAAAAACCTGGGAGGAGACACAGGCAGGACAGCAGACCCCAACTGCCCAAAGGGATATGCATTCCACATGGCATCATATCCAGCACATAAATCAGGTTAAATTTGGTTGGGGGCTACTGCTTGTGGTGAGCAACTGTTTTACATTTGTGTCACTTGTCTCACTTGTGTTTTCTTGCTCTTTTTTTTTTGTTATTATTTTCCTTTTCATTGCATTTATTACCATTAGTATTATTAATTATATTTTATTTGAATTATGAAACTGTTCTTATCTGAACCCAGAGATTTTCTCACTTTTACCCTTCCAATTCTCCTTCCCTTCCCATCCTGGGAGGGGGGGTGTGAGCAAGCAGCTCTTAGTTGCTGGCTACGGTTAAACTTGAGATAGGATTACACTTAAAAGCCAAACAACTGATAGAGAAAATAAACTTTATATTAGAACTTCTATTATTATCATCATCTTCTTCATCTACTTAGTGTACACTGATACTTGTCCAGCATACTATCTCAATTTCTTCTATTCAGGCGAGGAAAACACTGATATATTTTAAAGACCTTTGTGAAGAGCTTCCAGCAAAAGAGACCTGGCATTCCTGATAAGCTTGAAGTTGAAAGAAAACAAAAGATTAGACCAGAAGAAAATCCTCCCCTCCATTCCCATCCTTCCACCTGTTACCTTTTCACCTTACTCCCTGACACAGAAGCAAGCCCAAACTTCTGGATTTTTCCACATATTTTATAACATCAAAATATTTAACTGTATATTTTTGAATAAAGCTTACCTGAAGCTACTGGTATGTTACAACCAGCAGCCTTTAGGGCCTTAACAGCATCGGTGACTCTTGCAGGATATACACAAACTGCTCCAACAGTAATTCCTGCAAAAGCCACAGTTCACTTTTTCAGACACAGAATTCTGCCTTCTCCAGTGCACTCCATATTATGAGCACATGTGCATTGTTCTCATCTCCCACTTCTGCACTCTCACAAGGGTCTTAAGCACCTGCACCAGGGATGTCTGTTCTATTGCTCAAACGGTTCAGGTAATTCTCCCTATTGTTTCCTCCCTCGTGTTCCTTCACCTGACCCTCGGAGCAAGCCTGCATCAGCAGGAGTTAGAACTCCAAGATATTTATCGACAGATTCACAGTTTAATGCCAACAGGTACAGTTAAGACATGCTTAATCAGCAAATTACTGCAAGACAAACTGTTCTTACTTGTTGAGCCAGACTGAGGCCAGCAGCAATCGAGCAGTCTTTATGTTAAAGCAGTCCTACTGCATTTCTAGTTAAAATACTATCCTCTAAAAGTCCTAGATAATTGACCTCATATTTAATACTTCCACTGTGTGAAAAGTCCATAAATCCAAATTTAAAAAAAAGAACAATCTTTGATACTTTATGTATACGGTTTAGACCAGAGGCCTGGTTCCACTTTGGTTCTACACCATACGACTTTAATCAGTGGACCAGAGCCATTTCTGAAAACTGAAAAATAATGAGGAAATGCAGACATTTTCTCGACAAAATACACACAACAAAAGCTCCCATACCCTTATCGTGCATGTCCAAGGCTTTGAGCAGATCCTCTCTGATAGGATGCTTTGCTTTAAAACACAGTCTTTGAACATTTGAAGGAGTGTCATCGCCTGAAAGAGTGGTGAGGTCTATGCAGGTGACAGCTTTCAGCAGCCAAGCAGCCTACAAAGGGAGCAAAACAAGGAATATAGTATTTCCACTTAAACTTCCAAAGCCAAACTGACTCAGAAGATGCAGGAATCGGAAGCCTGGCGCTCACTCTGACAATGAGGAAACGCAGAGGATAAGATAGAGGATACACAAATAATGGCTTATGATAGACAGGGTTGGCAGATATTTATTCATGTCTTGAGCAGCATCTAATGATACAGAAAAGATTTGGAATCAGAAGTCCACTCTCAGAACCAAAGGATCAAATTCCAATTTTTGGTGCAAAAGCTAACTACCAAATGGGGCTCTGTAAGAATCAGACATTTTTATCCAGAAAAAAAAAAAAAAGCATCTTGTTTCTGTAAGACAAAGATAAAAACCACCTATGTGAGCTACCTCACTGCCATAATATGCCTTGTGCTACACAGTATGTCTGTATCTTTTAAGGGTTGTATGCACAAGAAATTATACACGTTTCAAGAGAAGCACAGGTTTGCAATCGACAGCACACAGAGGAGTTTACACATCAGCAATTTGCACACTTGCATGCTTATCCTGCTGTGAGAGGGAAATGTGGAATTGGGGGGGTTAGGAACCCCACCTTCTTCAAACTTAGGGTCTAGACTCCAGATGTTTCCACTTTCTATTGTGCGAATCGGGAATAAAAACCAATTCCGTAATTATTTGGTGCAAAGTTAAAAATCAAAAGCAAGAGCTAAGTGACAAGGCTAAAGCACCCTTTATATGAAAATGCTACAGAATTTTAAAATACTTATTAATCAAAGAATGGAACAGAAGCACAATTAAAAATTTTATGAGCTTTTTTGCTGAACAAAAGTTGAGCTTAACAGATTATTTTGAAATATCTGTTGAAGGTCTTCCAGCAAATGCTCATTTACAGTGATGGCTTCACTAAAAGCTGACATCTCTTTCTGGGCACTTGTACAAGGGGAGAGTTTGCAACAGCAAAGTCCATAAAGCCCCTCTCTGATTGCTCTGCTCTGTGACACGATTTGTCAGTGCAGGCAGCTAAGCTTGTTTCTGCATGAAGGTATTACTCTGCAAATCTTCCATGGCTGGCCTGCCTACCAAACTTTCACACTTCGCTGATGGGAGTCTCCTTTTGGCACCTGCAGCAAATGTGACACTGAAACCTGCTTTGGGGTGACTCAACAGAGTAATGAACCATCACTGGCCTCTGTCAGTCTAAGCTTGACTGCTTTCTAACTGATTTCTCCCTTCACCCTCTAATACTTCAAAGGGGTTTTTCACTTTAAATGGTTTTGTGTTTCTTCTACTTGGATTTTTTTATCCTTTGTTCCAGGGAATTTTTGTCTCATCTCTTATGACATGAATCATAAACTGATCAAGACAGATGTAGTCAGGGAGTTCCAATAACTTTGGGGTTTTTTTAAAGGGTTTTCCAAATGTGTATTTTGGGAAATGGGCTGCAGAATTCGAATCAGTGATGCTCCTTACATTCAAACACGCAATGGTTCAAAATCATCTCTGAAATAAATAGCACACGACTATCCTGCAATGACAGTGTTCAAATACAGGAGAGATGCTTCTGACATTCTTCAAAGTAAAACCTTGCTGAAGTACCAATGTTTCTACACAGGAGGGTGGAGAAGTGTTAGTAACAAACATTTGTCCTCCAGCTGTGTTGTGGGAGTGACACTAAATCCCTTTCTTCCAAATGATTCTTTGTAATGAAAGCCTGTGGCTCTCTCTGTTAGTTATACAGTAAGTGTGGTCAAATCAGACTTTCTTTTTACATTACTTTACCTGCAGTATCTGAGGATAGCCAAGATTATGATTTTCTCGATTTTCTCCCTGACACTATTTCCCAACTCAGAACCACTGGACTTGGTTACTTTTTAGTAACTTTTTATGCACAAGAAAATGCTGAGCTGGTGTCTAACTTTCCTCAGTTTATGTCCATTATTTTTATTTAATCATAACACACAAAGCACAAACTTTCAGGACGGAAAAACAGGCAGGAAGATTTTTTTCTATCACCTCCCAGTAGGATCTTACAGCTACATCAAATTATCCCCAAACTGTCATCCCCAAGATCTGTGCTCATTGTGAACACAGCTTCAGCCACTCCAGAATGGCTGCACAACACGCTTGGGCTCAGGATGTCGACTATTTTGAGCAATTTTTTTCAAGAATTAAATGTAATTAAATGATTCTTGCTTTGTTCTACTATGTCCCACTGTTAAGACTGATCCTTCACTGACTCCTTCCTCCTGCTTCCAGGTTTTCAGTTACTGCTGCACACAAACCACTTGTTTAGTGAGCGGTGGGGAGGAATCCCATGAATCTTCTCGCACAACAGCTGTCTGGTGAACGAAGAATCAGTCTGTCTTTTGGACACCAGCTACAACCCAGTGGCTGGGAGCTCACTGGGAGCTCCAGCTCTGCTGCACAGCATTTCTCAGACCTCGCCCTGCCAAACCACTCAGAGCATCATCCTGCAGCCACTTCTGCTTGCCATTCCCCTCTCAGCGCTTCCCATCCTGCCACTGAGGGGGCAGAAGCCAGCACGTGGCTGTGCCTCCCCTGTCCTGCACTGCAGAACACATCAGCTTACGCTGGTGACTGAGTGGCTCTGTGTAATGTATAAACTGGAGAAACCAAAACGCACACCAGGCCAGTATCTGTCAATTCTGCCAGGAGGGCAGCAACCAGCAGAGGTTGAGGCTAACTGCCAGGACACTCTAAACGTGTGTTCAATGAATTCAAGTCAGCCTTGAACACACTCTAAACGTGTGTTCAATGAACTTCAGAGAAGTTCATTTGCACCGCTGGCTCTAGTGATGCTTTACATGAACTTATTTTATAGTAAGGTGGAAAATAACCCACCATTTACCTTATCTCAGCAGTTAAAAAGTCAGTCCCCCTAATATTAGTGGGCTCCTTCCCCCCTCCAAATGCCACAGTCAGTCAGTACTTTTTTTTTTAATTTTAGGTAAAAACTAGTTAAGCAATGAAATCACACACATTGGGAATGTTTAAGTAAAGAAAAATCATCCAGGTAGGTCAAACTTGACAGGGACCACGATCCTATCTTACAGCTTTAAAATTAAAAAAAATAAGATGGCAGCATGCAGAGAAGTCTGTCTGGGAAAGAGAATAAATGTGGTGGGATAGTAATATACAATTTAATCCACTCATGAATAAAGATGACTTAAATCCATTTGCGGTTTTGCCACTCATGAGTTATAAGGTTTTTAACTTGTTTGGATAAATGCGTCACCTTATTCCATCCCATCATCATCAAATACAAATTATTAAAATAAGACATGGACAAGCACATCTTTTAAGTTTACATGTATCTTGAAAAAAATTCAATATTACAGCCTGGAGAGGGAGAGCGACTGCTTTAAAAATACAGGAACAGAATGCATAAGAAGAGCACTTACTTGCCAATTACCTTTCAAAGTTTTCCATTTTTTAATTTGTTCTGCATGCCTCACAACTGCAGGTCGATTCACATACACTTTTGAGATCCAGCCAAGTTCTGGGAGGAAAAACAACAAAAAAAAAGTCTTATCTATTTCTGTGTTCTTATAATATATGGTGTGGTACTTTAGAAAAAGTTGTAGCTTGGTTTGGAACCTCTGAAGAGCATGTTGTGCTTTCATGTCCTTTTAGGGACTTGTGTACTTATCACCAGTCCAAAATAGCCTTAACTTCTGTTAGAGTATGATCTGTGAACTGGATGTTTCACACAGCATGTTTTGTTTGCCATTACAACTGAATTAACTTGGCGCTGATGAGAGACATCGTGTTGCCAGTCCTGGACTAAGTACATGTAGCATGAAAAAAACCCCACCCACAAAACAGCCTTCTGCCTTTGCTTGCTGATTTAGTTCTTAATTCTGAATAAACAGTAACACTTATTCAGCCCTTTGCTTGTCTGCTGGGTCCCAGGACACAACAACATTTTTTGTGTGCGTGAACCTTTGTTTACAGAAGCTGGACCCCACACGCTCAAAAAAACCCCTGAACAAACTCAGGCATAACAAAGCATTTAGGTTGTTATTGTCTGGAGCTTATGCTACTGAATTTGCTACTAGGGCCTGATTAACTGCAGGTTTCCAAAAGTACTGAATTCTGGGCAACACACCCTTCTGGAAGCAGCCCTAGAAGTGCTCACCTTGCCAAGCACCTGGGAGGACTCAGGGCAACATCTTCAACGTGTGAATTCCTTCAGGTGCCCACTGAAGGGAGACAACTCACAACTTCAATGAGGTTCAGTATCCATGAACAATAACCCAAAGACAAGCAGATGCTCAACATACTGTCTAAAACTAGAAGAACCACGTACTGGACTCTGCTTAATGAAGGCTAACAAAGGGTAACTTGACTGAAAAAGGAGAACTGAGGGTTTCAGGCTCTTGAATCTTTAAATTTTTGCTTAGTGTGATAAACCAAAAGTGTAAATTTTTAATATTAATATACACAAACTGCTCACGGGAGTACACAGGAAAAAGAAATCGGAATATCTTTAAAATCTCTCATATCCCAAAACACAAATATTTTTTCTAAATACTAATCATAGAAGCATTCCATCAAAATACTCTGAAAACAACATCAACAATCATTAACCACCAATCATCAGCAAATCACCCCCATCAATCATCAAATATCATCATCAGTTGAGGTCAGAATAGGGACATGGACATAGATACCAGGAGATAATAATTCTAATAATTCTGGGTGACTGACTTTATTAAGAGCATGTTATCTCTATGAATCTTCTTTACCACTGCATTAAATTTGCATTTCCCTCGAGCATATTGATTTAAAAAAAGGTTTAAAACTTAAAAAAAAAAAAAGCTGATAGCCAAAATCACTAATTTGGTACAGAAATCTTACCCTTGATAGCTTTAATAGCAAAAAAAAAAATAGAAAACTAATATAACTAGCCAAAGTATGTGTAAATAAAAGCTCATTTTCCTAGACTTACAAAAAGCCGCAGAGAAACCAATTTAGGGTAAAGATGACTCACTGGAAATGCAGAATAAGAGCATTAATAGCTAAATAAAATCTTGTTCTGAGCACAGTAAGCTACTGTGCTACCACTTTCCTATTACTACATGCAAGATATTAATGAGTGGTGTCTACAAGGTCAAAATGTTGGCTAAAAGCAGAAAAAGTAAATCAATGACGGAATTTCAAAGGAATCCTAAAGAATTTATGGATTTCTTTAGAATTTAGCATCAGACCCACTGCATAGCAACAAGGAAAAGGAGTGGTTTGCAACTTTGCAAACCAGGTGAACAACAAACTCTTTGTTACTTCTCTGTGTTTTCAAAGCTACAGGCTGATCCATTCTGCCCCAAAAGCAAGAAGCTCAGCTGACATGTGCAAAGCAGGTGAGAAAAGCTATTGCTACAAAAGCTATGGCTGGAATTTTCCTCCTTTTTGCCTGTCAATAAATGCAAACTATACAGGCAGCTGAAACACAGACTAGCAAAACCTCTGCAACCCCTGCAGTTGCCTTAAGCTTGAAGTTCCTGCAGTGCCCATCCACCAATTCCCATGGGGCCACTACAGGGAATACTGACAAAGTCCATGAGGGAGGAAAACACAACTAACTAACCAACAAAATAAATAAATAAATAAATGCATACATACATACATAAATAGATGAATACATACGTAAAAGTAGGAAACACAAACTCTGTGTTATGATTCTCCTACTATGTGCCAAGTACTTAGGAAGTATCATTTAATCATAATACCATTTATTGTTATAGCTTTGGAGCCCCACTGGGTGCACAGTAACCTTTCGGCCCCTTGGGAAAATGTGATAAAATCAAAGAAAAAAGTTTAGATGAAGAAAATCAGCTTCTCATTCTCTAATAAGGATCCCTTCAGTTAGCCTATTCTTTCTACATTACTAAAGACAACCAATAAATAAAACTAACAATTAATTTATAAAAAATTCCAGCCTTCTGTAGAAGAGTTTGGGAGAATATGAAGACAGTGTCCAGTCTGCTGCATAGGGAAAATTCAAGTTTGAGATGAAAATTTAAATGAAAGAACATAAATCTCCCCCATGAGGTTAACTCTGCATTAGTCGTTATTTGGAGAGGATTCAGGATTCATCACGTGCTGGATTGGGTAGAAACACACATAGAGGTGTTGTATCTACCCCACCTGACTTTTGAGCTACTCAGAGGGTCTGAGGAATCTTTTCAGGACACAGAGCACTGCACACTATATTACCTTAAAGAAAAAAGTATTATGACATTTTGGAGAAAGGGAAAAAAGAAAGAAAAAAAAAAGAAAAAAGTAAACTCATAACTAGTGGAAGAAAAGATGTGGAAGAAGTGTGGAAGTGAAATAAGTTACTACTTTTGCTTTGACCAAAGTCACCTCTGAAAATTACCAAATATCAGCTGATCAGCAATAGCTGACCAAATGTTCTTTGCAAATATGATGAAATTCATTGGCTTAAGCCCCTTTCACTGTGTAACACATTTTACCTTCTGTGTTCAGTAAGTCAAGGCTAACCACGAAGGTAACTCACACATGGTAACTCAGTGACATCTAATATCTAATTCTGGTGCCTGAGACACAAGTTTCCTTGAAAGATCATAGAATTTGGACCTCCAGGTATTTTTCTGAATGTGGGATCTCTAACCACTGTGCACAGCAAAGGCAGAAAAGTTTAAAAAAAAATAATTTTACAAAATCAGAACTCCATCCTTTTTGTACAGCCTAATGTGAGACAGTATGTGGCCTACTACAGGAAATAAAATGGTGTCATAAAAATTGCACAGCACAAGGAAGGACAAAGGTTCTGGTAATACGCAGCAGCAGATGGAGACTTCCATCTAACACAGACCTTTTATTCAAGCCCACTTCTACATTAATTAAAGCAATGGGCAAGTGAAAACAAATATGTCTCAGTGTAATCGTCTCAAAATAGACTTTCAAAGTTTGCCATGTGAGGTCTCATCAAATCTTTAGATGTAAGTATCTCTATTCAGCAAAACCAATCACAATTCCAGCATTTTTTTTTCCCATTAAAAATCAGAATAAAACCATTATTTGAAATAGAACTGACTGCCTTTGGATTCTTGCCCTCCCTCACTCCCCCAAGCTTTATGATTTAGTATCTGGCTAAGGAAAACTATATTTAATTAGGCTCATTAACCTTGCAGTGTGAACACGTCTTTTTTTTTTTTTTAAATAAGTCATCTGCTAGTCATCTGCACAGTCATGTGGCTTCAGGGATAAAAGTAATTAAAGCAGTTACACTACAGCTAATTAGCCAATATTCTGTAATCACTCTTCAACTTTACTTTTTTCTCTGAAGACATTTGAAGAAATCATATTCAGTTTCTTAGCAGGAAATTCATCTCCTCTCTTTGAAGAACACGAACCCAAAAATACCAAGCATTTCCTCAGAAAACAATAAACAAAACCACTTCATTAGGATAATTACATAAATATCCAAGGTACCTAACACATTCTTCATATAACCAACTAGGCTTTCCAAAAGCTTAAAAAAAAAATGTGTCGATGGCATCCCTTCAGATGGTGAAACAGAAAGCTCAAAAAAGCCTGAGGCAGTAGTTTCACAAGCATTTTAAGGCAGCACTGTCCCCAAAAGAAGCTGCATCCCAACTGATTATTTCCTTCTCTGTGCCAGAAACAGCATGTGTGCTCCTGCTCTTACCATGAAGACACGATAAAACGAGTAAGGGAAGTGATGAAAGCTGTTATTTCTGGAGAAGGGAGTGAAACTGCATCCTGAACCTGCAGTGGAAAACGAGGTAGTTCAGCTGGACACAGGCTGACCCCAGCTGGCCATGCAGAGCCGAGCAAAGCCACTGAAGAGAGAGAAAAGGCTTCAGGATCAGGTCTCGTTCCAGTTGTCTTACCATGTAAGCTTTTTAGAGGTTTGGGGGTTATTCAGTTTCGTGGAGGCAGAAGCTTTAATTATTTTTCCGTAGTGACACTTGCTATGGACCAACAGGTCCGTATTTTTGGATGTTTTTTTCTTTATATGAAAGAAGTTCAGCCCCAAAGCCATCTGCATTCAGATACTCGATGCAGGACATGAAAGCACAAGCCCTGAACTAGAAATCAGCTCTACTATCTTGTGACATTAGTGAAATCACACAGTGGATCCTGGTATCCTCCAAAGGAGGATAACACTGACAAGTCTTGAAAAACACTGACAAGTCTTTCCTCAGAAAGAAAGCTGCAGATATAGGGGCCTGGTTTCCTGCAGATCCAAGTACCCTGTTGTTCCTTCTCTTCTTCCCTGGCTTGAGACCTCTCCTCACTCCAGTAACTCAGCTGTCCTGACATAGTCCCTACAACCATGGACTAAAGCAGGATGTTGTTACTTGCATAAAGCCCAAACAAACAACTTGGAATGAAAAATCATGTGAATGCTGATCTGTGCCTGCCTTTCTCTCAACAGAGGGACTAATTTGGTCACTCCACCCAGTGCCTTACTTATTTCAGAGACATCTACCTGTCCTTCAAATTTGACTAAAATTATCCAGCAGATTCAAAAGGTGTTAGAAAGGAACAGTGAAGAACCAGAGCCACAGTACAGGCTAAAACCAGCTATTAATATATTAGAACAGAATTATGCTGTCTTGAAAGGGATGCAACACTTCATTACCTAAATGCCACTTACCAACAGGCTAGCTCTCACATGTAAATGGCTCAGAAATACCAACTATAATTAAAAATATCAATTGAAACATAATGAATGTATTTCTGGCCCTTCAATTAGAGGGTCTGAGCAACACAGATAGATTTTGGTTTTTTTAGATCCAAGAACATTGCAAAACAACAGTCACTCATTGCTCAGAATACACAGACATACATGTATATACATATATACACAGACATACATACACACATAGAGGTAAAAAAACATATAGAATAATTTGAGCTGGAAGGTTTCTGAAGGTCACTTGTCCAAACTCCTGTGCAATGCAGCATCAGCACTGAGCTCAGGCTGCTGAGGGCTTTGCTCAATGAGGTTTTGAGAGTCCCCAAAGATGCAAACTGCACAGCCTTTCTGGGCAACCTGTCCCACCACTGGACTCTTCTGTATGAAAAAGTTTTTCCTTATATCCAGTATGAACTTCTCTGGCTGCTGTCTTACTTCATCTCATCAAGCAATGCTGTGGAAGAGCACAGCTCTGCCTTCTAGTACACTCCCTGCAGGGATGAGCTGGCAGCTGTCAGGCCCCCCAAAAGCCATTGCTTCCCCAGGCTGAACCCACCCAGCTCCATCAGCATTTCCTCACAGGGCAAATGCTCCAGCCCTGGACCCACTGTGGTGTCCCTTTGCTGAAGTTGTGACAGGTCATCAATCTCTTTTTCCTATTATGAAGCAAGAAAACTGGACACAGTCTTCCAGGGAATGTTCTAACAAGTGCTGGGCAGAAGGGACAGTCCCTCTCTCCCCATAAACTACTGTCCATGTCCCCACTGGAACATCCCAGGAGGCCCCGTGTAGCTGCTGGGACTTGTCCTTCCAGGGGCAGGGCTCTGTCTCTGGGCCTGCTGGACATCTGTTGAAAAGAGTGTTAAACAGGACAAGTCCCAGGCCAGATGCCTGTAATGCCCTGCTTGGTACCAGCCCCAAAGCAGAGTATTGACCATCATCTTCTCAGCCCAACCATGAGACCGGGTTTTCAACAATTTCAGTATCTTTCCATCCAACTGTCTCAACTTGGATACAAAATACTGCAAGACAGTGTAAAAAGCCTTGTTGAAGTAGAATTAAATGACATCCACTGCTCTCCCCATGTCAACATATCCAGTCATTTTACTATGGAAGGCAATTAAGTTGGTCAGGCCATTTACCCTTTTACCAGAATAACAAATGATAAATACAGTAGATAACACTGCCTGGTCTTAAACTTTCTATTTTGCCATTTTCTGCCTCTAATCAAGGTTACTAAAGGTCTTTCTCCACGACTTCTGAAGTCGTTCCTTCAAAATTGCACCTGCAGGGAACAGAAAACCCATATGTCTGCATCCCCAAACCATAGAAGTATGGTACTAGCTTACACATATAAATCTGATACTCGTTGACATCTTTCACTATTTTGTTGTGAAGTGGCATTAAAAAGTGGCATCTGATACTTTTCTGAAATATGACAAAACATGAGACGTCCGGTCTATTATAACCGAGCAACCTTGTGAGCAGAGCAGGAGAGGCAGACTCAGGCCCTGCAGGCATCGTGGTGAACCCAAGTACCCAAGAATGACTCCATAAACAGTCCCTGTGGAATGAAAAACTCGTAAAATTCTTTATCTGGCTTCTTTACATGACTTTATGATGGCAAATGTATCAGTGTATTAGGCTAGTGACCCTCTGACTGTGCACATCAGTGTCTTCATCTGTGGAACACATACCTGTTCTTTATCCCAAGCAAACACCTTCTTCTACAAATGCACAGTGATGGGAAAGAGGGAAGGATTTAAGGGCTTTTACAAAAATATATTTATTTTACAAAAAAAAAAAAAAACAAACACATGGAAAAGCACTGCATTCCATGATTTCTGAAGAGCTTGGCTTGTTGATAAACAAATAGATGCTTTCTGACAGCAGGATCAGAAATTTACTGCTTAAATAATGACATGTAGCAAGCACAGAAATAGACACAGAAAAGGACTCAAATAATATATTTTTAAGTAAAATATATTTTACCACTAGATGTCCCTGTTAGAAAACTATAATCCTACAAAATGCTGTGTGAGACACAGGGCAAATCATTTGAATTACTGTTAAAGCTGCTGCCACAAGTTTGAAAAACCTTCAAAAACTGAAGTGCCTAAATCACAGAAGCAGTGTGTATTGTTAGCAACCACAAAAGATAAAGGTAAGGGTTTAACACATTCTTTTTGAACACTGCTACCAGCTAAGGTACAGCACTAAGTAGGATATGTTAAGTGCTGTATTAAGAATATTGCTGTATTTCAGATGTGTATTTAGCAGGAGAGTAAATGGCAGGGAGATTCTCCCTTTAAAGCAGCTGCTAGAAGCTGCCACTTAAATGTGGTCACCACACCATTCCCCTACTACACCTGTCCCAAGCATCCAACTCAGCTAATTTTGACCACAACTGGTTTAAATAAAGATCACTGGGAAGGGATGGCAACAAGTATCTGCTGATAAGCAGAGGGCAGTGGCCTTTCCAGGTAAATCAGCTGCAGCTGGAAGAGGCCACATGGTGCAGTCCTGAAGATATCCATCGCTCTGTGCTCTCTGTTGATAATCTTGGGCATTAGTTGACTCTGCCTCTTAGGCAGGGAAGGGCTACTTAACAGGAGAAGACAGTGTTATAGAAAGTATTTGGAATATACTCAAAGATTATTTTACTGGGTGCAAAAAAACAGTGATTATGTTGTGCTGGTCAGCTGCACATTGAACACTTTTCCCTTGACTGTGGCTGCACAGCAAGATCCAGCCAACTGTTAGTGAGGTTGCCCATCTATTCCAATAATTTCCCACTAGACAGTAGGATCTTCCTTGAGTGTATGCCTCTTGGAGGATGACTGCTTCATAAGAACTGAACTGGCTTCACATTCAAGTTTCTGAACTCCCCACACATACCAACAATTAATTGCAAGACTGAGTTTACAGTAAGAAAAAGCATGCCACACACCTAGTTTAAAATAACTGGAGTGTATTTGCAAACTTTCGGGCTAACTTGTTTTCCTAACAGACACAGAAGTTTTGTCACTATGTCATTAACATGTTTGTTTCAGCAAACAGATGCTGTTCAGGTGGCTACGGCTGAAACTCACCCCCCCTTACAAAGAGCCCACAAACAAGCACATCAGAGAGCAATTAGACAGCTCACTTTTAGGAGTTGCAACACGTCCATGATTTCAGTGAATGAAAACGCAGCCAACTCTCATTTGTCCACAAGTTAATAATTTAAACTGCATGTTAATTCTGTAAAAATGCTTGTGCTTGTTCTCGTGATAGGAGTGCAGCCACATGACACCACGTGCAGCACGGCCCCCTGAACTCTGCTCGCACTTACAGATATCCCTGTCCCACACCAGCTTTGCTTCCCATCTTCCGTGATGCCACCCCCGTATCTCCTCCACTTAACTGTCCACTTACTCACGCTGACCAAATTATCACACCTTAAAGGCAGACTGTAGGAAGGCTCATCCCTTCAATTCATTCCACTGCTGCAGCTGGGTTTTGCTGGGTGGAGAAGTGAGAAAGCTGTAGCTCTTTTTCTTTTCCCGGCAACGAGTAGAAGGGAAATTCTCCTAATTGCTCCAGAGAAACCCTTTTTTGGCTGCCCTCTGCTTCACCCGAGGCAGAGCCAACTTTCGGGCTTGGAGACCACCTGGAAAATCCCTATCACTCCTCAGAGAGCAAGCAACAAGAATGATAAGAAGAGGTGAAGTCCCAGATTTGCAAATACGAATCCAACTAATTAAGTGTTTTGAATCCCTTGGGAAGAAGGAGAGTAGGGAGGATTGCTCCGTGAGAACCAGCAAGGTGTGTGAGAGAGGAGCAAGTCCAGCTTTGTGACAGGACTGGGGCTGTGGAGCCCCGCAGCCCTACAGCCTGCTCGGAACCCTTCCAGCCAAAGTCCTGTGTGACACAGGGAAACCCCAACTTGTGTTCAACCTCCAGTAACAAAGGGAAAACCAGCCTCCTGCCGGCCTCCCGGTTACGTGCCACTGGAATACCTTAGAAAACCTACAGGACTCGTAGGTCTGCTTTGTTTTTTTTCAGACAGACAAGGCTGTGCAGCAGCCCGGCTCCTACACACCGAGGTGGGCCGGCGCCTCCAGGCACCCCCTCGCCCGCCCGCCCGCGCCCCGCGGCTGCCGCCGGGAGCCCCTCCCGGGAGCCCCGCAGATCCCCCCGGGCAGCCCTTACCCAGCTCGGTGCCCGGGTTTCGCCCCGCCATGGTTCTCCGCCGCCGACCCGGGCGGGGCGGGCAGAGCTCGGCCCCGCCCCGCGGGCAGGAAGCGGCGGCGGGTCCGGCCCGGCCTTGGGTGTTCGCCGGCACCGCCACGTGGGCGCCGAGCCCGGAGCTCTGGGCTCACCCAGCGAGCAGCCTCCCCAGGGCGACAGCACGACCCTTCGGCAGCGGGAGCTCCGGGGACATTCCTTTATGGATACATGGATATGCCATTCCTTTAGCGATACATAACGCCGAACATCCACTGGTCAGATTACGTGACCAATATATCTGTTCTAGAACAAGCAGCAGTCACAAGTATTTAGGCCATGTTGATGAGAACACAGCTGCGATGGGCAGGGCACCTCTCCAGGATGAAGGACCACCGCCTCCCTAAGATCCTGCTTTATGGTGAACTTGCCACTGGCTGCCGCAAGAGAGGAGCCCCGAAGAGAAGATACAAGGACTCCCTGAAACAACATCTCAGCCTTGGCCACGTTGATCACCATAACTGTTCTACTCTGGCCTCAAATCGGGAGGCCTGGAGACACACCATCTATAACGCAGCTGTCTCCTTTGAGAACGCACGCAGGATCACTCTCGAGGAGAAAAGACAACACAGAAAGAATCGTGTCTTGCAGAATATACCATCTAAGGAGTCTTTCTGCTGTGCCTTTTGCAGTCGGATATGTCTATCTCATATTGGCCTCATTAGCCACCAGCGTGCCTGTAATAAATGTGGATAGAGCCTTCCTTAATCTTTGTTCCCGAAGCCCAGCCATGACATGACATGACGCCGAACCTGCCCGTTTCGGTGGCCACGAGTCAAGCCACTTTCCAGTTCCTTCATGTGGAATCTTCAGGGAAGAGCTACTGCCACACATACGCATGGGCTCTATGAACTTGACCTGTAAAACTCTGGTACTGTCACTACTCACCTGTAGTGACACCTGCAAAAATGGAAGTCCGATAACAAAGCCACTGACAACTTCTTGGCTTTAATTTTTTTTTTCCCCACAGCTATAAGGACACAAACTAGCACGAAAAAGGAGTATTAAACATTGTTAATCATAGAATCATAGAAGCAGCCAGGATGGAAAGGACCTCCAAGATCATCAAGTCCAACCCTTGATCCACTACCACCGTGGTTACCATGGCACTAAGTGGCACATCCAGGCTGATCTTAAAAACCTCCAGGGACAGAGAATCCACCCCTTCCCTGGGCAGCCCATTCCAGTCCCTGATTACCCTCTCTGTAAAGAATTTCTTCCTAATATCCAACCTAAACCTCCCCTGGCAGAGCTTAAGACCATGCCCTAATACTCTCATTTATGTGAAACATCTTCCAGCTTCAGCACTACTTGCTGAGTGCTAACAAAGAAACCACAAACAACAGGATGAGGTAAAGCAGCAGAGGGTCACAGCTCTGAAAACCGAGGACACTTTTTTTGCGTTTCCCCACCAAAACTACATGTGTGCTTTGAGAAGCAACTCTTCAAAGACAGTAGTCACTCTACAAGGAATATATACCATTTGCACTGTGTACTTTAGAATACATTAAAACAGTGCAGAAGTTACAAGCTTTCATGTACTTTGGTTGCTTTGGAGTTCTTTTAATTTCTTGCAGTGTTTTGGCAGCAATTATTAGATATTAGGTCTGTCTCAGTATAGCTCTGTTTCATTTTGATTTCTTGTTTTAAACACATGCTTCAACTTGTAGAAGGAAGTTCCTAGGCTGAAGTACTAGACTGGGAGCCCTCAAAAGCCTTAGTGGAATTAATAAGTTAGAGACAATTAGCTGTAAATCAGAGGGTTGGAAGTTGCTAGTTTTTAAAATAAAATTCAGATAATTGCAAAACTAATTTTGGAACAGAGTCTGTGAAATAATATACCCTTAACACCTCTGATGCACTAAGAAACCATAATTTACAGTATCACTTTGTGCTTTGTTCTTATTTCCTCCCCAACTAACAGGTGAAGCTGGAAGAGACCTCTGTCAACCACCCCTCCAAGCAGGTTCAGGTACAGGAGGCTCCCTAGGGCCATGTCCAGTTGTGTTTTCAGTATCTTCAAGAATGGAGACTTCACAACCTCTGCCAGTGTTTGACTGGCCCTCACAAGTATTTTCTTTATGTTCAGGTAGAACGGCCCATGTTTCAATTTATGTTCAAAGGTTAAGCTTCAGTTTTCTAAGATGACACCACTACTGCACTCTTGGGAAAAAAATCCAAAAGGACAGTAAGGACAAGTATGAATATTAAAATGTAAAAAGGTGTGTGAATAAATATACCTCTGTATAATTTTCTCTTTTTCCATACAGAGTGCATTATGTAAAACCTTCAGCATAACATTAAAGGAAATGACAAGTGGAAGAACAGCAATTATTTTCTTTAATGAAGAAAATATGATTTGTAACCTTGAAAGAGTAACTTTTTTATCCAGTCTGGATGACTAAACCCAAGCTTTATACAGATTCGCAGCCAACTTCTGAGATTTTCATGTACAACCAAATATTTCAGGCAGCACATTTAATTTAGGAGTTTTCGCTGTTTTTCATTTTAGAGACTCACGTTTACATTCAAACTTTAAAGAATAAAAAAAGACACAAAGCTTACAGATCAAAGAACTTGCCAACCTCTGTACCAACACTAAAACATTCTTTTGCTTTCCCTCTGTATAGTACAAAACCAAGATGCTGGAAAGGATTACGTGATTAATTTGGTTGCTTTTCCATTTCACGAACCCAATGCTCAACAGTGACGTACGAGTTTTGAGAGGCATTTTATTTAGACAACTGAAAACAGTTAAACATTCAGAAGCAGCATACAATGAAACAAAACCCGAACCAAATACTTTTAAGTACATAATCCCTTCTTTTCAACTACAGCCAATTCTTCCAACTTTCAAGGAAATAAAAAAAAAAAAAAGGGGGTAAAAGCCATTGTATCTCTTCTCCATAATAAAGAAAGCACACTACAATGAGTCTAATTGAAATTGGAGAGATTGGATCTTGGCTTGCACACTTCTTTGAAAAGACAGTAGGCAGTCATGCCAAAAAGACAGCAGAACTCTACTACTTGTCTTTTGGGTTTTTATTTGGATACTCAGTTCTCTTACAGACAACACCTAGCCCAGTTCCACCGCATTCTCATCAATTACTGCCCATCTTTGCCTTACGTAGAGAGCTCACTCTGGAAGGCTGCTGTTTGTCACTGCTCACTTGATTTAGTCTTGTAGGTCCATGTGTCATGTAACAGTTGCAGTAATCAGGCCTTAACTTCAGGAGTTGAGCTGTACACTGTATCTGAGTTTTCAGAGGCAATCTCTTCTGCAACTAAATAAAAAGAATTTTATTTAACTTCACCTTAGATATATAAACCAAAGAAATGTTGCATGGGTGGCTTAAAGACCAGTTCAGTTTGTTTTCCCATTCAGCCTGATTCAGCTATTCAAGCCCATCTGTTCAGCCTGCACAGCTCCAGGCACCAGTCTGACACTTACCACATGGTGATTTTCAGGAAAATGCATTGAAACACCTTTTGAAAAGAGTGAAAAATGCCAGAAGATACTTAAGGGAAACTACCTCTTCCACACCAAAGTCTGCTATCATCCTGACTGATCTTTTAACACTTAGCTGAGTGGAAGCTGACAGTTCAGTGCATTACCTATTTCCTCCTCTGCAGTTCCTGGAAGGGTAGCCCTTGCTTTTGCTGCTTCTGCATTCTCCTCTTCTGTAGAGGAGAAGAAAAAAAATAGTCAGTACCTTCAGTTCCACCCATTCACCTTAATAATAATAAAAAAGTAATTTCCACTTAATTTAGTGCTGAGAAGAAACATCCATTAATGAAGCAATTCCATTAATGAAACTCACTTGCAGTTATTGCTTCCCTCCCCCCAAGCTGAGAGAACCAAAGTAATATATAAAACTACCACCCATACTTCTTTCTAGAGATTATCCCTTTCAGAATTGTGAAGGTGGTATTGCATGTTTCTTGCTCATTCACATAAAAATACATCAGGCTATTTGCTTAAATATCCACAAAGTGTCTATATACAAAAAGCTTACAGGATTAATTGCTTACATTATAGCTACAAAGGTACATCCTTAAATCTATCAGATGTGAGTGGATATAGAAACCCTCAGAAGACAGCAGTTGCTGCAAGAAATTAATTGTTTACCATTAATAATAGATATTATTTAAAAAGCACCCATGGAGCAGCCAAGTTTCACCAGGAACAAGCCCACACTTACCAGGAACTACACATTTCCAAAGACCATAGGTTTTTCCTACTGTTGTCTGCCACAGCCTTAGTGTACCATCCTCAGAGCCACTTGCATATAACTCTCCATCAGGGCTAAATCTCACACAGTGAATTGGACCAAAGTGCCCTTTGTAAGATTCTATAACAGAACATACCAAGACCATAAATTTCAGATTTCAGCCAACAACTGAAATTATTAAGTACAAACCGATCAGAAGAGGAGGAAAAAAACCACTGATGAGAGGGCACTTTCTCAGTAACTAGCTTCTGATACAAAACAAAGCTTCCATGAATTGGTATCTCAGCAATGTCTAATTTAGGTAAAATATTAATGTTTCATTAACTGCAAGAAAAAAGGTGCTTGTTTATTCTAGACAAAACTACAAAGCAAGCCAGCAGCACAAAATACACATGCTCTGTTCCTTCAACCACACACTCCACACACGTACAATTTTAAACAAGGACAGGATCAATGAAAAAGCTTGGAAATGTGCTTTTTGTTTCAAGTAAATTTGGCCAACATGTACCACGTTTTTCATAAAGGCAGCTGACATATCTAATGAATGCTATAGTATGATGCTCAAGTTAACACACAGAAGCAATACTGAACATGATTTTTTTTTTAAATAGGTGCAAAGAGCTTCTGAATGTAGGTTTTAATTAGTTCTAGAAGAATAATGTTGGGTATACTGAGATAGGAAAAAATGCTTAAACTGGTAATATACCTTTTCACCCTCTTGCACAGCATACTATGCTAAGACCTTATTTGTGCACAGCAGCTTCATTTACTATTCATTATTTAATGGATGCCCATTTCATAACTCCTTTTTGATTGTAGAAAACAAACATACCTAATTCTTCTCCTGTATTATAGTCATATTTATAGAGTTTAAAATCTTCGCCGCCTGCAACCAAACATTCTTTCGCAGGATGAAGTGATGCAGAATTGATTGTAGCAGGTGCTTCAAATGATTTAATCTGCTCTAGACTGAGGGAGAAAAGTTTGTTAATAAAGTTCATTCAAAAAGAAATCCTGAGAACAAAGAAACTGTGATTTTACTAATCTCAGCTGCTTTTCAGAAAAATAGAATACAACCCCCCAGAGTTTCTGAAGCAAGTTTTAATACTCAAAACCCATGCTCATCCAGTTAGAATAAACAAAACAAAAGCTCACACATTCAGAACTACTTTCTGGAATATGTTTAAGCATATAACTTCTTTCTTAAGATATCATAAAGATGTATAAATAAGTTCTCTGAAAAGCAATGCATCGAAATCTGGCTTAAACGTATTTAACCACAATTACAGCTAGTGTGAAACAAAAAATGGCACCAAACCCTTACAGCCTAGCACCTTACAGACAGTTAGGTTTCACTATTTTAAGGCAGAAGCATTCAAGAAAAGATGTCCACTGATGCCAGTTCTGACAGCTTGGTGATTTTAGCCTTGTACTGTCAGTTTTCATCCCCATTACCAAGCCCATTACACAACCTGTGAAAACTCTGTGCTGTGCACTCACGTTTCTGCACTATGAAAAGCAATAGTCTTCCCATAGGTTATCACAAGTATCTGTCCTTCTGGAACATACTCCATGCTGCTCACTGACATTGCAACATTTAGTGACTTCACTTCAGTCATGGTACTCCGGTCCCAAAGGCTTAAAGGGAAACAAAAAGGAAAAAGAAGACTCTCAGATTACTTCAGCAAGTCAAGCAATTTTCATCTCCCATCCATGGCAAGACCTGGATCAAAAAAGGCATCTGAAGAATGGGATTTGATTCCACAGGTACTTTCAGATTTTCAGTGGCATTATCTGCATTGTCACCTAGGCCAAGCTTAAGACAAACCTCCTTTTTAAAATAATTTTACATTTGCAGTTTAATGCAACAACATTAAATGGTACACACACCAGTTAACTACTCAAGGATTCTCTTGGAGATTAAAAATCTTGGTTTAAATCTCCTAAGCAATAGATCTTTCTAGAAGCAAAGCTTGAAAATTCCATTCTGCCTTTTTACCTCACGAGACCAAGAGGTACTAATGCCAATCTGTATAGAGATTCATTTAAGATAATATAGTTTTCTATCTAGTGGTCCAAGAGCTATCTAAACAGAAATTAAATTGTTCTACTGTAAGTAAGAATCTTTGTTCATTAGCTGGCTCTGCTAGGCATGAGATGACACTGGTCATATCAGCCAGAAAGCTGAGGAAGCCATTAGGCACATCTTCCATCCTTTCTGGAGAGCACGGTCTGAGGAAGGGTCTTTGTCAATTCATCTCCCCAGCAGCCCAGGTTTATCTGGTTTCAACACATCTCCTACCAACGGGAGACAGAGTAAACTTAACCATCACTGGATGAGACATCTTATAAAAACACTAAGGCCTACTCAATTTACCAGCATGGCAAAGAAAGAGGGCTTTTTCTATCAGCTGTGCACTGTTTCCAGTTACTCTTCCGAGGCTTTTATCCCATTGCATGCTACTATAATAATCTGGGATTATCCTTAAAGCAACAACAAAAAAAAGTAACTATATTCTGACATAGGTTATGACAAGAAATAAAACTGAGCTTCTTAGCAAACTGAAAGTTAACAACTTCTTACCGGACAGTTTTATCATCAGCTGAAAGAATCTGTTTGTCATCACTGCTCCATAAAGCCTTTTTAATGCCAGAAGTATGTCCACTGACAATGTCAGGTTCTTAAAATAAAGCCAAATAATTGAATAAATATAAGAAGATGAAATAATGTCATGCAGCAGTTTGGGAGCTTTCTTAAGCTATATGGATTTCCATTTACTAGAAACTGTAGAATTATTTCAAACATTTGTGACTTTATCTGTAGATCTTATTCCAGAAACAGGATAAATTGTAAACTGGATATCTGATTGCCTAATTTTAAAAAACTTCACTAGGTTAACATCAAGGTTCTCTAGCTTCATATCAACCATAAGTAGTTCAGTATCAACACAAATTTAAACAAATATGTGGAGTCTTTTTTTTCTTTCAGATGACTGAAATTTAATTATTTAGACTTATTTTTCATTAGTCTGCATTGAATTGAAACATGCTATGCTTGAAGTCCATTATAGATAAACTTTAAGTTATTGATGACCCATCCCTGGAAGTGTTCAAGGCCAGGCTGGATGGGGCTTTAAGCCACCTGGTCTAGGGGGGCTGGAGACAAGATGATCTTAAGGTCTTAAGGACCCTTCCAACCCAAACCATTCTATAATTCTATGACCTTACTGTAGCAAAAGGTACAGACACTACACTTGTAAAACAATCCTCAACTTTGTCTTTTGTGACTCGTAACAGAAAATAAACTCTTTAATTTCAGAACTTGTATTCAACTCCAA
This sequence comes from Pipra filicauda, assembly GCF_003945595.2. NCBI lineage: Eukaryota > Metazoa > Chordata > Aves > Passeriformes > Pipridae > Pipra > Pipra filicauda. The sequence continues at coordinate 757,702 of NW_024103485.1, read as the reverse complement.
AGAAACAAGAATCAGTTCTAAAAGCAGACTCACCTGCTTCTGGCTTGCTCAGGTCATAGATACGCAAGAGCTTATCTTGTCCACCTGTTAACAGATAATTGCTATCCTGAAACAGAAGTTACAGAGAGTCAACTCTATTTTGATTCAAAATACCAGCCTTCATCTGTGAGTTAAAATAACAGTTCTTTCTCTCAGACAGCTTCTAATACCCTTACTGCATTTAATCTACAATCTTAAAAACGAGCAGTGGTATGTTAATTATTTGCCTGTTGAGATACACATGTAAAAAGCAGAAAAGTAACTTCACAGCAGAACATACTCTAAGGCTTACTTTCCTGGTGTATGAGGTATAAAGGTTTCTCATACCTGTGTAAAATCCACACTTTTGACAATGTGTTTGTGAGCCAATGTGATGAGTTCATCGCCTGACACAGCATCCCACACTTTGCTAAACAGCAAGAGGAAACATTCATATTTTAGAAGCACCAGGACAAATGAACTTGGACAGTCACATGAGTTTGTAAGCAATAATTCCTGATGCCATTATAACATTTTATCACAAGTGTTACATTCTTATAAGTTATAACTCAGTTATTCACCAAGAATACATTATATGTTTTTACTAAAGCTTTTTTTGGACTAACCCATAACTTTCCTTTATCCTCTTTTTCAGGACCATGTAGACTAATGAGCATTTTAGTTTTAAGAGTAGTTCTTCTCTGCAACTTTATAAATAGAGATTGCCTTTTACTAGCAAGACCCAACTTGCCAAATATTAATTTATACTGCAAACAGCACAAACACCACTATAAACATCAAAGAAATTATTCACTAGAATTTTCTTATAATAAAAAGACGCTAACTGCTAGAAACAAAGTAAAAATTACTCTTTCAAGTCTACTCTAACTATAGTGCCAGAAATTAGAGCTGCATAGAAAAGTTATTCTAGCAATCCAGTACAGTAATTAAGCATATCAAGAAGCAATCACAGTTGTTCATCATGTTGGAATTAACTGTAGCTGCTTTCAAGATGCTAAAAGTCTAGGTTTTAATTTGGCTAGCCAAAAATAAGCTAATAATTACTAAAGAAAAAAAAATGAACCAGTAATTAGGTACAGCTACATCACGTCACCAAAGAGAACTACAGACTAAAATCAAAATACAGACCACAAAGACAGTTAATCACTCACGCTGTAAAATCAGCTGCTGCTGTCGCTGCTTTAGTGGCATCTGTGTTCAAAGTGGCACCCCAAACAGCACCTTTATGGCCTAGAAACGTGCCAATCCAGTCCCCTGTGTCTCCCTGACGCAGCATAGGCTTGCCATCTTCACAGAAACAAAACCAACATTCAGGTAACATGGTAAAAGAAGAAAACTGGGGTGGTTTTGTTGTGGTTTTTTTTTTTTTTTTAATATTCCCTTGCACCAGCACGTGGAAATACCTCATATTTTATGAAGCCATTCTTTGTAAAAGAGCTTAGCTAAACGGCTTAGCTGTGCAGCTGTACTTGCTGCATGCATCTGAACAGTATACACATTCAAATACTTATGCAAATGAAATAAAAGTTTTCTGACTAAAGTTTTCTTTGGGTTTGTGTTAAGATAGAAGGGAATGTTCGAGTTTTATTTTTACTAAAGTTTTCTTCGGGTAGGACAGATTTGTTTTTTTTACTTTGGTACAATATTATCAGGCTGCCTGTATGCAGGCACAGCCTCATGTGTGCAATGAGATATGTTTAAACAGAGAGAGATAAAAATGAAGTACTAATAGAAAGCCTTTCCTATCATTTTTTTTTCTGGGGGCTACCAAAGAGTGCAGAGCTCAGCTGGAAGCACTTCAAGGCAGAAAGGAACGTCCTTTAAAATGTGTGCATACATAAGATTAATATATACACGTATGAAGAGGCAATGCCATTGACACACTAAGAGAGTTCTCATCACTCCGAGTGCAGCAAGGCAGATGCCCTGGCCACACGGGAGCTCACTTTGGACCCACGGCCCGTGGGCACAGACGGTAGAAACGGGAAGTTTAACCAATAAACCCCTGTGGACGCTTCCCACCCCCTCAGCAGTTCGGATCCCGGCCGGGCGCACGCGGGGCTCCGACACCCCCCGGGATAACCCGGCCATGGAAGCAGCGCGAACACCAGCCGTGCGCTCCCGCCGTCATTCCACAGCTCCCGAGCTGTGTCATGGACAGGGCCCCCCCAGGCACAGCCCCCCGGGCCGGCGAGGCGCGGCCTGCGAGCAGCGGGGCTCCCCCGAACCCACCCCGGGGCTCCCCCGAACCCACCCCGGGGCTCCCCCGAACCCACCCCGGGGCTCCCCCGAACCCACCCCGGGGCTCTCCCGCCTCCTCGCCGGGCCCCGCCGGACAAAGCGGCCCGTCCCGCCTCACCTTTGCAGGCGCTGATCAGGAAATATCCGTAGGGGGTGACGCCGCTAAAGGCCAGGTCCACCACGGGCCGGGTGTGCCCGGAGCAGGTGAGCGGGGTCTGCCTCATGGCCATGGCGGGGCCGGGGGTGCGGGACTGGGCAGGGACACGGGTCGGGTCCGGCCCGGCGGGAGCGGCGGCGGCGGTGCGGGAAGTGACGGGCAGGAAGCGCTTCCAGGCGGACGCGCGTCACGGGCGGGGCGCGGCCTCGCCGAGAGGGATGGGAAATCCCGCCTGTGGGCGAGCCGTAATTCCTTCCGTCATCCCGCTTCCTGCGGGAAAAACAGCGTGTTTGCCGTCCCATTCATTGGCAGCCCACCCTAGGGCTGAGTCCGGGGCGTCTCAGTGCTCCTCTGCTGTGACTAGAAGCCTCGCACTGGCTTTTCAATCGCTGTTACGCGTAAATCGGTTCCAGTTCCCGCCCTGCCCACCTCCTCTGCCCACCTCCCCCTGTCCAGCTCTATCCCAATGAGTTCTTTGTGCCCCCGTGGTGCTCCTCCGCTCGCTTCCCAAACGGGCACCAAATGATCATCATGGCTGGGCTTTGCGAACGAAGATTAAGGAAGGCTCTATCCACACTTATTACAAGCACGCTGGTGGCTAATGAGGCCAATACGAGATGGACATTCATTCATCATGGCTAGGCTTCGCGAACGCAGATTTGGGAAGGCTCTATCCACATTTGCTACAGGCACGCTGGTGGCTAATGAGGCCAATACGAGATAGACATATCCGACTGCAAAAGGCACAGCAGAAAGACTCCTTAGATGGTATATTCCGCAAGACATAATTCTTTCTGCGTTGTCTTTTCTCCTCGAGAGTGACCCTGCGTGCGTTCCCAAAGGAGACAGCTGTGTTATGGATGGTGTGTCTCCAGGCCTCCCGATTTGAGGCCAGAGTAGACCAGTTATGTTGATCAATGTGGCCAAGGCTGAGATGTTGTTTCAGGGAGTCCTTGTATCTCCTCTTCGGGGCTCCTCTCTTGCGGCAGCCAGTGGCAAGTTCACCATAAAGCAGGATCTTCGGGAGGCAGTGGTTGGTCCTTCATCCTGGAGACGTGCCCTGCCCATCGCAGCTGTGTTCTCATCAACATGGCCTCAATACTTGTGACTGCTGCTTGTTCTAGGCAGCCCGGCTCTTTCTGTAGGGCCGGCTCCTCTCCCGGCTCACTGCGGGGTCTGATAGGCCTTTTCAGCCGGGAAGGTGATGGGAAAACACTGAAAGGATGTAAGGATTTTGGGGACACATTGCAGCACCCAGCTGGGTTGGCATAAAAGAGAAGGGACGCAAGCTGATGGTGGTGTCTGAACTTGCCCTCAGAAGCGTCTGAGGGATGGCATTTGAAGATGTGTCACCAGCCATAAAGACTAGGCAGTGGTGTTTCTGTTAAAACAGGCTAAAACCAGAATTTTACTGACAGTTACTCATCTCCTTTTAAGTGTTACAATTAGGAAAAGCATTTAAATCATTAACGGATAATTGAAGTTTAGGATAACTTCACAGTTATCTTTCACAGCTTCTCTATTTAAATAGGCACCACTTTTCACTTTCTTCTAGTATTTCATTTACCACCCAAGAGTTCTCAAAAGTAACTCCTCATGATTTTGGAATTTCATGTACTAACGCTGTAACTGACATTTCCAGTTTTTCCACACAGAGCCAGATTACCACACAGACCTTTACAGTGTCCTTAAGATTTTCTGAATTTTTTCCTAACAGTGATACCAGTCTCTTACTGTACTTTGACACAGGCCTGTAGCTGAATCTCTTTAAGTCTCAGACCACAGATTAAAATCATGGGAAATTCAGATGCATCTCCAAAAGCTTTTAACATTAAAAGTTATATTTAAATAGAATTCCCGAAATGTGTGTTTCTCATGACAAAACTGTGACTGAGGAATTTTTTTATTGTATTTTATCCCACCCTTGTGAATACTTTGAGAGCTTAACGTATAAAATATTTTTCTTCAGTGCATTTTTTATACTTTATATTATAGCAGCATTTCCAAAATGTCATGGTATATTAGTCTTAGTGTACTAAACCTTACCTGTATGTTCTCTGTTTGTTCTAGTCTCCATTATTTTTTCCTTCATTCCTACCTGTAGATCTGTTTTGATTGTGAGTAGAGTCATTGCACAGCAAAAAGTACATTTATAGGAATGGGGCAGCAACTAGGGAGAAAGATAAGTAGAGATCTAAATTGTATTTGAAATAGGACTAAACCAAGATTTATTACTTTTACATTTACATTTTTCAAAACCTTATCTAAACATGGGGTTATGTCTCATTGTTAGAAATGCTGTTTGGGTTTACACTTTAAAAAAACTCTTGTAAATGATCTTATTAACTTTTTGAGTGAGAAAAAAGAGATCCTGTGGTCAGGACAGATAAAAACAGTCAATTTAAATTACCTGCTTAAAATTCAAGGTTGAGGAATGGAAAGAAGAGGAATATTGTGTTTAGGGAGGTTTATTTGTAATGATTTCATAGCTTTGATTGATTTTGTCCTCTATTAAATGGAGCATGATTTTTCACCTGCACAAAGCAACAACATGACAACATGACATCCACTTAGGAAGACACAAAATCTATAACAGGCAGAGAAAGGCAAAAATATTTCCAATTTGACAGTAAACTGAAAATCAGAAAAGGAGAAAAATCGTGGAGATATGAAACTTATAAAATATAGACATAGACATTAGAAATCCCACTAGGCCAAGCAGAACTGTTGGGTACTATTATGTATTAAGTTTTTCATATGTTGCAGGAACATGAAAATTCTAGTAAGGAAGATGACAGGTGTCACTAAAGACAGATCCTTAAAATGGGCTTTTGATATCTACTGTGGGACCAAGGCAGACTTTGGGCCTCATCCTGCTGAGGACAATAATTGTACTGGGTGGAAACCTGTGTATTGATTGTTATCAGCCACTGCCCAGTTTAATAAAAGTTATAATTCTGCTGGTAGATGGGCTCAGTGCAAGCACGTAGATGATTGTGTGAGCACCAGTCCCACACAGTGACCATATCTGCTTCCAGCAGTAGGTACTTGATTGATTCCCAGTTAAATCCTGATACTTGCCCACCAGCCCCAGCCACACAGCCTCTCAGGCCTCATTTCCCATCCACCAGCTCCCCTGCAGCAGCTTCCAGAAACTGATTTTTGCCTTCTGCACTTGTCCTAGTTAGAACAGCTGGGACCAGTTCATCACTCTATGGGTGTAACCCAAAACTATGTACTCCATAGCCTTCCATGCCATTTCCCAGAAAATGTTATCAATAGACCATTTACACCATCTGCCCAGAGCACACCTGACTCCTCAGGCTATAAACTGGGTGTTAAGAGGCCTGCAAGATAGGAGGGTGTTCCTGTCCTCATACCCATTGTGGAACTCCCTGCCCTGAGGGAGGCACTGGGCACTCCTGCCTGAACCGGAGAATATATAATCTTGGAGTCTTGGAACTTTTTTAGCCACTAGTGGGATCCACCACTCTCAACCAGACTGAGACCACCACTCTCAACCAGATTGCAACCACCACTTTTTCAACCAGACTGCAACCACAACTCTCAACCAGACTGCAACAGCACTCTCACCAACAGGTTTTTTCCCTCTCCTTTTCCTTTGGACTCAGGGGGCCCGACGAACACCACTCTGTTCATGCCCCAGGGTGCTGGGTTATACATTTGGGTTTTGTGGATTAAAACCAATTTTTTGTCTGTATAATCGTATTTGTTGTACTATTTTATTAAATTGTTATTCTGACTTATAATCTCTCTTTGGAGTTGGGTTCATTTCCCCTGCCGGTTTACCTTCAAACCAGCACAGCACTGAAGGTATTTCCATTCCTACGTGGACATGGCTGGTCCAGAAGAGTAGGCATCAGGCACTTAAGAGTCTGAACTTAACAGTGAGTGATACAGAGGATACAACTTCTTAAACTGAAATTCTGCAAAGCAGAGAAGACCTTTATTATTCTTTGGGAAATATAACTAAGGGCATACGGATATAATACTGAAAATAAACCTATCTATATTTTTTCTTGCATTTTTAATACAGAGACAGGACATAGCAATTGAAAGTCTCCAAAGTTTGTCCTAGGCCCAACTCAGGATATATCACACATAGTTCAATCAGATGGCTTCTTTAGCAGCAGTCTCAGACTTTTTTCCTGTTGCACTCCAGGATATGTTTTGCATCTCTAACCTAACTCCAAGAAATCTCTAATGCTGCATTTCTTAAACTGAGCATGAGGAGGGGAAATACCACCATGAAGCACGTTTGTGGTTGGGGAAGGAGAAACACTTCACTGTGGAGCAACTGCAAGTGGAATGAGAAGTGTGTGCAGGAGGAAGCGTTCCAACAAGAAGCAAGAGCAGGGGTGAGAAGGGAAGAGGCCAAATACACAGAGAGCAGAAGCAAAAGATGATGCTGAACAGATCCAGCATTGTCAGCGAGCTCTTGCTGAGGAGAAACACCCTAATGTGGTGTTTCTATCAGAAGTGCTTCCTCTGCATGTTCAGAGCTGATGTTTTCCTCTGTTGGAGCCTTTAGCTGTAGCTAAACTGGAATTTCCTCCACTAATGCCCTCCTTATGTCCCTGATAGCACCTCCATTTAAATAGTTTATTCCCCACAGTCTGAGCATGTTTATTTTAGAGATACACTAATCCTGTGCCCTCAGGCTGGACTGCTTTTAGTACAGAGATTGTTAGAGGAGATAGGAACTATGCAACAAACCTCAGTTTTTCAAGCAAATCCAGAGACAGCACAAGAAAAAGAAGGAAAGATGCAAATTAAAGTCTAGCAAGTTTAAAATAAAAACATTGTGGCAATACTGAGTTTTATGGTTTTAAGCAAGGTGATTATGTATCATTAAACAAGGTGATTGTGTATCAGATTCCAATAGTATTACAAATAAAAGAAATGTCATTAATAACTTTTTATTCTAAGGTTCACATTTGTCTGTTAATTGTCTAAATATCCATCAACTTGTTAGGATGTAATCAGGGTCTTGTAATCGTATAGAGTAATTTACCCCATTACTGCACGGAATAACAAGTATGCCAACTGTAGATTATACAGCTTCTGGGCAAGATTCTCTTTTACTTAACATTTATAATTCAGAGGGTCTGCTTGATTAACCAACATCTTTCCAAAGCCAGTGATTGAATTCTCTCAGAAATGTTGATGACAATGAATAAAGCTACCCTAGCGAAAGGTCATGATTGTAATGCTTTGATTAAAATAAGTAATACAGAGACTCAGTTAAGTTGAAGGTGTTTGTTATACATATTTACATTTCCAAAGACTCCTTTCTTTTCATGTTATGTTGGATATCACAGTTGGAAATGCATTCTCCTGCCACTGAGTGGAGCTCCTTACATACTTATTAGTACATTAATGATCTAGCTGTGAGATGATTTAGTGATGGTTATTTCAGCTTGTACCTGGCAGCTGTGTGGATATAGCCCTTGAGGAGTTACTAGATGCTTAATTCTCTAAAATAAATTGCTAAATAGGTAAATGGAAATCCCCGTGTGCCACAAGAGACAGCAGCAGGGCAGCCCCTCTGTTAGCAGACCTGAAATACGAGTCATTTTAATGAATGGTGAAACATTCGTTGTACTCTGTAGGCACAGTGATGTTCTCTGTTAAATTTTAGTTTGGAGGAATGTCCTCTACTAATTTGTACTGCTAATTTAGGAAAAAAAAGAAATAAAAAAGGAAAGAAAAAGAAAAGGAATAGCTGTTTGCTGAAGGATGGTGTGTTACTGGTGCTGCATGCAGATATGTGAGAGCAAGTGCAGAGTGCAATGCTGTGTTTTCACCAGGGGAATAATTAAAACTGAGTGCCAGCCTTGAGCAGTCAATTATCACCGAATAACAAGATAAAAGATAAAAGGCAGATGTAATCATATTTCAGAAGTAATAGATTAGTGTGCTCCTAGTCAAGGAGTCCTTGATATTCTGAGAAGAATATCGTCCCTAATGTTGTCAGGAGCCTTTCCATCTATCTGGAGGGCAGAGATCTGGCACATTCAGAGCATGCACCAACCATAGAAACCAACCACAAAATGATAAAACCAATAAGGAATATTTAAAATTGTTTTATCTCTGCTGTAATAGCTTCTGTGTCCCTCATCTTCAGGTCCCTTTCTGTCTTTTAAAAGGAAAAAGTTGATAGTGCTGGCCAGATAGGAGAGTGATAAGAAAGGACAAACTTTAAGTAGTCAGTGTTTTCACTGAAAAGCTGGGTCACTGCAAAACCAAAGGGACAACAATTGAAGAAATTATTAGAAACAAATCCAAGAAAATGAAATTATTCCCCAATTTCTGCCGAAATGTCTTCAGAATATACTGTTGCTAAAGTTAACCCTCAGAAAATAAAGGAATGTAAAGTAAATATACTTACATTCAGCGTTTAGGCTGAAAAATGTAAAAACATAGTTGAGAAAGCCCAGGCAGGGCCAATACAGGGAAGTCACACAGAGAGAAAATACAGTGTCCATGTGTTCCAAAATCCAGTACTAGGAATGTTCTTAATCAATCCATTTAACAGTACAGAATATTGCAGGAAGCCAGTGCACAGGAGAGTCACTTAGAGAAGGAACAAAGGTCCATAAACAGCATTACAGCAGCTCACACAAGGCTTGGTAGGATAGGCAGTCTTGAAATGATAATGGGGGAGATGGGAACGGGAAATGGAGAAAAAGAGAGGTACATATAAGTCTGTTCCCATTCTTAGAGTTTCTGTAGCACAGACAAAGGGAAAACAGCTATGTTATGGATATTTTGGATACTAAATGTTGGCTGAAGTAAGCCATTTCTGTATTTTCTTTCTTTCTAGACCATTCAAAGCATGATTGCACAGCAAAGAAGGAGATATAGGAGTAGCATAATATTATTTTCCTACCTCTTTTCTAGCTTCATATTGGAACTACTTGATTATTCAGGCTAGCTAAATAAATTTTACCTTTGCAAAAATAATTTCAATCCATAGTAAAACCAAATCCAATTGTAAAAGCTTTGGTAAACGAGAATTAAAATTGTCTGTCAGTTTACTTGCTTTCCAGGAAACAGTTTAGCAAAATTTGTATTCTCTAAGGATCATCACATCTGTAATACGTCTCTCTGAGCTTACTGTGCTGTAAAGAAACAGTAATACAAATTTCCAGGGAAGGGCTTTAGCTGAATTAATTCATAATTGTAGGCTGCTTTGATGTTTTTACTTGAAAGATGTTTTTCACAATGCAAGACATTTATACCTACTGTTCTGAAAGATTAAAGCAGTTCAAACATCAGGCTCCAAAAATCAACCATAGCAGACAGTCTCAGTCCTGCTATCCTAGGAATACTTGGACTGCTCAGACATAGTTCATGGGAGCAGACAGAACTCTTCCAAGGCAGCAAGTCAGTGCTGTTGTGTGGCTGCTGTGTAACACCTCTAGAAGTCAGGGCACTGAAGGAGGTTCTTCATAACTGGAGAAAGGTAAACACACCCATCTTCGAGGAGGACAAGAGAAGGATCCAGGGAACTGCAGGCCAGTCAGTCTCATCGTGTTCCTATGAAAGTTGTAGTGCCATTTGCAGACCACTGACAAATTACACCTGACCAAACATGTTGCCTTCTACAAGAAGATAACTGGTTGTGTGGATGGGAGGAGAGCAGTGGACACATATTGATATATGAGAAATACCAAGCAGATGTAAGCAAGAATAAAAATATGTTCACCACTACAATGATTAAATGCTGGAAGAGGTGCCCAGAGAGTTGGTGAAATGTCCTGTCTTGAAGATACTCAGAACTTGACTGTAAAAGTCCCTGAGAAACCTGGTTTATGTTGTCCCTCCTTTGAGTAGAAGGTTGGATGAAATTAATTCTGGAGTTTCCTTTCAGCCTCTGTGATTTTATTTCCATTCCTCTTTCCTTTGAATGATGATGGTTTCTTATGCCTTCACCACACATACTGCCCTTAACCTTTGAAGATGAGTGAGAATGGCTTCCAAAATTGTCATTTTGTTTAGAGCAAAACATTATCTCGTAAAGGACTGGTGGGAGTCACCTGTATGTGCTTTATATTCAAGCACTGACCTGATTCCTCAGAAGCACATCTTGCTCCACTGCTTAATTTTACAAATCCTTCACCTCCATGGTCTGGATGTCATCTCACATATGCTTCTATGTATTATTGAGTCTGTATTATTACTGATGCAGGATTGCTGTAACTCAGTATCAAATTGGATCTTTCAGAAGGCTGATATATCTGCTTCCTTTAGTCACTCAACCAGATGTGGCAGTGATATTCCTTCAGTGACTTCCTTGCATCGCAATAATGCCAAGCAAATGCTTCCAGCAATGAAAAGAGCTAGACCAAATGCAAAGAACACAGTGAAAATTGTTTCTATAATCCATGGCAGGTATCAAGACCTCTGAAGGGCAGCAGATACGGAATTCATTTTACATCAGCATGTATTGTGGGTTTTTTTCCTTGTTTTCGGAGATATAAGCTCTACAGAAGTCATGAGTTTTAAGAGAATGACCAGGTAGTGTCAGTCAGGCTTGTTGATAAGCCTTTTCTAATCCCTTTTTGAACAATCATGCATGTTTTCTTCAGATTCTGTTTTTTAGCAGTCCCTTTTAAGTGCAGTTCTTTTACCATTAGTATTAGTAGTTGAGCATCACAGAGAAGCAGAACACAGCAAAGTGTTTATGCTACTACTTGTACAATAAATTAGATTTGGAAAAGTAGAACTTCCTTTTTTTATTAAATGAAAAGTACTTTATAATAGAGTGTATTTCCCTTTCATGGCACACCAGAACAATAGGTGAGCTTAAAAAGAGAGGATAGCAAGGAAAAGATAAGAGAGACTGCTCATATGTGACATACATTTGTGTTATTTAGAAAAATTACTAGATTCTATACAATTCCTTTGCATAGACAGCAATTCATACTATTATCTCCTCCCTAAGACCATAAACCCCTCAACTTTTAAACAAATATCGTTGCTCTTCAGAGACTTGAGAATATGTTCCATTTCAAAACAACTTTAAGCTGCATTTGTCTCTGGACTGAATCCACCAATGTCATCAGTATTAGATCATGGATTAATTTGGCTCATGGTATTATGCTTGGAGTAACTACAGTTGTGGGGTTTTGGTCTTTTGCCATGATCAAACCTTGAAAGAAATTAATAGCACTGACGGTAGAAGATGGTGACTGTGCTTTTATAAGTAGGAGACAGAACAGAGAGACTTGCAAAGGTTTCCCTTTTTTACTGAGGTTTTGTGGAGCAAAGATTATTGTCCCAAGATGCATAACAATTATATAACATCAAGGAACTGAAAGTACTTAATGGTGGAGTGAGTCGAAAAGATAGGAAGTACCCTCATTGCTCTTGAGTAGAACTTTGCTCACCAGGCTTATACAAATATTTGGAAATTCATTAGTGCAATGAAGGTGCTTGCCAATTGAGTTTCTGTGACACTTGCACGTTTGGTGCTGCACATCACGTAATTGTGCCATGCAAAATAAAGAATAGGATTCCCAAACGTGTGTTTCTTGTTTCTTTTTCTTTCTTGACGATGACACTGGAACAGCTTGACAAGCTCGAGGGAGGCTTTAGTTCACCTCAGTCATGTCCCTCATCTCACACTCATGTCCTTCATCTCACACTCATGTCCAAGTCAGTCTGTACTGTTAATGAGTCATCTGCCATCACTACAAGATGCTAAAAACAAAAATCTCATTTGCACATAAATGTCGGTGTGACCCATATTTTATACAGCGTTTAACATAGATGTATGAACAGCTTTATATGACAGAGAAGTTTAGATTTAGTCTAGAGCTAGCTGGTTGTCAGACTGGATGAAAATAGAAGAAGAAATTGTCTTTGGACATCCATACTGCTTGATTCCAGGTGAAACCATCTTCTTTACTTATGCATGTTCATCAGCTGACTGAGCATGAAGCAGGAAGAAATCTCAAGTTCCCAAGACAGCCTCACACCCATCAAGAGCCTTTGAAACTTAACAGCAAAGCTTAACTCTAAGGGCATAAGTACAGAACCAGGTAAGGAAAAGTCATCAAGCAGTTATCTTAGGTCTTATCTCAAACTACTGCATTTCTATGGAAACTGAGTAGTTGGCTCTGAACACTGGAGCATGTCACAGGAATTCACTGTAAGAGTATTGGAGCAGAGATACCCAGTTATGTGTCAGCTAGGATAACATTCTCTGGTTTTTCTGCTAGTCATCTCTTCCATCTCCCTGATTTTATACCTAATCCTTTACCTCGATTTTTGTCCTTGTGTTTTACAGACTTGAGTTGCCCCATCTTTGTGGGGGCAGTAAATCCAAAGGAAGCAGTGTATTCAGGCACCTCAGAGACATTCCCAGAGACAGTTGGGGCACTCTTGGTTTACTAAAGTACAGAAGACCAGTGTAAAAATTATATCAAGTGCAAGCTTTTGGGGCTTCTGGCAAAGAAAAAAGTCATTTTACAGAGCCAGGAATACCCTACAGCTCCTGCAAATCCCTTGAATGTTTTGACCACTTAAGAGTTGACAGCTGCAAACAGATTACAGGCAAAACCCCAGATCACATTGACACATCTGGGACCTTCAACTGGTGTTTTTGCATTAATAATAACACTAAAAATAATTAATGTTAATACAGTACTATAATCAATAATAGGCTTCTGGTATCTCACTTATTCAAGGCACAGAACAAATAACCATGTGTGAATTAAGAAATGGAAGCAGAATTTGGTAACTAATAGCTGGTAACCCATAGAAATTACATGAGTAATTTAAGTGATCATGTTACATTATACTGTATCAGCCAGAAAAAAAAAATCCATTAAAAATCTGCCCAGCACCTGAGAATGGGCTGTTACCACAGTTGGCAGGAGCTACAAAGATTTCCATCTGTGTATCATTAATCAAATCTGTGCCAACTTGAAAGACCAAAACCTGCTCTCAGTTAGTCATCTTAAAAAAACAGAAATCAAAAGTATCAGAAAGCCCTCTTGTTGATAGCATCAGTTGAGAGTTTAATCCTATCATCTGAACAACCTTCCTTCTTCTTCTGAGAGTTAAAATACATTGATTATAAAAAAAAAAATTATAAAGTTTATAATACATTCATTGGCTTCTACTGAAAAAAATTGATTTATTCTACATATTCCATTAAACAACTGTTAATCTTATCTGTCAGATCACCAGCACTTATAGGCACTGCTTGACTGTAGCTGAGTGTGAACTGGTTGCTGAAAGTGAAATATTTTGTTCACTGTGATAACTGAAGTACTCCGAGGGAAGTGAGTTTGAGGGGAAACACAGTTACTGGATGTTTGTTCAGAGCTACAAAGTGACTGAGTAGATAAAAAAACCACCATAATGTTTTCATATGCTCTTGATCTGATCACAAGTAACATGGAAAACACTGGTAGGAAGCACAAGGGTTTCAGGATGAAACCTGTATTAATTCCTTTGCTGAGATTCTGTGTATTTCTACAAAAAAACAATGCTCTGCTTTTATCTTAATAGATGTTACTACAAGTAGCTCAGATTCTACATGACCTGGCATTAAGAATGTAGCTGCAAAATTTTTTACAAGTAGATCCCTACTTGTATAATGCATTGAGTCAAAAGTCAAACTCCCAGCTCTTCAAGTCTATATATGGATTATTTTCACAAAACAAGTTAAATGAGTCTAAAATTACTTCTAAAATATTTTCCAGAGAACTAAATTTAGCTTTTAAAGCCCATCTTCACTAGAAGATTAAGGTTAAATAATTTTGCTGTGATATGGGGGGTTCATTGAACTCTCCCAAGTCCTAACACATGCACAAGCCAAAAAAGCCCATGGAACAACAGTTCACACAAACCCTTGGGAACCAAATCAGCTGACTCTGGCAGAGAGCAAATGTTTTTAAACTCATTTCAGCTTCTTTTATGAAGATAATCCAAACAGTACCAACCTGCTCATTCCACAAGCATCTTTTCTGCTTCTCCCAGGACAGAATGATAACATAGGAGTCAAAGACTTGCAGTGTCACAAAGTCACAGCCTAGATTATTTTGTACTATAGCAACAGATCTTCAGGAGAGCAAATATTTGGTTTATAATATAGAAAACAGTGTTAGAAAATAACAGAAACTGTCATATTTTTTTAACTGGCCACAGTATTTTAGAGAAGGCTGGAATGCCCTGTCTCTGATGTAAATGTACAGTACTCCATTTAACATACTTCTTTTATTTATTCTGTTTTAGTAATCAACTGCTGCCTTTCAGAGGATAATAAAATTAGTTTTTATTCCCACACACAAACACACACATACAATGTAATATATTGTGACCGATTTACTCGTTTTAGAGAAGCTAAAAAAGGAGAAATACATAAGAGCACCTTTGTTTGAATAAATACTGGGCTGTCTGTATGGAATAACAATTATATGCTGAAGCTAGAGCAGATGTATGGGTGTGAATCACATAAGGGTAGGTTGGGGAATTATAATCAGCCAAACAGACCTAGAAATCAATCAGCAGATTTTTCTAACTGTTATGGGGCAAGATGGGGAAAGTGATTTTTCAGACCATGTTTTGCAAGTCTAGTGTGAAAGTTCTCAAAGTGTAGGACATATATTTGTGGCTCAGAAACGCAAGATTAAATGAGATCTGGCACTGCCATTGGCAGCCACTGCTCAGACTGATGAAGAAAAGTTTGCAGACTCCTTATTTAGTACTCTGCAAGAAGAACAACTCTGTAGTTAAGACTAGAGATGTGAATGCTCTTTTTTCCTGGTTTTGCCATACACTCTGACCAAAGTCGGATTTGGAGTGATTCGTACCACCACCAGCTGTTAGTCTAGTCAGCACAAGGAGTCAATAAAAGTCATTTTCTTTGAAAGATGAGGTCAGATTCTGTGTTACAAATGATGCAATATAATGATACATCTCTGTGGACATTTGTGATGTTCCTTTGGTACTTTCATATCCAGAGTGGTCTCTGTATATGAGTAGGCAAATGTAATTTACCTGCTTTTCTTCATCATTTCTGCATTATCACATAAAAAATGTCATTCAATGAAGTCATTCAGTGGCTTTCCCAGGACTGTGTTTGTGTCCCACTTACTCTCCTACTTATAAAACAGCTTTGCCTGAACCACCAACACAGATACACTCCCAGAGAGCTTTGACTAGGAACTCATGCTGCAGATTTTGCTTTCTGTCAGGTCCTTTCTTCTCTCCTATTGGTTTTGCATTTCACATGGTGCCACGTATCTTACATTAGACTGTTGGAAATGAACAAAGGCATCTGTAAGATGGGTATTCTAAAGAACCCTCCAAAAACCTGCCAGAAGGATCTTCCATCAACATCTCCCATTAGCTTCAAATATTAAGCAAGTGGACTGAGAAGAATAGGTCACTATCAGTGGTTACACAGCAGGACCACTTGAGGATTGGGTGGCAAGCATTTAGTGAGTCAGCAAGGGCTTTTTGTTCATCTCCCTCAGATGTCTGCCAGTTAAAAAAAGTAATTTTATCTAGGTGCTTTGTGGGCAGTCTCAGCTGAGCTGAGACATAAAGGCAAAGGAACAGAACCAAAGTCGTTGCTGGGGCACTGTGGGGAATGTGGGGTCTTGCAGTCCTGCTCTTGCTGCTCCTAAACCTGCTCTGAGCAGAGAGATGACAGTAACATTTGTAGTTTCATCACAAATGCATCAGTCTACCAAAAGGCTTTTAATATATTATACTCAGTTCAGGACTGAAGGAAGGTTCTATACTACTATCCTCTACAGAAATCCATGTGCATTAGCTGCTTCCCAAAAGACATGGATCTGGCCCTGGCAGTTAAGTGATTTCTAGCCCCTGAATTAAAATAATTCAAAATAATTTGGAAAATGTATGACATTCCAGATTTATAAACAACTTGAAAAGGAATATGAGTATTTTCCAATAAGCTTGAATATTAATATGGAGCAGTGACTGAAAAAAAGCCTATTTCTTGTGATAACTGAAATCAGACTTGTTTCCAGTTAATCCACTGGGTGTTTGTAAAGTGATATTTTAATGACAGTAGATTGAACAGTTAATTCTATTTCCATGATCTTTATTAGGTAGACTTAAACATTATGTAAAACTTGGTTAATTGAAGAAAAGATGGTGCATTTAAAGCAGAAAACAAACCTCCTGATTTATCATTTTGCTTAAAGATGTAAGAATTCTGCCTGTCTAAATACGTCCTACAGAGGGGATGGTATATATTGTGATGGTGGTTTCTTGCCATTGCAAAAAAAAACCAAATCCAAAATCAAACTTCGAGCATATTCAGACAGGCAAAATTCTTACATCTTTAAGCAAAACTTGAATTGATAGTTGATACAAAAAGCATTGAGACAAGAAGAGTTGGGGACAGACCTTTCAGCAGGGCCTGTTACAATTAGGACAAGGGGCAATGGTTTTAAACTAAAAGAAGGTCAATTTATGTTGGATATAAGAAAGAGGTTTTTTACACTGACATGGGCTGCCCAGAGACGTGGTGGATGTGCCATCCCCAGAAAAATTCCAGGGTAGATTGGACAGGGCTCAGAGCATCCTGATCTGGTTGAAGATGTCCCTGCCCATTGCAGGGGAATTGGACTTTTAATGACCTTTGAACTGTCCCTTCCAACCCAAACTATTCTATGACTATATGGTTCTATGTTAAGAAGTTACAGTGGGTTTATGCCACCATGGAGTGCATTTTCCATTTGTGTCCAGTGTTTCTTCTTGCAGAAGATACACAGCAATGTTATTGCAAACAGTAACATTGTTTGCAAAGCTTAAATAAAAGTGCCACTTTTTATTTAAGCAGATACTGTAGTTTATTGTCCTCTTGTACTAACAGTGTAATCCAACCACAGCAGTGATATCTGGGATGACTATCCCAGACAATTCTACAGACAGTATCAGCCAAGTAGGAATGGCACTTGCAGGGGACAGAGGATTCCCACCTCTCTGAATTACTTTTACACATACCTGTCACATTTAGGCTTCAAAACATGACAATCTGCAAAACTAGCCTGGCCTGTCTTCTGACTGCCAAGGAAGCATATATTTATGGCAGGAAATTAGAAGCTTCCTTCAGAGAAATAAGTCCACCACGAATTTCATGGAAGCAATAGGAGCCTCAAGATAACAATGGATACTGAAAGCCTCCCCAATAATTGCACTATTTGACACTCGTGTTTTTTAGACAAAAATCATTCTCAGGAAGTAGTAAGGTCTGCAAATGTTTCTGCTCTTGGATTTTAACTGGATATTAATAAGATAGAGAGAGGCTAGCAATGATGGACAGAAAGGGGAAAGAGAGAAAAAAGAAAAATCCCAGCTCGGTTTTTTTAGAACAGGTAAACCTATGACAAAACTGCATGTAGATATTTAATATTTTGATGACATTTTGGTAGCATTTCTGACCATAGATGCAGAAAACCCATTTAAATCACCAAGTGGAACAGAATATTATACAGTTTGGCCACTCAGTACTACACAGGAGTCAGTCATTCCCTGTGTTGTGGTTTAAACCCAGAAGAAAACCAAGCACCACGCAGCCAGTGGTTCATCCTCCCTGATGGTGGGATGAGGGAGAGAATCAAGAGAGTGAAAGTGAGAAAACCTGTGGAGTGAGATAAAGACAATTTAATAGGTAAAGCAAAAAAAGGAACTTGTTTTGTTCACCCCTTCCCGTGGGCAGGCAGGTGTTCAGCCATACCCAGGAGAGCAGGGCTCTATCACGTGTAACAGTGACTTGGGAAGACAAACACCATCACTCTAAATGTCCCCCACTTTCTCCTTTTTACCCAACTTTACCTGCTGAGCATGATCCATGTGGTAAAGAATATCCCTTTGGTCACTTGGGGTCAGTGATCCCATCTCTCCCCTCACAAATTTTTGTACACCTGCAGCCTTCTCACTGGCAGAGCGATATGAGAACAGGCTTGATGCTGTGCAAGCCCTGCTCAGCAATAACAAAAACACCTCTATATTATCAACACTGTTTCCAGCACAAATCTAAAACACAGCCCCATACCAGCTTCATTTAATCTCTTCATTTAACATTTCACAAAATTGCATAATTTGTGATGTTTACAACTAGCAATTTTGCCAAAGATTCTGTTCTAGGTATCAAATTAACTCTACCCCAGCTAAAACTAGGATACCCTACTATAAACACTGTGAGATCAGTAAGGAGCAAGAAGTCCTTTTTCACCAAGCTGTCCTGGACAGAAATCCTGCTTCAGTAGTTACATGATGCCACTTGGGAAAAATTGAGTGGTATCAGCTGTAAATCAGGTACAATTGTTTGGATATATCGTTTTCCACAGAAGGATTCAGCATCAAAAATTTAATGCTTGAATGAAGAACCAGTTATTTGGATTAATGCCAAAATAACAGAAGCTGCCTGCCAGAGCTGATCTGTGTAGTTAAGATATATTTTCTTCCTTCCATCCAGATGTTACTGTGATCAGAAATATGAGCCAATTTATTAGCTCAGAGGCAGCATGGCAAAAGCTCATCCTTAAACTCGATCCCATTTTCCTGTACCTTGCCAGTAAAGATCCTGACTGCAGTAGCCCATCAGTTACAAAGGTTGTCCAAAGGTAAAGACAACACCCAGATTTACTGCTGAAGAATGCAATGTCTCATTTTCAGGGGGGTTAAGAGCTGCAGCTATTCTATGTCATTTCTCTGCACTGATCTTTTTAGCTTCAAGTCTGCTCCAGCTGCCTAATCTTCAAAGCCATCACCAAGTTTTAATCTATTTGTATTGGCAGGGCATCACTGTCTGCATGACAGCTACAGAGCTGCATCCTCTCAGAAAAGCAGCTCAGAGTGTCCAGGACAAAGTAGACTAAGGCTGAAGACAGATGGTTTTGGCAGAGGGTGTTCACTACTGTCTCCTCAAGGAGGTCACACACTCAGCAATCCTGAACCATAAAACCACTCCTCATATCCTTTCCAAAGTTACCTGTTTTCCCTGTGTAATATTCCCCTCGTCTTTATGGTACAAAATCATATTTTTATGTGAGAAACTTAGAACTGTGAGCTAAGATTACTCAGATTTATTTACAACCTAGAATAAGCAAACCTGCAATCATTGAAAAGTACTTGTGCAATAATTAAAAAGAAAACTGCTGCTCATTTTGGGATGCTTTTGATAGACATTCTGGAGTTTGCCATTTGGAAATAGATGCTGTTATTTCACAGATTTAAATGAATTTTGATACATCTGCAGACCTTTCCTGAGAAAGACTTTTTTCCAGTAGAATTAAGTTGATCTGAATTACAAAGTAAATCTTTCCTAGAGGAGAAAGATTTATGTTACATATTCAACTCCCTTCAGAAATGGTCTCTTCTGCCTTTCCACATATCCTGATGGAGATAATCCCCTGCAGCTGATGATTCATGCTGAGATTGCTCAAGCAACGGTTTGATGCAAGATTTACATTTGCAGTAGAATGGCTACATTGTGCGAAGGGACTCTTGCAGAAAAAGGGATTTATCTTTCCTTTATAAGCAATCAGTGGTGTTCCAAGAGGCAGTGCTAGGAGTCAGGTACCAGCTTGAAGATCACCTGATCCATACAGCTGCCTACAGTTTGCTCCATTTTTTTCATGAGGAGGAGGGAAAAAAGGGGAAGTGTTAAGCAAAAATAACCAGTTACCGACCCCACAACTCTTGTTGCATTTATTTTGCAGTTATTTTTCTGCCTTGTAGTAGGCCAACGGGAGAACTCTGCCTGTTGATATTTGAATGAAAGTTTAAGAGAGAAAGCAAAGACTGCCTTTTTTCCCAAAGCTGCATGCTTTCATACTCACCCTCATCGTTGGACAGAAACAGTGAAATAACACTACAGATTGTTGCAGCTTCATTTTCAAACTTTCAGGATTTCATGTTTTAACTTGATACTTCAGACCCTGAAGAATCACAAACTTCACTTTTATAAGTTCATTAGGTTTCACAGAGGAAAAATTCCCCCATGAATCCAAATGCACCTTAAGGGCTCAAAGTTACAGAGAAACTAAAAATATCTTCATTTAATATTTCACAGATAAATTGCATAATTTGCGATGTTTACAACTAGCAATTTTGCCAAAGATTCTGTTCTAGATATCAAATTTTTCTGAGGCAACATTTGATAATTTAAATATGAAATTATCTCCCCTCAAAGACATTTCAAAGATTCCAGTTTCGTGATTCACTTGTAAAGGGAGTTATTTTCAATCTTTCCCATGATCTCAGTGTCATGGGATTTTTATTCTCTGGGAGCCATGATGACACAAATAACATTAACAATAACAAATGGTTTACCCATTTTGAATTAATGATTTCTGATAATGTCTTAGTGGGCAGCAGCTTTTGTTAGCTGCTATCAGTAAAAACCTGGCTGTCATCAGTTGGGAAAGCTGCATAGACTCAACTAGGTGTCAGAAGAACTGCCATTTATTTTCACCTTTTTCTTGTGTTTTCTGTGTAATTTGTCAAATCACATACTCTGCCTCATATAGCACCTGTAAAATGAGATCCTTTAGATTTCCTTTTATTTTACAATAAACAGATTGTTACAGTGGGACAGATTCTGTCATCTTTGCTCTTTCTTCACAAAGGAAAATGATAGAAGTGAGAATGTATTTCAAGTGTATATCAGGATGAGACCTAGACTTCAAAGCCTGCGGATGTATTTGCTTATCTTCATGTAATGAATAAAGTTTTTATAAAATGATAAAACTTTCAGTGGTGTGGTGGGTTATCCAGTGTGCAGGACAGTTTAATTAGCCCACTAGCTGGTGGTTTCTTAACAATTCAATGCATATAGAAAGAGAAATCTCTACCCCTTCAACACATTATCCTCACTTCAGGCAGACTCTGTGTCCATTCTGTTTCTGTTTTGTGGTTAAATTAAGGACATCAGTTTCTTGGAGCGTCTCATACTAAACCGACACAGAAAAATAAGTAACATTTGAAAAGAACAACAAAGGCAATAGCAGTGTGCCTGCAGTTGTCCTCCTGTACCTGCTCCTCCCTGGGCTCCGTGTGCTTGGTCCGGCTGCTGGAAGATGTTCTGGCAGAGCTGCTGCCTGTGCCACAACATCACAGAGGGCTGCAAGGTCACTCTGAACCTCCAGCTTCTTGTTCTGCAACTAAAAACACTGCTCTTGTGTTCAGGCTTCTGTGTCAATGTTATCTCCCTGGGATTTGGTATCAAATGCCTCTGCCTGTTCCAGATAGATCATATACTGTGCTTGGGAACTACCAGCTTGTGCTACATTGAGTTAAGTTCTCACCCTGTCTCATGAATGGCTTGCTTGTGTGGAACGATTAAGGAGGAAAATGTGGCAATGTATATTGATATTCATACTGTGTTTTGGCAAAGGATGTTAGAAATTAATAGAAGAATTTGACCCCAAAATTTGACATAGCCAGTACCTGAAATATAGACACCAGACCAGATAGGAATTTTGCATATGGTTTTTTCATTCATTTTTATAGCAGGAATAAGCATGTAAGGGAAGTATGTTATTTGTCTTTTTATTTCTTACAATGGAATGGCACAGATAATCGCTGTCTCTTTCATTCAGTTTTGAATATAGTTAAATGATATTTGTATGAGACTGCAAGGTATATTATATGAGAAAAAAATAGGATTGGTCTAATTTTTTAATCTACATTTGCTGCAAATCCACTTGATTTCTGTCTAATCGAGAGAACACAGCCATACCTTACCTATATAAGCTATTTCTGTATTTTTTGTTTTGAAACATTTTTTCTTGTTTCAAAATGTGCCCAAATGAAGTTTAGCATTCCTGACGGGATCCTTATTTTTCCAGAAAATTTTTAGACAGAACAATTTAAATAATATGGTCTAAAGTATCTCTAGATTGGATTTCTGATTTTATTTTAGAGATTGTTCTGATTCACACTCAACACGCTCCAGGATAATAAATCCTGTTGCAAAAATATGTAAAGTTCTTAATATTAGAACGAATGTATTTTGCAGATTTGTTTCAAGAGAGATCTGTTTCAAATCTTTGCAAATGAAGGGAAGAAGGACAGCTTTCTTCTAACATCGTTTTGCTTTTGTTTTCAGTCTCACAGAAATTGGATGCAGAACTGGTATCGTCTCTCAGGCATCTGTTGCTTTGCTGCCAAGGTCAGCTCTGCAAGTGACTTCATATTTTTCACATGGCTGTTCTGTGCTTCAGCTATTTCTCTGGTGTATTTAAAACAAATAGGCTCTTATCCAACATCAAATGTTCATGTCTTTGGTTTATTTTTCTGCCTCTTGTTTAACCCTTACAGGTGTTTAAACCCTAAGGAAGATGCCCCCATGCTCTTACCCCATCCCATCCTCTCTCCAGCTGCCTGACTGCTGCACTCAGCAGGAGCTGAAGGGCTGTCTGGGACTCAGACAGTAAGGATTGGGCTGTACAAAGTTGAAAAGGAGGAACTACTAGGGATCCCAAAGTGGCAATGACTAAGGTCAAGGATGCATAATGATTTGTTCCTCTGAACAGCTGTGTGTGATTCCAGAATTGGGTAGAAGACAGTGGTAGCAGTTGTAAGAGAGTGATGGCATTTAACAGTGGATTGTCCTTTTTCAACCACAGTATTTTTGGTGTAGGACCCAAATATTGACTAAACATTAGGAGGTTTTTAAAATGAACTAGGAAATTGCAGTGTACCATTCGATTGCAAAACACTGATCATCTAAACTCACTATTTAAGTCTTTATATTTTGACTACTTCATCCTGAGTGCTGTGGGGGTTAAAGTCTGGGCTTTGGTCTTGAGTGTTCTTGGGTTTAAGTGTTCATAGCTTTGAGAACCTGATCTGGTGAGCAGTATCTATACACCTACACCCACTGGTAGCTGATATGCATGTCCCTCTTATGCATATAAAGTTCCATAAAGAACCAACTGGAAAAAGCACAGACTGAAATATGCACATCATTTTTAAAATGGAAAAATAAACCTTGACTTGTGAGTGCATAATACTAGTGTCTGTGTTTCTTGCTTCTGTGTCGTATTCTCATGGCTCCCTGCTGCACAGGGTAGTGTGAAAGGAGTCAGGAAAACTTCCTGAAGGGAAGTCCTGAAAGGACTCGGCTGCAGAGGTGCTGCTCTCACTCTCATCCCCTTGTTTAAAGATGCTCAAAAAGCACTTAAAGAAGTTGGAAGAGAAATCTCCCTGTCCAGGAGCTGCAATGCTGATGTAGATAGATATGGTAGGCAGCCTCACAAGCCTCAGTATTGTGACCATGAAAGCAAAAATACATTATCTGTGTACTACTGGAAACGAAAAAGGTAGCTTTGAAAAATACAAAACAGCTGAGCTTCTGTATATGAGAGCATCCTCTGGACTGTTCAATGTCCAAATTCCTGTACACTGCTCTGTGCTTTTAGTGTCCTAAAAGTACAGATCATACTTCAGTTTAGAAGCCTGATACTTTTCTGGCTTTATAACTCTAAAAGCTAAATAAATCCTTTTCTGTTTTATATCTCTAACTTAATGACAAACTTCCTTTTGTAGTAAGTGCAGCTGTGACAACACAGGCCTGGAATCCACAGGATGCAAGAGCAACCCTTGAGCTAACGAAATGTTGGCTATTGGTAGAAAAAAGTAGGTATCTGCAGCTCTTCATATGAGCCCAAAAAATAACTCAATGGTAGAAAAGGCAATTCTAAATTACCCCCTGTTATGACCTTCAAAAACATATCTGACAACTACCAACTTTTCTAATTCCATATATCAATACAGGGCTGCAAACAAAATAAGCCCAAACCAAAACCATGAATGAGCCCCAGTAAGGTGAAATAAAGCATACTAAAATTTATGCAACTTAGTGAGAAATCAAATGCAATTTCTTTGGCATATTCCCACAGTTTAAGTTAATGCAAACAGCAATAGTTTTAGTAGTTGGCTGTTGGAGTTTATTGCTCTCCTCCTGGGACCCAGGAGGAGACCTGTATTTCATTTTTATTCCTATATGGTCAAAACTGCCTATAAGGGAGAAATAATTAAAAATGTGGGTCATTAAAAATCCCATTTCTCTAGTATAAAATAATAAATCCTCTGAAGAGAAAGGTCTACTGCAATAACTTTTAAGATTTACTGTCCTTAAATATCCTAAGGATAGAAATTGATGACTAGAACAAGGATAAGGTCAATATAACATTGTAAACTCAATGAAATACATCAATAAGGATGAAAAACGTAGCAAATCACTTGCTGACAAATGATGATGGGGGACTGTGAGCTATTTAATTCCAGTATTGTGAAATCCACAGTCAAAACTTCAATCTTGCCATCAGTTAATCAAGTTCTGTCTCACTTTTCTCCAACCCTTAGTCCATAAAGACTTGTTTAATAGCAGCAATGAAATCTTCCTAATACAAAAATAAAGCTTTAGGAAAAGATATTGATAAGAGAAAAGCCTTCCTGTTAAAGAACTGGTCTCCTGCTAAAGAGACCTTCATTCTGTTATAGCTCTTATTCAGAAATATGGGTATTTTTTTTACTAGGATAAACATACTTTGAACAAGCAAAAGAATTTTATTTATTCTCAGAGAATCATACTAAACTATGCAAATAATCCTTCATATTCCATGAAAAGACAGTGAAACACCCATAGACAGAAGAGCTGGAATGGTTACAGTTAAATGGATGCAATTTTCAGTGAAACCCAAGTCCAAAAGAGCTTACCTTGATAAGAATCCTTTCAGTTCCTGAAGATTTCTATGAACTGCTTTCTCACACTGCTGGGTTCTTTATTAGGATTACAGGGTTACTATAATAATAATAGACTCCATAACAAATAATTGTGCTGTTAAGATGTATTATTATAACATATTATTAAGAAGACCATGTCATGTTTTGTCTTTTTCTCGTTATTTTTCATTTACACACTCTCATTTTTTTTGCAGACATTACCATATTATTACTGCTTTATTATTGTGGAACAGAAATGCTGGAAAGCACTCAAACCACAGTTATGCATCAGCTGGACATGTGGCAATGGACACACACTGACCCCAATCCAGGTTCCTTAAAATCAAATGCAAAACACAAAACAACCGCTAAATTTAATGTACAAGTACTTGAAAAATACAACCAGTAGCTGTAGGGTTACAGAGTGGGGACAAAGCTGGGGACTGACTGGGCCATGAAGGACTTGGGGATCCTGGTAGAAAGGTAGGTTTGAACATGCACCAGAGGAGATGGAGGCTGAGCACATACTGGGCAGCAATAACCAGAAAGTACCTGCAGATGACAAGAAGTGACTCTACTTCTCTGGTAGTGCTTGTGAAGCCATGTCCTAGAGCAGGGTGTCTGAATACAAGAGCAATGTGGACAAACTGAAAGGAATCTAGTGAATGGGCACTAAGATGATTGATTTGGATGCTATGATGAACAAAGAGAAGTCTGAGAAAGCTGGGTTTCTTCAGCCTTAAGAAGAGAAAGTCTAGAGGAGACATCATTGGAGACATTATTGCTGTCTAACAAAAGCGTGTGGAGGAGACAGTCAGACATGGCTCAGGGGTGCACAAAGGAAGAATGAGAAGTGATGGGCACACAGGTTGGAACATGGGAAATTCCAAGTGGATGAAAGGGAAAAAAAAATAAATCACCATGTTGTTGGTCAAAACGGAAACACAGACACAAGTGGGTTATGGAATTTTCATTTCTTGGAGATACTGAAAACTCAACTGTACCTGAACAACTTGAGCTAACTTAGATGTAAGCTGTGCTTTGAGCAGCAGATTGTACTAGATGACCTCTAGAGGTCCCTTTCAAACTGAATTATTATCTGAATCCGTAATTTTGCTAGTTCTCATTTATGTTAAAATCTCTTTACCCCAATTCTTGCAGTTGTTAAGGGCCTTCAGGTAAGTGCAAATAAATAAGCAAAATATTCATATAAATAATTGCAATGGGTAAGCTACACTGCTATAGCAGGGTAAAAAGGAATCAGGTCCACCAAATCTCAGATTTGGCCATGAGTAGCCATCAGCTGGAGTCACTGCTCTGGGCAAGCTGATGAATGGAAAAAAAAGCTCCCAGTCTGAACTGGAGTTGTTCATATCTGCTTAAAACAGGAAAACTCGCTCAGCTCACATGCTGGAGTGTGTGCCAGTGCTTGTCACGTCAGTGTCCAATGGGAGTTAGCCCCATACAGAGAAGATTCACTCATAACCACAACATTTCTTTAAAACTTTCCACTTTCTTGGCAAGTAGCTCCTCAAGGGAGCTGCACATGGAGTTGCATGAAAATTTCTGTGTCCCCGTTAAGACAACCTGATCTATTGTGTGTGTTCAATTGAGAGTAAATGGAGACAGACACTTCTGTCTGTCTCTCCCCTGAAGAAATAAGCTATCAAACTGTCTCTCCCCGTGCTTCCTGGGAGAAGCACATTGAATGAAGCACACAAGAGGATTTTTCATTTACCACTAAGCTTTTGGACTCCTTCAAATCTGCTCTAGCATCTTCCTCGTAAATGAGGAAAATTAATTGAAAATTGCTCTCAGCACAGAGAGCCCGACACTGGGGGAGTATTGTCTGTCTATGCTGTAGTGATTTGATTGGGGCTGCTGTCAGATGTTATATATGTTATGTTCAAGTCAGCACTGAAAAACAGGCTTTGCCATTTTGCCCTGTTCTCACAGACAGGGAAGCTCAAACCATTGTTCCTGATTTGTTTTCACTTGTTGCAATCTTCATGCTGGTAATTTAACAACCTATAACTTAGACGAGGATAACAAGAATATCTCTTTGAAATAATTCAGTGCAAAGGCGCATGAAAGGATAATTAATTCCAGTTTCATAGTACTGTGTGCATCCTGATTTATCTGCTGCCACAGTCATTTACTCTGTAAAGTTCAGTAGTAATTTTGCAGTATATATGGGCCTGCTCCATTGTCCCATAAATTGAAGATATCCTTTTGGATTCGGAGGACTTTGGGTTCGGTTTTGTCACAATTCTCATCTCAGGATCTCAGACTGTTTTGTAGTTACACCTAAATAAATCTTCACCATGTCTCACTCTCCTTTGTGTAACAACTCACTTTTTGCAGAGGGCAGGGTGGAATTTGGAGGCAGAGGATAAGAGGGGCATGCAAAGCCGGCCATAGGGCCTGGCTGGGGAGAGCTGCTCTCCGGAGGGTGCATGAAAACAGAGCCTGCCTGCTCACACTCCCTGGTGACGGACCTGCACTTTCTTTTAGGACTACAAAAGTTTGTCTTCATTTTAAAAGGAAAAGAAATCTGAGATATGCTTATTCTTACCTTCATTCCATTTGGCTATGACATACATATAATACACCTTAGAAGGAGTTCTTCTTTCTAATGCAGATACAGCACCGTTTAAAGTGTCATGGAGCCTCTATTTTGAGGGAAGATTAGGAGCAGTGTTTCAACAAAATTATTGGCATTTCCTGCAGCTTGTACAATGTGTGAATATGCTTAAAAAGAAGGGAACAAAGTAATTTGTACAACTGCTACCGAATTAGGAATAAGTTTCACTTTTCAGTAAAGACACAGAGAAAAAAACCAGAAGTTTAAAGAAATAAGAGCAGTTAAACGTTTTTGTTTTTAAAAGAGATTTGGGGTCTTAGGGTGGAAATCCCGTTGACTATCTCATTTGTGTTGGCTTTGCTTTTGTTTTCAGACTGAGAAGGAGGAATGTTCCAGACATCT
Organism: Pipra filicauda; assembly: GCF_003945595.2. Classification (NCBI taxonomy): domain Eukaryota; kingdom Metazoa; phylum Chordata; class Aves; order Passeriformes; family Pipridae; genus Pipra; species Pipra filicauda. The sequence goes on along the minus strand of NW_024103485.1, from coordinate 729,527 downwards.
GAGGTTTCCTCACCTCCATCAAAACAAAAAAAATACACACCCCAAGTTTTAAATGCAAGGAAACAACAGTTATAAGCCTACGATGTTTTCTTCAGATCCCACAAATTCACAAATACTGTGGGTTTACAAATCCTTGGAACAGGTTTCTGTTAGACCAGGTAAGCTAGCAATGCCTGTGTACATATCTGGCAGGTATTGCTGTCTTACAGTTGTGAATCTGAACGCTCTTATGGTCCCTCCAGGGAGTTTCCCAGATTATCTATTCTGTTATTTCCAGTAACTGTTTGTTTGTTTATTATACTTGGGGATTAATTCAATCCCTTTTCTTCCTGTTTTTCTTATAGTCCAGAAATATCTGCATGCATCATGAATGTGTTCCCAATCCACAGTTGGTTCATTCTAGGGGTTAAATCATCTGTGTCATGCTGTAAGAGTTTCAATCCTTCTCAGTTTTTCCTTTTGTCTCCATACAGCTGCACCAGCCACAAGCATCGCCTGATCCAGACCATTCAACCCCCCTTTTTTAAATTCAACAGCAGTCCGGGTGCCCTTCGGAGTGGTGAATTCTGCTGGCTGACACCACTCCAGAGGAAGAAGAAATTCTTCTCTTGGCCAAGTACTTGCTTATTCTTTTAACATAGGCTCATATAAAGAGGAAGGACTGACATTATTTTTGTTACTGTTTTGCCTGATCTGGTAGGATACAGAGACTTTTCTCAGCACAGAGCCCTGGCCGTGCTAGGCACTGGATACATGTGTATGTGAGGACAAGTCCCAGACTTGAAAATCTCACCCTTTTTAAAACTGAAACCGCAAAACACGAGGGAAAATGTTTCTGTAAACAAATAGGATGATTATTATCGTGTGTAAGCTCAGTTCCTTTCTTCAGCTCATTGAAAAGCATCCCTGTGAAGGGTCAGGAGGAGAGGGCAGCTCAGGTTTCTCCCACTTTCCATGGAGGCAGGAATGGAGTATGAAGCTAAGCTTCTGCACGGGACCCTTTCTGCTGATGTGCCTGTCACTCACAACGTGGCATGATGATTTTCCCCATCCTGTACCCCTTCCCCTCATCACCCCCTTGTGTCGAGGGTCATGGAGGGAGGGAGAAGTCCTTGTGCTCCTTGGATTCCCATTCATGGTGTGCCAATGAAGGGCATATCGAGGTCGGGGGCTGTCGGTCTTCAAGAGCACACCTCTTGTTTTTGGACCTCTGGCACAGAGGGGTCAAATACCTGGCCTCTTACTTCCCCTAGGAAGGACAAAAATGCTTTGGGCCCATCACTGTGTCATGGACTGCACTCACTTACAAAGCAGGGGGGGAAGTGATGAGGCATCACAATAAAAAGGAAAGGGAGAACGGGGAGGACTGATGGAGAGGGTTTTATGTGCGAAATCTTGTTATTGATGAAGGAGGAACATACAAGCCAAGAATCTTTTAGCCTAATTAAAATCTTAACATGCTAACTAATACACAACACACAGTTAATTAGCAGTAGTATAGTTACAATACACAAATATTCACAGTCCAAATTATCTAATTAATGTAAAATAAGTCCTATTAATTAAATGTTTAAAAAGTGTTGTACAAGTAAACTGACCTCACAAATCTACCCCTCATTCTCTGGTGTTATGCTTCTTTCCACTGCCTCACTGTGTCCCGGGGCAATGGCACAAGTCTTCCTCAGAGACAAAAGCAAGTAATGGATTTGCAGCAAGGCATCAGAGTCCCATGTGTCATGTCCCTGGGAACACCACCAGACCTCACTGTTCCTGCCCAACCCATAGCCCAGGACCTCATTTCAGCCCCTCAGGGCCAGAGGTCCCCCCAGGGGCACTGCAGCAGGACTGGTCTCAAGCTCCCCCACAGCCCTGCCCTGACCAGCCATGGGGCCCTGGAGCCAGGCTCAAACATGGTCCAAGATCCTGACCCATCCCTAATCCCACAGTTCTTCCTGGGGCCATGTCTGACCCTGGCCCATTCATCAGGGGCGAATGTTTTATCACTCTGAAATCTTTAGTATCATCCTGTGCCTGTACTTCACTGGGCTGTATCCCCTGTCCCCACTTTGGAGGCTTCTGCTATCCTCCTGCTTCATTATACCAGGGTTATAAATATGTCATAACACACAGACTATCAGCTCATTACTATTATCTGTGTAAAAATTAATATGCCATATGGTTATACCATATGATTCTGCCATATGATTTTACTCAGCTCTGGAACTAAGTGAAAGTTAAATTCAGCTGAAAAAAGCTGATGGCAGGATGGCCCTTAGGTGATGGTACTCTCAAAGACCCCTGCACTATTCAGGTCTGGTGAAAGGCAGTGGCCTCCATCCAGGAGTTTTCCTGAGTACTTTTCCCATGCCCCAGCCATTTCTGTTCAATGCTTCCCGAGACGTGTGCCACACCACTCGTGGTGCTCCTGCCGTTGCTGCATCAGTGAGAGAGGGTGCCAAACACTATGAATTTTCATAAGCCCTTGGGTTAAAACCCACATGTTTGCAAGGTTTCTCTCTGGAATAATATGCATACAGTGGACGACCTCTAAAATCTCTCACCCTCTCTTTCCTAGGCAGGATAATTTTGGAGTACAAAAGGTTGCTCAGACCTCTGGAAGAACATTTCTCAGTATTGTCTGAAAACTGCATACTAAGGCTTTGCTTATTTCTTTAGTAAAAGGGGAAACTTTTTGTTTCTGAATACACATACCTGCCATGAACTTTCAAGGTAAGAGATTATAATAAGCTAAGATTATAATGCTACAACATAGCATTTGAAAGAATCATTTTAACTTAGAAACTCCTGATGTGGTGGAGGAAGGAGAATGGCACACAAGAATAGTGATATGCTGTAAACTGTACAAGATGCTTCCCATGTTGTACATATACACACAATATGTCCCATAGACTTTGGGATATTTTAGTGAGTTAGAGTGTGGAGTCATTGTCCTCAACTCCTTCATTTACTTGAAGCTGTCTGAGGAGACACATAGGTTTCTGAACAAGAGGTTCATAGGTCTTTGAGGCAATCTCCTAGACAAAGGTGATGAAACCAGGAGTAAGCCATGAGATAAATATGTGAGGCAATTAAAATAGAATATTATCCCAGGCATCCATAGTAAAGGTTCAAAAATTGCTTTAAAATCATGTATTGACTGGCACATCTTTTATATTCTGTTCTTTCCATGTCTCATCCATTGCTCTGCAGTGAATTCTGTAGTCACTGAGAGACAACAGAGACTGTGCAAAATTCAACCCAAATAATTGAACCCTGCTTTTCTAAGGCATGAGTTTGTATGGTTGTATTTATGTTCTCACTGTGCCTTATGTTAGTGTGTACTGTGCTAGTAAGCGGTCAAGAAGTCATTGCAGTCCACATGATGAACTTTGTGGGGTTAATTTCTTCTTCCAGGCAGATTTTTATTCATTATCTGACAGTAGCCTTTAGACTGCTTGCTCAGGGTCAGGCTGCCTCTGGGGCCTTCAGCCACAGTTTGTGGGCTCCAGGAGGGCTGCAGAACGTCTGCTGTGGTAGGTGGGTTCTCCTTGCCCCAGCATATTCGAGCAAACAGATGTGACTACCTCAAGTATGAAAACCATCACTGGCTGACTAACGATCACATAACGGTAGGATTTAGTCTCCCTTTTAATTAATTGCCTTCCCTTACTTGTAACAAGCTCAGGGAAGGTCCTCTTTGATTTGGTGGTATGTGTGTTTCAAATGCTGATATTACCACGGGGTTTGGGGTGCCTTAAGGCAAAATCATGACTTCAAGTAATGCAGCTGCAGACCTGCCACATCTGTCATAGACTTAAGCAATTATGAACTTGGACATTACATATGTTTATCTGAAAACTGTGTGGAAATTAAACTATCTCATGGACACTTTTCACAGGAAAGAAAAAGCTTGTAGAGTCTGGTTGAGTTTGTGACTGTATCTGCAGCCTCAAGTGTGCCAAAACCTTCTCAGTCATAACTCCCAGGACCACGCCAGTGACTGACTGTGTGTCAAATCAAAATGGCCAGAGCACAATGCTGGGAGCTTGGGTTCCTGGGTCTCACTACAGCTCTACTTCCATGGGCACTGGATGCAGCATCCCAGCATGATGGAGCCTCTTCAGCTCTGCCAGTGTGGTACGACCATAAATAATGAGTCATGCTCTTCTGCTCAAAACTCATGAGATTCACATATTAATTAAAACTCATGAGATTCAATGTGTTTAAAACTATACACACACACAGAGTTATTTTATTTGCATTTATTGTTATGTTTATTTCTGGTCTCCTAGGGTTGTATGGTACCATCTTTCAAATTCTATAGTTTTCATCTTTAATAAAAACACAACATAATCCAAGTTTCAGAACATAACTGTGAGGTTCTTCAGTATTAGATGAGCTTTGTCCATTCCTCCTGTACAATGAAGCTTGTCTCTCCAAATTCACTGAAGCTGGTAGACAATTTTGAGGTCTGTGGCAAGAACTATGTAACCAAAAAATTGTCATTAGTATTACTAATTACTTCCCTCAGCGAATGAAATAATTATGCAATCAGAACTAAGCAAGTATATGAAAAAGCAGGATTTTAGGTGATCTACACAGTCTCTAAACAGGTCAGACAGTTGAACCAGGCCCTTCTCTCCCTAAAAACAAGAACTGGGACTATCATTTTCAAAATTAAAGTTCATCACAATTACCAATAAAAATACAGTTTAGAAAGTAATTTTGACCAATCTAATTATTTTAGTATTGTGGTGATGATATTTGATATGTTTTTCAGAAGCTTAAATTAGTCTTGTGAATGCCCCAAATCCTTTTAATTTGTTAGAAGAAAAAAGCCTCTCTCTCTGACATTTCTTTAGGAAACATGAAATCTATGAACCCCAAGTCCACATAAAAATGTCAGCCTCTTTTTTATCAACAACTCATGATCACTAAAGAAATGTATTGATTTTAGATGCTTGACTCAAGAACTCCGAAGGCTTTGGGATGAGCCATATGGTTAAGATTGTTCCCCCTCCTCCACCAGAGAAGAATAGTTCAAAACCCCAGAAGAGGAAAAAAACCCAGAAACTTCTAAAAATTCTGGCAAAACAAATGAAATTGTTTCTAGCAGTTATTTATTTTTCTTTGTGTCTGCCCTCTTTCTTCTCTTTTGAATTTGAGATATAAGAAAAACGAAATATCTGAGTTTTAATGCTCTATACAATAAACATACAAATGTAATAAAACACATCTGTCATGCTTCCCTGTAAAGAGCAGAGTGTAGATATAAAACGACTGATTGTCTGTGTCTTATTTCATTTTTGCCTCTGTAAGATAGGAACATGGAAGCATCAAAATGCATAACAACATTTGAGTTTGCTTTGTAACCTGCAATTTATTTGCTTAAATTCAATTAGAGTCTCATTCATCAAACACAGTGCAGCTCTTGAGAAGGGACAGATCAAACTCTAGTAACCATGAACGTGCTGAGCTTTGCCCAGATGATGTCAGTGGTTCAGATATGGCTTTTCTTACACCTCAGGTTTCTTTCTGGACAGGGGCCTTGACTTCCAAATCCAAGTGTCAGCTATCCAGCATTCAGTGCAGAGATTAAGTAATGCACAATTTAAGGATTTGGGTCTGATTCTATTCCTGCCAAAATAAATGGCAACACTCCCTGTGGCTCCAGTGGGAGAAAGGCCCTCTACATTACTTCACTGGCTGATTCCAATCCACATAGGATTGTGCAGAAAGATCTGCCAGATAATTCATAACGTCACAGAGCCTTGTCTTACTGGAAGGCTTTTTATCATCACACATTTAGCTTCAATCCTACCCATAAATTTATGTGGTTTGTAGTCGATGCATTAGTAGTTGGAAGGGCTGGATGGCAAGTTTTTAATTCATCAGTGGTGGAAGCTTCAGGATGAAGAGTTTTGTGCTCAGGATGAAGTTCATTTACCCTAGTCAACCCAGTCAAATAATCTCCCTCATGGCTGTAACAATAATTAGGAACAAGGAATAAAAATCTGATAACCCCTGGCAGCTAGACTAAGGGAAAAGTAGGGAAAGTCCGTGCTCTCTGACTTGGAAAGCAAGGCACCACAAGGATCATGAGCAAATGGCTGATTTTTTTTCTCTTTCTTTTAAAACACCTAGATTTTCTGCAACACAGAGTGGTTCCTCATATAACTTGGGCACAGTGATTCTCGACAGCTCTTTGAGGCAGTCTTATCTCTCACAGTCACTGGGAGCCTCTGTGGAGTTCCACGCCGTGACTGCACTCTGACAGGCAGCTTGTTCTCACCAGATATATCTTCTGCCATATCCTCAAGCTCTTCCAGAGAATCGTTTCTTGGGTGGAAATGAGACTTCTGGGAATTCTTTGTGCTGCTTTGGCTCCGTACCTGGGACGCAGTGCATGAGTCAGTCAGGAGTTTTCCCTCTGGTTCAGAACTGAGTCTGAAGTTCATTTTCTGTGAGGAGAGGGCTACAGACATGCTGGGTTCCTCCTTCCTTTTCACATTTAGATTGTGGGTAGCTCCGTGGTCTGCTTTACTCTGTGTGCCTGAGTCAACTTTCCCCAGAAAGGTTATTAAAAAAAATGCAAGTAGCTTATGTAATTTCATATTAATCAACTAAGCACAAGCTCTCCAATAAAGGAATTGACTAATGGGGAGAGAGGAGATCTTTTAAGAATCTTTAATCTTTTTTTTTTTTCTTTTGGGGGTGGTGGTGGGGGAATCAAACCCAAACATATCAGAGGGTTTGCCCAAAGTTAACTTTTGGGTAGCAAACCCCAGCTTCCTAATTAAGGTAGAAGTTTATAGAATGTCCTGAACATGTTTAGACCTCACTAGTTTTGTGGTCATTATGTTATTCATAGATTTGCTACTCAAATAGTAAATCTGAATTCAGAACATTTAATTACATTCACTTAGTGTCTTCTAAGAATGGTCTAACCATATATATATATTTATAGCAAAAAGGATGACATATTTAAGCAGAGTATTTTAAAACCAGACACACCCAAAAGAAACTCCCAATAAAACTGCAAATGACTTTGGGACTAGAAGAATCTCTATGTTTATTCTTCAAATCCTCTTACCTGCATAGTTTTCTAGATAGTACCGTGTTTAGCCTTGAGGAAAATGTTTTCCACAATTTTACAAAAGCAGCAAATAAATACTTTCTGTATTTGCAATTTTTTTTCTTTTCCACAGCATAAAGAATGGAGGAGCATGGACCAACAGCCAGTCTCTTTTGTTTCTCTCATTTGCTCTGGATTCCTCTGGGTTTACCTTGCATTTTTATGACCTCAATCAGGAACAATTCTGCTGTTTCTCACTGCGCTGCACATGCCTTAAAATCAATGAAAGAATCAGGCTTGCTGTGTGTATTTTTCTTCTGAAAACTCTATGGATACAGCAGTGTCTGTTTTCAATGAGAGTGGAAATTCCAGTATCAAGCGGTTAATCTTAAATCCCCGGGCTCGCTGCAGCCAATCCCGTACAAATTGAACCCCTGCCCATCAATTTTCAGCGGAGCCTGAGCAGTGGTGCTCCCCTCAGGGCTGCAGGTCCGTTGCCCTCGCTGTGCCTTCCATCGCGTGTGCACCTGCGAAGGAGATTGCGCCTGGCCGGGGCCGTGGCGCTTGGCCAAATTCCAGGCAGGAAGGGGGCTGGTGTCAGCAAACAGGCTCTGCTGGGCCTGCCAGACCGTTGTGTAAGTCATTCTGCAGGTTCCCAGCACGGAAAGTATCTTTAGGCTGTTCTACAACAGAAGGAAATTCTTTGGAATATTTTTTTCCCCAAACAGACATCGGTGAAATACCTTCTTCATCCCCTTGTGTTACAGTGTTCTGGCTTCCTATCTGCGGTGATATTAACTTCTTAATCATATAAAATAATTTTATAAATGTCCATACCTACTGTACACATCCCGAAGAAAAGTCCCTAAAGAGCAGAAGTAGAATTTATTCTTCCCCAAATCTTTCTCTCTCCCATTTATCCTTCTGGTTTTCCTTTTCTCATTCTCACATCCCACTTGTTTTTCTTTCCACGTTTCTCTTTATTGTCTCTGTTCCTTTAAAATATTTTCTTCCCAAGTAAAACCAAACAAAAATATCAGCCCACAGTGGTCTTCTGCATTTGTGTTCTGTCCTTTGTTAAAGGGAATTGGAGCAGGGGGTGGGCTTGGGCTGCTGTCCAGGAAAGAAGGGGGAAGAGAGGCACTGTTTATCCCTGCCAAGAGCTGAAGCAGTCCCCAGCCTTTTCTTTAAGAGCATCTCTTGTATTCCTTCCACCTCTCATGGGGTAAGCGTTTTCATGTAAAAATTACTGTTATTATTTACCTAGGGAGAGTGTGTATGGTGTCTGGCATGGATAGTTTGGAAATGTCAGCTTAGATATCAGTGTTCCTGTAAGCTTCATTCACACAAAGTACCTTGGTGGCCTCTCCATAATCCAATTCTTTAAGACTTGAAGGTTTGTTGAAAACGAACTAGGTAAGTGTATGGTGTCTGCACATTTCAGTGCCTGTTTAGGTACATAGAAGTGGACTTATTTCACAAGTTTTTTTGTGCCTTCCTGTTTTGTGGAGGGCTTTCTGGACCAGAAAAAATAGCAGAGACAGAACCATTAGAAGAAGATGGAGCATGACGAGGGACTCTGTCAGCTCTGAGCCAGGAAGGGGAAGTTGCCTGAACTGTTTTTCTTTTTTTTTTTTTTTTTTTTTTTTTTTTTTTTTTTTTTTGAAGCAGGGTTAAGGTGAACTCCTAAGCAATTGTGGAGTGAGGCCCCACCTCTTCCAGCCTGACCTGAAGCTCGGGTTACTCTCTCCTGTCTGGTTCACAGGATCCCTCAGTGAGCCTCATGCTTGCCTGCTGCCCACTGCCTTCAGCCCTGACCCTGCCAAGGAGCCTGGCACAATAACAGTTTGTAGAGTTCAAACCTTATTTCAGGAAGATTTGCTGGCAAACACCAGGTTAAGGATGGACTAGCACCACTTGAGAAGAGATTCAACAGCCAAACCACTGCAAACAGAAGCTGAGCAACATGGTCCTTTCCTCTTTTTAAAAAAGTGGTGAAATCCACGTCCTTCCTGAAGAAGCTGTCGGTGGCACGACTCTGGCAGTGATGGCTCTGACTTCACCTGCCTCTGCAAATGAGTCACAGAGTGTTATAAAAAGCAAGGACCTACCAAGCCTCATTTCTTGGAACTGAGTGGAAATTTCAGCAAGCAGCTGCTCTTTCATTAGTTTATACTTTTCCTCTGCAGGTTCCTTGAAGAGGGTCTGGAATCACAGAAACTTTGTAAAGCTGTCCATACTTGGATAGCAGTGGCTCAATGGAAATGGCTGTTTGGTCTAGATAAGATTCTGATCTTCGTGAGGAATCTTGATGAAGCCTGGAAGGAGCCTCGGGAACACAATCAAACAGGTGTGTAAGTCTTTCAGGATTGACAATTGAATCCTATCAAAAATCAGGAACAGAACCTTGAAAATCAGATTAGCTCTCCTATGCACTACCTGAATGGAGGCTGTTTTCCTATGTCTGATGCTGTCAAAAGCTTGTTTTCAAGCTTTTCTCTGGAGTCACAAAAGTCAAAAGCTTATTTGAAAGTGAAATCATTGAAAACCGAGGTTCTCGAGGAGCAACTCGATTTTAGGAGGGGAGTGGCTCGTTATGGAAATCACGGCTGTAGCGTGAGGACTTTGGCTACCTGTAAACGTGCCAATAGTATCTGGACACGGGACTATTCCCCTGTGCTGAGTGAAAGACACGTGTAAATTGTCAGAGTCGGGAGGAATGTGGTGCCAGATGGAAACAACGTAAACAGCTGGGAGACTTCATCCGGGATTTCAAGCGAGGATGGGAGATTTACATTCTCGCCGTCCACTAGTTCCAAAGGTGGTTTAGATACACCTACTTCTCCGGGGAAGGATTTTGCTTTGGAGCGTCGGTAGGCTTTATCGCGTGGCTTTTTATTTAATTTTTTTTATTTTATTTTTTTTTTTTTGGCGAAGGCTTACGATGACTTTAAACAACTCCCGTATTTCAGCGCCGCTCCGGGGGGAGCTGCCGCTCAGCACCTTTGCGTTGGCGTGAGCTCCCGGTGAGGCGCGGCGGGGAGCGGCTGAGGGGCGAGGCGGCCCCGCACATCCCGCATATCCCGCGGGGCCGGGGCTGGAACGGGGCTGGAGCCGGAGCCGGGGCCGGGGCCGGGGCGGGGCGGCGGGCCGGCAGAGGGAGCTCGGCTCCGCTCCCTCCGCCGCTGCTCCCGGTGCCCGGCGCCCGCCCCGCGCCGCTCCGGCACTTTGTTGGAGCGGAGCCCCCGCGCCCGCCCCTGCCCGCAGCTCGCCGGCGGCGAGCGGGGGAGTCCCGGCCGTGCCGCCCGGAGCCCCGCGGGGCGGCAGGACGGCTCGGGGGGAAGGTAAGGGGCTGGCGGGGAGGGAGAGGGATTTCCCCCGGGCGCGGAGCCCCCCCCCCTTTTTGTTCCGCGACGCCAAAAGCCGCCGGGGCAGCGCGCACGGGGTGGGAACGGGGCGAGTTGCGGGGCGCTGACCCCGCCGGCCCGCGGAGCCGCCGCCGCTCGGGCAGGGGCGGCCGGGAACTGCCTCCCGGGCTGGGAACGGCGCTCGCTGCTGCCGCCGTTCCCCGCCGTGGCTTTATACCCGCGTCCCTCGCCGTGTGTGTAGGGGTGTGTGTGTAGTGTGTAGGTGTGCGTGTATTTTCCCCCTCCCGCTGCGGTAACGCCGCCGCACCTTGCCCGCGGGGCTCCCACGGGGCTGAGGATCCGCCGGCGCCCTCCTCCTGCCTCACCTTCGACCAGGTGACTTGCCTTTCAGTCCTTATTGTGGTGTTTCTTCCCCGGTGTTTGAGCTGCCTTTTCCACCTGTGTTGCTGGTATCGCGCGAAGGGGCAGCTTTCGGGTGAGATATTCCTGTTGCATGCTTGCGTTTCTTCGGTGCTCTCCCCCGCTCTCTTTCGTCTCCCCCGCTGTTTAGCCCTTTCCCTCTATCTGATAACTTTCCCTGGCGTTTTTCCTCCTCCTGCCCCTCTCATCGCCACGACACGCGCTCCCTGCCAGCGCGCAAGTGACCTGGACACACGGTGGAAAACAGGTTCGTGGCATTTTGCGGCATGATCTAAGGTGTTCCTGTCCCCTTGTAACCTCAGTAGGGTTGCACTGTATCCATGAAAAGCTAGGCATCGCAGCTTCCACTAAACCGTAGTTTCAAGCCAGTGAGTAGCAGGCAACAGAAGAAAGGTTGGAACAAGTTTTTCTTAAGGATGTTGGTTGGGAACCAATCCTCCCACTCAGAGATTGCTCTTTGCCTTGGCTAATGGGTCTCGTACCCTCCAGAGCTACAGGCGTGCAGTGGTTTGACCTTTTGTGGAGTCTGCTTTGTTTACTTGAGGTGAAGTACTGAAGATAAAAGTCCTGCTGCTCTGCGTTGTGTCTGCTGAAATATTAACCAAATGATGGATCTCACGTGCCTTTGCAGCGTAGATTATATTAATAATTAATAATAATATTAATTATGCCTCTCCATCATCAAAAATAAGGTCCTCCTCCCTTCCTATTGACCATATTCTTTCTTGTTTGTGATTGTGCAATGACTATATGTCAGCTACAAAAGTTGCTTACATGGGAGAACATAAAAATGACCATTTTTGTTGTTAGCAACTGGAAATACTGAATCAGCATTGTGTGTCCCGTCTCCTTTCCATGGAAATGCTGCTACCCTTGCCCTTCGAGAAGAAGCCTCTCCTAGGCCAGGCTTGAAGTGAGTTTGTACCCTCTCAGCGAGCAGTGGGGATTGCAGAGAGCTTACAGGGTTTCCAAGGTGTAAGGGAGACGCAGCCCATCTCCTCTTGATTCACAGTTCACAGTGAGTGTAGCGTCATTAGCATGCAGGTATCATCAGGTAATGAGATACTGTGCTCAAGGCTCCACACAAGCAGGTTGCAGCTGCTGGTTGCTTTTACTGGGAGAGACTGTGGAAATATAAGTGGCTTCGGACTGTAATTGTCCAGCTGGCTTGTATTGTCAAACAACTCATAATGGCTGCAGTATTGAGTTATGCCTTCTCCTAGCTCAGAATGTATGTTTCTGACTGCCTGTAATTTTGGAAGCAGTCAAAGCATCCCATTAGATTTATTTGGAGGGAGGTAACACCCCACAAGCAACGACACCCAGTAGTGATTAGGTGCTGTGTTATTTATAGCAGTAATAGAGAGGGCAAGATTAGACTAAAGTTACTTCTGCTGAGAAATGCACGGATGGAAAAAAAATACAGATTTTTTTGCACTTGTTGACAACTAAATTCTGAAAATACGGTTTATTTTCTTTCTATCCATAGTCCAGCTGTAAATGGCAAATCAATCACATTAAATATGGCATTTTTTTTTTGTCCTGTGGGTAAAACCTTATTAAAATCTAACATCTGAAGTTAAATAATTGGAGGATCAATGAGGATCAAAATAGTTTAAATATATAAGAACTTCTAAATTACTGTGGTGAGAGAAGACTTGAAGTCCACACGATGAAGACTGCACTGATAAAGTGTTTGCTAACTTCGATTTCAGTGGCTACCACCTGTTGCCCTTATGCTCCTAGTTACAGTTCCTGCATCTCTTCTCATATGGTGAATGACTGGTCAGTGGTGCGAGGTTTTCTAGAAGACACAGCTTTTAGCTGTGCCAGACAGAAAAAGGAAGCCCTTTGGTGTGTGACCCATCCTGAGTCTTCTCTCTCTGAAGTGGGGCTGGTGGCCAGAAAGAAAAGACTCTTAGCTCCTCTTAGCTGTGGTGCTTATGGTGCAGTGTGAGTGGCCCCATTCTTGTATCTCCATCCAAAAGGAATCGGAAAGTTTCTTTGCTTGTGTGTTTTCTGCATGTGGATGGGTCTGCTTCTCACATTTCATTTGAAACCAGGGTTTCTTCCTGCTTTCTCACTTAACAGCATCTGGTTCTGTATCCCCTCTGTCCGTGGGGATTCAGTTTTTATCATTCTAGTCCTGAGCTGGATTCCCAAGGAGGCTAATCAACAGCTCATGGTTAGAAGGCTTTTCACTGATTTTTGTGATGCCTGAAATACCCTTTTTCCTCATGGTAGGGCCATACTTACACAGTACCCATAAAATTAACAGTGAAGTTGGTATATTTTTCAAGGTGAAAATTCAATATATGAGAATCATATCTTGTTCTCAGTACTAATTCTGTAGTTTTTTCAGTATTAAATCCTTTGCATTACCAGAAACTAGAATTCCTGCTTTTGGAGAGGGATGTATCTGATGCCATTTTATCTTAACTCCAGAGTTGGATTCTGATTTATCTATCAATTTATCTATCTATTTATCTATCTATCTATTTATCTATAAATTTATTCATCCAACATGCTAAGTTTCTCAGTTTTGTACAGATCTTGATTTAACTCTGATACCTAGGAATTTCAGTTTTCCAGTCTGGATCCCAAGATTTTACATTTTGCTGGGAACTTCAGTCCTGAACAACTTCTGAGTTTCTCCCTGTGGTGCCCATGGAGGAACTTAGGTTTAAAGTTGTAGGAAGTTTTATCTAAGTCAGTGAGACCGTTTGGGGTGTGTGTAGAAAACATTTGCATAACTGTTTATAAAACAGAGCTCTTCTGTCACTGAAATGGAATGTTAAGGTATCTTTTATAGCTCTTGATACTCAGAGATCCTGCATAATTGCTTGTTCCCTGGTGAAGTTAGTCACAGCCTTCTTGGAAAGACCATGGTGATGTGGGAAGAAACAACCATCACATCTGTTTTGTGGGGAGGGACTTTTTTTTTTTAATTTTTTTGTTTCCAATTGCGTGTCAGGGACACTGGGGGGGTAAAAAATGAATCACAAATGGAATGTTATTAACATTAGCTCTTTAGGATCTGTTTTCATTTTGAGCTGTGACCATAAGCCCGCAATCACTAACACATGCCTTTGATTGTAACGTCAGTTTTAGTGAAATTTTTAAATATTAGCCAACTCAGGGCCTTGAATTGCTACTAGTTAAACGCTTCCAGCCCTTTCTTCCCTTTCCTCTCTATGCCACTGTCTCGGTAATTAAAGTTAGGCATGCTGTGAATCTCCACAGGGTTGAGATCTAACATGGAAATAGCAAATTACAAATTACTTTCTTCGCATTTATTATCTCTGTCTTTTTATGAATAGACTTCAGCAACCTTATGCATTCTGGATAGACAAAGTTAGCAGATGTGTCTAGCCTCAAAGGTTCAGAGTTTTAGTATTTTCCATGAAGTTATCCATTTCTGTGGGATTTTCTGTTGTGCAGTTTTCTGATGCGTGACAGGCATCTTCATTGCTGTGGTGACAGGGGATCCTACTTGTCTTTGTTCTTAAAGCCTCACTCACGTTGTTGTTTTGACCAGCCATGGAAATTGTCGTGTTCTCTATAAAGCTACAGCAGAAAGCAGGAAATCAAAACCAAACAGTGTAAAACTCTGAGCTGTAAAATGGTGAACCCTTTGTCGTGTAATGCTGCGAAACCTTTGAGTATTTCAACAGAATATTTAGGAAAAAAAGTCGTAAACTTTAGGAATGGTATCTGTTGAGTGAGGGTAGGGATTATGAATGTTCAGTCCTACTAAAAATAGGTTTTGTACAGATAACGTGGTGTTTGGTTTTTGGGGGGATTTGATTTGTGTGTGTTTTGTTGTTTTTGTTTTCTTTTTAAGAATGCATTGGGTTTAGATGAGGTAGAGGATTTGTCTTTTAATAATCCAAAATGTTACAGCTTAAGCGTTTTCTGGATTTCATAGATTAGCACTGCAGGTAAGGGAACATCCAATTTCTTTCAAGACTTCCATAAGCATAGAGGAATTGTGTTCAGCTGACTTAATGGTGAAGCTGCCAGAGCTGGTTCTTGGGGTGGGGGGCTGGAGTGTGCTGTAGCTGCTGGATGCTACAGGCTAAATCTACTGCAAGAGTTTCACTGTAAGCCTTAATGTCCGTAGCCCAGGAATGTTTGTAACTGGAAGGTAAGGGGATGACTCCTGGGGATTTGTGTCTATTACTTTCATTTCTGCTCCTGCATGTAAAAGCATTTTTAAAGATGGACCAAGTACAAAAACAGGCACAAGGCTTGCTGCTTCTCCCATCAGTACTCCCTTCTTCTCCCACTCACTTTCCGGCAATTGTCCCAAGTGCAAATTGAAGCTGAAAGTGAGGTGTTTGCAGTACCTGTTTGTTGCTCATTAGATAGGCCCCGACCCATTAGGAAATGGTATTTAACGTACCACACCTTCCCGAAACAGCTCCATAAATATTGATCTAAAAATCATGTGAAATACACGAGATCACAGAAGTCCATTTGCCCTTCAATACTTGCAGATACTTGGTGACATACAGGATTACCCCAATTTTATCGATGTTTTAACTTCAAGTAGACTTTGATGCTGCTGTGATTTGTTCCCTTAATGCTCCTAGTGAATTTTATTTCACCTGAAACGTGAACTTTGTTTAATGAGCACTTTCTTTCATTCTGGGGCAATTGAGAGGGCTTAATTCATCCCTCTGAATGCTCCTTTCATGAAGACTGAAGGCTCTGCTCTTCATTCTCATGTACTCTTCCTTCTTTTGATGCTTTAGCTCTTTTTGCTTGGTTTTACAGTGTGTCTGAGGTGTTGTCTTCTCTATTTCCTGAGTCAAAGGTCTCTTTGTTTACAGTGTAAATTATAATTTGGAGTAAATAGCCTTGAGAAAGCCTTAATTTTCTAACCCATAAGGGAGTTAACACTTGGTGTTTTGGGGAGTTAAGTATCTGGTTAATGCAGGGATTCATCAGATTCAGCAGAATCCCAGTGTACATCATAGAAATATTTTTGAATGCACAGTTCTATTATTCAGAGCATGTGAATGTGAACCTTTGTACAAAGAGCAAGACATTCATCTTGTATGTTGAGTTTTTCATGTAGCTGAGTGCATTTGACAGTGATCTAGCAAAGATAATGCAACTAAACTGAGTTACATCATGAGGAGTTTTTGGTATCAAGTTGTAATAAAATTCAGCTTGATGATCTGCTGTGCAATTTTAAAAATTACATGAAAAAGTCAGCCTTTTATAGTTGTGCCTCTGAAGTAATTTTCAGCTTTGTACATATCTTGAGAAGCCAGTGAGTGTATTATACTGCCTTCAGTTGGAGATATATATATACATCTATATTTCACATTCAGAATTGGGTAGCAGGCTCTATATTTACATATATGTTTTCTTTTTCCATGTCATCTCAGACTCGCTTTTCCCAAAGTGGAATTACTTATTCTCTTCTCCACTTCTAGCATTATTTATTGCTTGGTGATCTTCCTGTGCTCTCACAACCTCAGTGTAATGTTGGTTTCGTCTTTCTGTTTCTTTTTCTTCCTGTATTCAAGGATAAAGACTTGTCCAGGGGTGAGGGCCGAGGGGTGGGAGGGTGGGGTCTGTTTCTGTTTTAGCTGCAAACTTCTTTCTGGTAATAAATCCCATCTAACTGGTCATTAGCCTCGTGGTGCTGTCTCACACACAGAGGGCAGGACAGGGTGAGGAATCTGGACTTTGCACCTCAGTGTCCATTAGGTAAGTCAGCCCTGAGTGACAGATATCCTACCTCTGCCAGGAAACAAACACAGCTTCTCCACTGCAGTCACAGTTTCCCTTCTCATGGTTGCTTTAGGGATAATGTACTGCCGGATTTTGTGCTTTACCTTCAGCTTCGGCCTCACTTCCCCCTGCTCAGCCTGCCCCCTGGCTCAGCTATTACTGTTTTCCTTCCTTCTTCACTTGCCTGAGTCATGTTCCTCCACCATCTTCTGTATTCTGATCCATCCTACACTTGAGTTTTGACGTAACTTTAATCTCCTGTTGTTTGCTTTTTTTAATTATTTTTTATTTCTTCAACCCCTAAGTTTTCCCTACTCTTTTTGTTTTGCATCACTCTTTAATTGCACTTCATGCCACTCCTTGCAGTAAAGCTTTTTTCTTACTCAAAACCCGACTCTTTTTCCCCTTTTGTGTCATTAGTCTTTATTCCAATGTCTTCTGAAAAGTATTTCAGACCTATAGATCCCAGTGGGGAATATTGCATATGAAATTACATGGGTAGTCAAGTCTTTGTGGGTTGGAGTTTTATAAGTAACATCTTCTTTAAAGGTTGAACGCTGTGTATTTTGTCTAGGCAATAATTTTAAGCTCTCTTGAAGCAGTTCTAGAGCTCAAGACCTGAATGGGAGCTGTTAGAGTGTGTGTAGGCATTTGTTTTCCCTATGTGAGTGAGGTGTCTAATACACATAAAAAAGTCTGTTCAATAAATGTCTTACTGAGTATGAATGTGAGATCTCAGAAGTGCCTTCAGTACGTGGTGGAATTTTTTGTTTTCTGCTTAGGTTTTAAAGTTTTTCTCACTTTTATATGAAAGCTAAATGTCAACATGGAAGGAAACAGAAGGGTTCATATCTTCCTTGAGTAGTGACAGAGCAGCATATTGCCCTGGGGGAGAACCAAGTTGCCCTTGAGTCCCAGTCTTGGTGGCGACCACTTGAAATCATAATTTTGTGCAGCTTGTCAAGTGTTTGACTTCTGCAGAGGGACTCGTGGACTTCCAGGCTGGGGGTCTGGCAGGTGGAATGGTCCCACTGGCCTGTGCCATCCAGCCTTTTGTGTTCCACAGTGGCAAGTGCCTTAGGGCAGCTGGCAACAGGGAGCTGTGTCTTCCCAGGGACAGGGTTTGCTGATTTTTTTTTTTTATTATTATTATTTTTTTTTTGAGGGGGTGGATGCTCAGAGCATGAGAGTTTATGTCCCATTGGATTCTTTGAGTATTTTAAGCTGTACTTTTGTAACTCTGAAAGTTCTAACTGTCCTGACATCTCCATTTCCTTTTTTAAAATAATCTAAGAACCTAGATTTTGGAAACAGCTGTTTTGTCTCTTTGCCTCAGTTTTCCTGTAAATAAACAAAAAAAGTATCTGTCTCTTAGGAGTACTGTGAGGCTTAATTAGCAAATGTTTATACAGCCTTTTGAAGATATAAAGTATCGTATAAATGCTAAGTAGTATTATTATTACCACCAGCTGCTTTGTTGTAATTGCAGTAATAAAAGCCTCAGTACTGGTGGTTCCATTGCTGCTGTTCTAGGTACAGGTTTTGTGAACACTGGAGACATTGAGGGTGGTGGTAAAGTGATGGTGTGGATCATACTGAGGTACAGTGTGTGGGACAGCTATGAAATCTTTGTGGAGCTTTCTTGAAAAAGAATTAAAAAACTAATAACAAAAAAAAGTAAAAGTCCATAACTGGGAAAGAATACACTTCTTCTGCAGTATTCCAGCATTTACAGGTCCCAGGACTAGCTAGGGGGTGGTCTGTGCTGTGTAGTGTCTCACCTGATTAGGAATGAGCTGGCAGCAGTTGCATTCATGACACTGGCATATAAAAGAAGGCATCTTTTGGAGATGATTGATAATTGGTAGTATAGGAAAAGAAACGTAGCATAAATCACAATGAGCCTTTAGGATTTTTATTTTTTTTTTTTAAGTCTACTTTTGTAAAACATTCATGACTTAATGCTGAGCTATTTTTATTAATGTTCTTGTGCTTATCTCGCATAACCAGCTTGTTAAAAGCGGATATGAACACTTTTTAAGCCTCTGGCTTATAAATTATGAGAAAGAGAAAAGAAGATTGATTCCAACAGGCTTGAAGGTGGATTCATTTCTCTTCTAGTTAGCAAAATAAGAGAGAGAGGGAAGAATTAAACTGTAGACTTAGTGAGCCAATCAGTTCCAGCCAGGTTGAAAATCATGACATTTAGCTCTAATGTACAATGTAATTGTAAAAGTCTAACTTAAAATAAATGCAGGGGAATTCTGTTTTGGTAAATTGATGATAGTATCTCCAAGTTATTTCTGCCTGAAGTAATAAGAGTGTGAAAAAAATAAAGTAATAACAAAGGAGCAGTGCGGGGGAACAATTATTTTGCTAACGTCTCCTGAGGATCAGAGGGGGTTACTTGGTCATATTATAAGAAGAATATTGTGGTGCTTGAAGATTGGAGAGGATTGATAATAATTGTGCTTTGAAGAAAACTTCTCTGTTCTTTTTACTGTAAACATCTGAGATAAGATGGAAAAGTTTGGATGAATGCAACATCTTCTGCAAATTCTTTCAGCATTCTTAATTGCTTGTTATGAGATCTTGATTTTAATATTAGCAGATATTTCTGGTGGTTTTTAGGGGGTTCTAGTTTACTAAGTGGGGCAGTCTACTTGCTGTAGGCAGTTTATCTGGGTCTAATCGTATCTTAATATTTAGTAAAATGCTTATTTCCTAATAGTTCTAATTGTGAAGATCTGAGTTAACACATTAGAGAAATCACACAAATCTGGATTAAGGATGTCATCATTTCAGTGTCTGTATTGCAAGGACTTTTAAAACATAGATGATGCAAAGCAGGTAACTGATTCAGTCTTTTATGTGTAAGCAAATTTTCAGGCAACTTTGAACATTATTAAACAGCGAGAAGAAAAGGCACCAGACCTTTTTGATTTTTTTTTTTTTTTAATGTTAGGGAAATCTTGCTTTAAAAACAGCCATAAAATGTACAACCACAAAGTTGTTCTGCATGGAAATAGAAGAAGTTTAAACACCTATAACCCTGAGGCCCATCTGGAGACATCCCAAATTCTGGATGGTAGATTCAGAAAAGATTACTTTAACTGCTCAAAATATTTTCAGTAGCCAAGTGGAAGACAATTCGTAGCATTGTATTAAAGCTGTTCTCTCTTTATTGTGTGAGACTGGTGACACCTCATTTTGCATAAAAGTCTGGGTTTTCTTGACAGCTGTAGGAAACAGCAACTATTCTATGCTCCCTGTATACAGGAATTAGATAGGAATTTATTTTTCTGTTATCCTAGGCTGTAATATATAGTAGTATAATAGCTATCTTTTGAAGTACAAAAAATCTACCTCAGGGGCTATCATTTTAAAGCATACTACGAAGTGCTGTTTTAATAAGGTTTACTCCTTGCACATTTAAAGTGCAAGGAAATGTGTGTTGAAACCTTGCTAATCCTTCATTTGCACAAAGTCTTTGGCTCATTCCCTAACTGTAAAGGAATTAATGGTGTGCTTCAATGACATCTTGCATTACTAGATTGTAATTATTTTTACAAGAGATTCTGCACTGCATTTGATGGTGCTTTATGAATTATCATAATAGATAAAATGAAATTGCTGTTGTCAAAACATACGAGCAAAGTAATCTGATTCCCGTTGTTCGTGTATTCACTGGCTCGTGGAATTAAGTGATATCCAGTGGACTTCCAAGCTGTTCACACAAGTTGGTGAGGTTTGCTGTGTTGTACTGTTTTGCTTGTACTTGTGACAAGTTAAACAATGGTGTAGCTGACAAGGAGCAACTCCATTGAGGAGATGACAACACATCTCTCCTGTGCTTCCTCCTTTGGCCGTGTACTTGAAAAGGGAGCAAAAAGGCAACATGCATATTGGTTCACTTAATGAATTCAGGTCCTCATCTGAGCCCTGATGGCGTGACCTCTGGCAATTATTGTATGGAAACAGGCTTTGAATTAAATTGTCACAGCCTACAGTAGAGGTGTCAGGACAGTGCAAACATATCAAAGCTGATTTTAACTGTACTCTCCCAGTAGCAGAAACAGGCTCCAATTGCATGGGACACAGTGGTCTCCATGCCTCTTGGCTGAGGATGGAGATCCTTGCTGCTGTGGCTCACTGGGTCCAGTACCTGAACCTGTACTGTGGACATGTCCTCTGTCTGTGTGCTTTCATGGAGATCTGCACCTGGCTAAAGCAGGCCATACTGAAGATGTTTTAAGTGTACATCATTTACTTTTCAGGTGGATGGAGTCAACAGCATTAAATTTTGGAATATCTTGGTTTATTACAAATATTTGTATGGTCAGAGTTCCTCCAGATCTTAGCCGGTGACTGGAGGCTCGTTGTACTAGGCCCTCAATTTCAAAAGAATGTTATTATTTAAACATTGTATCTATTTTTAAGTCAGCTAATCTATAAAACCTGTTTAAAGCCACAAGAGATCATTGCAAATCTAGTTCGACCTCTGGAGAGTATGAAGGAGGAGAGTTTTGGCCTTCTTTTCATGGTAGAAAAATATTAATGAAGTTTTCTTATCCTTCCTCTCAGATGAAGATAGACACAGTGATTTAAACTACCTGCCCCTGACAAACATTGGCATTTTCCACTAGGTACATTAGTGAATTTTCAGTCATTCTGTGTTTGAATCTTGTGAATGCCAGTATGTGGTGCAACCCTCTAAATGCTATTGTTTGTGTGTGTATATATAGATATATATGTATGTATGTATGTATATTTTGTCAAATAGCAGATGGAGTCCAGATTTCCTCCTCTAGATACAGACCTTTTTCTCCAAAGCCTCATAGGCTAAAAGCAGCTGCTCCTGGAATCTCTACTTCTTTCTCTTCATGCTTCACTGTATAAATTGTGTAAACTCAAATCAGAAGGTTACCATTGTAACCTTCTCTGCATAGTAACTTTTTGCTCTCATGGCAGACTGAGCCACTTCTTTGCAAAGCAGTTTGTAAGAGTTAAAGGCTGTATTGCTCTGTGGGGGAACCGTGGAGCTTGAGCTGTTCAGAGACTGGGATGTCCAGATGCATGCTGTGCTAGCACTTCCAGTAATGCCAGCAATAACACTTTTTCTCTATGGTCACATCTCCCTTATAGCTTCTACCAAACAAGGTTTGCAGATGTCACTTTAGGCAATCTAGTAAATTCAGTCCGAAAATTGGATTTGCGTGGGAACGTGTCACAAGTGATGCAAGTCCTTCTTGGTTTTATACCCTCCCTCACAGAGCTTTAGTGCAGTGACTTCTTTAGGATGTAAAGAAAAATGCATGGTAATTTTACAGATGACCTTGCTTTTTATGGGCTCCCTGCCTGGGACTCTAGCTTCCAGTAATGAGGAAATGTTCATGCCATGATGACATAAAACAACAGAGACTTCCAGTAATTCCCCTGTCCTTAGCCTGTGATAGACATGTGCCTTCAGGGATCAACTGACCTTAAAAATTATGCGGATCTGGAGCTTGGGGTCATTTTTGTTGTACAGGATTTTTTTTTCTTTTTTTTAATAGGCATTGGGGTGGTGATATTGCACTCACTGGTTAGAAACTGTATTTGATTAGCCTTCTCATCTAAGTGTGCACTCTCCACTCTAGGCAGATATTCCCCCTAGAGCTCCTAGAAATGCACTGAGTTGTTGCTCTGGTAGGAAAAAAAAAAAAAAGCAAGTGTTTTGCCCTCTCTTGCTTTTCCCTCATTTGTGCCTTTAAGACAGTATGTGTCATACATTCTGCTGTCTTCTGCAACCAATGTATTCCAGACAGTGGTACAGTTCATATGTTGTGAATCTGATGGCACATAGGATCTGGTGTGCAGTAGTACTCAAATGTTTGTGGCTTAGCAAGAGGTCTTCTCCCCCTTTGCTGGATGAAGAGGAATCTTTAGTTTCAGAAATTACCAAGTATTGCCTAAGACTTCCCTTCACCTGTTTGGAGGTATTTTTCAGCCCATTTGGAAAAGTTCAGGGATAAACCTTGGTAATGATGTTTGTGAAGGAGTTGGCTCAGCTGTGGGTGAGAGGGTTGATGCTGGATCAGAACCTCAATCTCTAAATACCTTTGTGTTCCACTGATATTAATGGAACAAATTGTCTGTATGCCTGTTTAACTTAAGTCACTGTGAGATTGAGGCTCAAAAATCTCAAATTAAAAAAACCGACATCCCACAACAAAACAACAAAGCAAACCCCAAGAAAATTTGTGTGCTTGTTTTATTAATGGAAACTTAGATCATTTGGAAACAATTTAAAAGAATTTGTCACCAGTTTTGTTTTCTTTTTTTTTCTCTCCTCATCCTACTGTGAGACACATCTTCTGTTTGAAGTGTGTACTATTTTAAATGAGCGTTATGTTTTCATGAAAACTCTGCTGGGCAATATCTATCTCCAGACACAAAAGCAAATAAACCAAGAGAAACCCTCTGTTTATCTGAGATGAGAGGACTGTTTTGAAAAAAAGGAGAGAGAAAGAGCATATAAAACAACCTAATGGTCTCCTTTGTCTCTCTTTAATGTTCCTTAATGTTCTTCTGCAGTCCTCAGGAATTCCACTATCTCATTGGTATGTCACTGAGTACATACTACAAAGAAATCTTAGAATGCTGTTTTTTAGACTGTATAGTGAAGAAAAGCAGGAAGTGCTGCAATACATTGTTTGATATATGTTGATTCTGATTTTACTCTGTTTAGCTGTAGGTTTCAGATGAGAGGTGGAAATTCAGAGTTGATGTAAGTGCTTAATGATGGATGATGTCTTTTGGATGCTTCCTGCGCCTTACTGAAGTAAACTCGAGGACTAACATCTTTTTTTGTGGCTGTTAATTTTATATGTAGCTGAGATCTCTGCATGGTTGGCTATTTGGGATTTCTAATGGATTAAACTTGGCAGCTTATCCTCAACTTTACTTGCTATTGTCTCAAACAAAGCTAAGAAGCTTACTGTAAACTTGTCTAAGCTCTTCTCAATTGAAATCCATCACAGTTTCCAGCCACTTTCTAGGTTGAAGAATCATCTGTCATATTTGAGTATTGGCATTGTAGAGGTGTGTGTTAGCAGTGGTGAGTGATGTGGAGATGAAGTGGGGGAATAAGCAGAATGGTAATGTTGAGGGTTCGCTTCATCTCTCCTAAAAACTTCAGGATCTCGCTGTCGAGAGCTAGGAGAGCTTCCAGGGTGCCCAGCCATGAGGCGCTTCAATTTGTTTTCACTCAAGTCTTTAGCTAGACTTACCCCTGTAAAGGCTGACAGTTAAATGGAAAATTAAATTAACATCGTTAATTTTCTTGCCTATGAGCCTTGTGTTTTTCATAGCACTCACTGCATGGATGAAGCATATGGATGTAGGGTTTGTTTCCATGTATTTTTACAGTCTCCAGATCTTTTGCACTGGCTTCACATGTCTGTTGCCAGCTACTAGACAGTGAAAGCCAAAATGACTGCCTCAATGATCCTTGAAAATTAAATCTCATGTGATGATAACAAGTGAGCCTCTGACAGTGATAGCAAACAGTGGTCTGGAGTGGGGATGTCAGTGCTGCTGCTCGCCCAAACCAGAGCTTGTAGCTTTTATCCCTCTTTTGCAAAGCCCTGGGATTCTTCTCTTATCTTAGTTCAGTCTGCTAAGTCTTGTGAAAACAATAAACTGGCTCACCTCCAGCAGTACTGTGATTTTATCTTGAATTAATAATAAGTTGTCTCTTCTCACAAAGGCGAGTACTTTAGTTTGAAACTAAAATTTCTTTATCTTCTCGAGGATTCTAACATGTTAGCTAACGGGCTAAATATGGTGGGGGGGCTTTTTCTAATAATCCTTGTGCTATCAGACCCTTTGATCTGCCCTGGATTTTAATGAGTCATTTAAAAGCAGAGCTCTAGATTAGCAGCTTGACTGTGATGCTCTCTCTCAAATCAGTTACCATTTTGAGAATGACATCTGAGTCTGCCTATGTTTCTGCATGACTGGAAACTGTCACTACTCATTTAAACTTGTTAGTGCTGGAAATGGATACGCTGGTTCATCCAGCGGGGATGAAACTTGAGGCACCAGCATTCAAATTTAAATGTTGTTCCCAGGAGTAAAGGAAGAGGTGACTCTAGTGATGAGGGCTTGGACAGTTAGCAGTGAGACCTGCATTGCAGCTCAGAGAGGTGTTGGGCACTTTGCCTACAGGTTGCTAAAAGCAGGTCGTGGCATTTTTTGACAATTCAAGAAAATAGAGTGCTCTAAGATAAAAGTTTAATCAGAGGATACAATGCTTTAGCTGAAGATTATACCATGGAAACCGCTAAATTTTTCTCTCAAGAGGAACCTCAGTTGTGAATACTCCTTTTGGGGAGGAGGAGGAAAGAGCATTTGAGAATTTAGACTTTTCAGAGAGCAGGTGCAAAGCTCTGATTCAAAGCCAAGCTCCTGTAACGGCTCTTGAGAGTCTGCACATACACTTAAGGTATGCAAAATGATTCCTAAGAATACAGACCTGAGGAATGAAGGCCATGACCGTCCATCTAACTTTAAAGGACCCGAAGCACTCAGGATGTGTGAGCACTGCTGGCATGGTCCCTTTTCTCATCTGAAAGGGCTGTGAGCCAAAAGAGCAGAAAGACAAGGAATCCCTGGGTGACTCCAGCTGTAACTGGCCCTTAACTCAGCACTGATGCTGCTTGTGTTACAGGGCTGTAGTGTGCAAACCTGTATAGTTCCATTTCTTCATTATTTTTCCACTTCATTATATCTAAGTATATTCTCAGTACAGAGATTATTTCCCTCTGTCTCTTCACTCATTCCCATGACTAAATACAAACCCAGAGCCTGCTTGTAATAGGAGTCTTTTGACTGACAGTACCTTCACCATTTGAGACTAGTGGTGTGCTAAAATGTGCAACTGGCATTTCAAAAACTGTAAAACTGACCCGACAAAGTGTGATTTACAATTTTTTTCTTTTTTTCCCCCTTTCGTCTTCTCTCAGCAAGTTGTAGATGTGTCATAATTCTGATGCTGTCATTCAGTTAGGTCACTGGTTAACATTCTGCAACCTGTAGAGAACATACACTTTGATATGCTTACTCAGTCAGTTGAACAGAGCTTAAATTATATACTTATAAAATTGTCTTGTTTAAACCTTTTTCATTTTTCCTAAATAGAATTCAGACTGCAGCAGTAATACAATGATCTTCTCTGAGATTTATGGCTGATAGAGAGTGTAAAAGTGACTTTCAAGGTGATGACAATGGTTAGGACAGACTAGATGTTAGTACTGGATTTGTGATTCCCATACTACCTCTCAATAATCCATTTATTTCTCTGAAACAAACTAAAAGTTGTGACTGCCTGACTAATTACCAGCCCTTTTAAGGTAAGATTACAGTTCTGCCAACCTCTGGTGCAATGGCTTGGAAGCTCTTTCTTGACAGATAATAATATTGGGAGGAAAAGGAAGTTTTGCAAACCTTAAACTTACTGAATTAAAAAAGGCTGTTGAGATTCCTTTAAAAAAATTTAAAACAAAAAAAAAATTCAATGAGTCATAATTTACAGGAAAATCAACTTTTTTTTCTGTGAGGACAACAAGATACAATTTTTTTCTTATTTATCCCAAAGGAAGGGAAACTTTGCCAGCTTTTTTTCGCTGGTGCTACACTTCAGTATTGCAATCATATTTAAAGAAATAGTGTACAACTTCATCCATCAGTAAGATGAGCATGCTTTGAATAATTAACAGAATCTTTTCACATCAGGCTTAAACATTGAATAAAAGGAAATGAGGAATCAGTTGGAAAAAGTATGAGGAATTTCTAAAGGGCATAGTATAAATAACCAAGTTGGGCATGCTTATGAAGGAAAGCCATTTCCATTGTAGCAAGTAGTCTGCAGCTTACTGTTTTGAAAGAGAATGCTGCTTCAGTTAGCAAAACTAATTTCTGTAGCACAGTGGTGAGACTGGCTCAGATTAAAACTGAAATATTCTCCTATTAAAATAGTAATGCTAATTAGTGAATGAAAGATCTCTTCTGAGTGAAATTATATTTCCTATGTGAAGTAATGACCTGATCTTAAAGAAGAGTCTTGCCTGATCAGTTTTTGAGGTATTGCACTAGGCATCACACATTTTTACAACTCTTATGCTAGATAACATTTCTAAAGGGTGTGCTTTTATTTAATGGTGGTGTTCTAAATGTCAAATTTTAAATTCATGGAGACTATCCTGTTCTTTTTTTTTTTTTCCCCCACAACTCCTTGGGTTCTTGCTTTTGAACACCAGTTGTGTATAGTTTATTGTGGTTTTTTTTTCTGGAGACCTTCTGGGGAAAAAAAAAGGGGTTATGATCTTAAGTAAAATATTTTTGTTTATTTTGCTTTGTTTTTTTTTCAGGCACTTAAAATAGCACTGTATCAATAGTTGCCTTGGGTATTTTGTTCTCACAGTTGCAGCAGTGTGGAGCATCAGAAATCTGGTTTGTCCTGGACCTTGAAAGGAAAGTTGCTATGGTAACTGGTCACCGTATATCCCATTTGGGACATGTGTTAGGTGTGCACACTTCATTTCACTTTCTAGTAGTCCTCTGCAAATGTGTTAAGTCTGTGAACTCCAATAAAGCATCATCTCTGGTGTACTGAGAAAGACAAATCCCTCCCTCTGTCTCTGCTTCTCTTTGCTGCACCCTGTTTGTGATTTCCTTCTCACTCAACTCTCTTGTGTTGAGTGAGCTACAGGAGCTGCTGCTCCAGAGTTTCTCTGGTGCTGGTGGGCAGTGATGGAGGGTCTGGCCCAGGCTGTTGGTCTTTGATGCTGTGGCTCTGCCTCCATCAGTGCAGTGGCTGTGGGAAGGGGACACTGCAGGAGCTGAGCATGACGCACGGACACCCGGCGGAATTGGTGCAGGAATTGGTGCAGGGGCTGGATGGGTACTGTCTGCACCACTGGGTTTCTGCTCCTGAAAATCACTTTCTCCTCCCCATGCTTTGAAGCAGCTGGCATCCTGTGCCCTGCCAAGGCATTGTTTCCTTCTGAAGCACCACAGAGGTGAGAGCTCACCTTCAAAGTTAGTGCCCCAGGGGCTGGACCTCATCCAGAGCAGTTCAAGCATCTCCTTTTCATCTCCCTTCTCCTAAGGAGATGACAGGAGCAGAAGGGGCTGCACATGGACTTAAAGGAAAGGAGGAAATCTTGATGGGGATAAAATGTAAGGAACCATTGTGTGAATATTTTAACATTATCTAGTAAGAATAATTCTCCTCTTTTGATTTTTATTCTTTTTTTGCTGAACTCTAATCAAAAGATATTTTTTAAGAAGCCATCATCTCCTACATGCAAGAATGTGGTGGCTTTTTTCTTCTGTGTAAGATGTTCTCTCTTACTCTGGGTGATGTTTTACCACACATTCTGTGGTAGGGCAGTGGGCCAACCCTGTCGGTGCCCCCAGGCAGTCAGCAGAGCAGAGCACAGCCTGGATCACAGATGATGAGCTGGGTGCCTCTCTGAGTTTGCAGCTGGATTGAGTTATGGTGTTGGGTTTGGGTTTCTTTTCAAATCCAGCTGAGTGGTTTAGCACCATCTGTGAGCTGTTTGTAGACAGCAGTGGGTCTCACGTTCTGCAGTACATTTGGGTGAGAGAGGAGAGGCTGGCAGGGGATGACAACCCCTGTTGTTGGTGTATCCCGATCAGTTGGGATGTGCCCAGACTAGTTGATAATGCCAAAAATTCCCTGTAAGAGTCTTTCTCACAAGAAAGACTCTTGGTCAAGTCCTACTAGCTTTCTACATTCAACTTTTGTAGGCTTTTTATTAGGTATGTTGGATGTCTGTAACTATTTGTTCAGCTCCAACTGTTAGTTTCCTATTGCCTACTTCTCATCACCAGTTGATTTGCAGCATTGAGTGATGGCTGTGGTGCCTTTGGGGTAAAAAATAAAGAACAGATGAGTCTTGAGCAAAACTGCCTTTGAGCTCTGATTGTGGTGGGGTTTCCTTGACTTTGTGGTAAGTAAGAGGCCGTTTTCCTGATTTAGGGAGTGGAAAACTCCATAGCTTCCATTTGACAGGATATTGTGGGGGTGGCGATTCTTTTTTTTTTTTTTTAATTTTCCCAAGAATTAGAGGAAAGAATCTAGTTCTCAACTAAGACTGCCAGTTCTTCTTTGCCCTTGAAGACTATTCCTCTACAGATTTTTAGGGTTATTCTTCATTTGTTTTGTTGTGGGTTTGGTGGGGGATTTTGTGCCAGTTTTAGTAAACAAGTTGAACTTGCTCAAGGCTAGAGATACAAAGAAATTTAGGGTGGTGACCTGAGATCTTGTGCTGAGACACGTTTGCAGACGAACTCTGATACCAGCTTGGAAGCCATAGGTAATTTGTTTTCTCTGTAAGTCTCCTTGAAGAGGAGGCAAATGTATTTAAAAAAATAAAGCTCACAGCTGACTTTCTACCTTCCCTGGAGGTGGAGGAGAGGGAGTTATTGTGCATGTCCACAAGTTCTTTTTTTCTTCTCTTTTATGATGTTTGATAGTTGGGAGTGGGGTGATATTTTACATAGTTATAATTAGAAATCTGTTTTTGATACTTTGCATGTTAGTCCTTACTTGAATGCAAATAACCATTCAGTTTGGTAGAACAGGTATAGTTTATACCCTCAGGGCACTGATTGAGAGTAAGTGTGTAAGGCCACAGATATTTGCCTTCCCTCATGCAAATTTAGTGGGAAACATTTGCCCAACTCCCTCCTTGTTATGCTGTCTTAACCTGGAACGTAATGGAGTGAAACATGGGGTTTGTAACAGCTTGCAAAGGGGAAAAATAAGCAATACAGACTATTTAGTATCCATCTTTTCTTCCCTGATGGGTGCAAGGTGAGTGAAGAGCTCCTGCATCTGCTGCTGTGTCCCAGTGCTTGCCCTGGGAAGTGCTCAGCTGGGCCTCGAGGCTTGGGCGAGAAGTTTTCCATTGGGCTGTGACAGAGGAATGTCATTTTCAGCACCCGTATTGCAAGGAAATTCACGGTGAAAATAGTACTGGAAATTGTCAAATCACAAAGGATTTGCAGATTTCTAAAAAAAAAAAAAAAACAAAACAATATGCCAAGCTAAAGTTAGATTCTTAGGAACTGTCCAAGCAGTGATATATGGGGAAATAATTATTTTCTTGCCTGGCTAGAGGATTGCCAGCTTTCACACTGTCAAGAAGAATCCACATGTAACCTGAATAGCACATAATCATGTCTCACTGGCGCTTAAAAATATGATTTATAGGACTGACAGGCTTTTTGTTGTATCAGCGTTGAGTGGTTGCAGTGCAAACAAAAAGGCACTTCAAGTACATAGAAAAGAAATAGACTGAAAACTATGTCATGTTTTTAATTCTGTGAATTGTTATGTCTCTGAGTAAGTCCAATATGCAAAACACTTTTATTTCCCTCAGGAAGACAGGGGATTAAACACAATATTCTTATTTTCCTGTCACTGCAGTATTTTTACAGCTCAGTAGTAAGTATTTGTCTTTTTGTAATCCATCTGTGCCCATTGTGTTTGGTTTTGCCACTGCACACAGTCCTAATATCTGGCAGTTTCATGGAAGTCTGTAGCATTCCTGGGACAAAGCTGTGCCATACTATTGCTACTCACTGCAGGAGGAGGAATTTAAATTCCCAGCTGCATGTTGACAGCACTGTGGTCAAAACTTTTTTTCTTGGTCCCTTCTGCGTCTGTCCCACAATTGCCAATATTGGTATGAACAATGAACAGTTAAAAACATTTACCAAGTGACTCTAGCTCTCATTTCTATAAATATAGCATCTTCCTGCCTAGTTTTCCCAGGAGAATTTGTCCTGATGTTATTTGCTGTACAGACTGAGTCTCACTACTTTCACAAGGATAGATTGGGGAATCCTGTCAAGTCACTGGCCCAGCATCGCTACTAAGCAAATAATTACTGAGTTAATTTATGGATGCTGCAGATGATAAAACTTAGAGCTATTACAGACAAGTACTTAAGTGTTTTTACACTGTAGGTGGAATGTGTCATCTCTCAGTGGCACAGCTGCCTTAGTCTCAAGTGGAAGATGACGAACACAGACTGAATACTTCATCTTCATTCTGCTGCTGTACTTGGAGTCATCCTGCATCTACATTAATTTCCTATAAGGAAAGATTTAGAACTTCGAAATCCTGGCCTGAGCATCATTCTTCTGAAGCAACTTAATAAATTGGCACGTAGCCTTGCCATGTCATGGTTCGTTGAGGTCCTGAGGCAATATTTAGTGTAACAGAATAAGCAGTGCTCCAGTTAACACAATCATCTCTTATGCAGGGAAGTGCATTTATGCCTTTCAAGACAAAGAACCTTTTCACTATATGTCCAGCTATTATTCTGTTAATTCTTTGTGGAGAATTACCACATCTTTGTTTTCCTTTGGGTGGGGAAAGAGTTTAGCGTGTTCTCACTGAAAAGCCCAGTGTTTGAAGCCACAACACTTACACGAGGATTAACTTTTTTAAAGACTTGAACGTCCCTGTGGAGTTCCCTGAGCCCATTAATAAAAGTTTGAATTTTCAGCCTGATATATTAATTATGTTTGTCCAATTCCTAGAGGACTGGTAAATCAAATTAATCTTGATTACATTTAAACCTGTGATAGGAGGAGGGAAAAAAAGGGAAATCATAATATTGTAGAGTTTAAAGCTTGAAAGGATAATTAGACAAGCAGTCTTATTTTTCTGGTTAAAATGTAAATACATTTTGAATTCACGTTTCTGTAAATACATTTTAACTTACTCATTTTTAGACTGGAGATGAACTTTCAGTAATACAGTGGCTGCTGTGCTTTTGTCTTCATGGGAAGAGTATTTTTCAGACCAGTAGACTGAAAACTCAACTGATAGAGTCCACTTTGTCAAACTAAGTCTGTAAGTTATTTCGATGAAAGTTGCAACGCTAATAAGTAGTATCAGTATTAGAAACAAAAATTCTTATAGTGGATGTTTCCGTACACTCAAAAGAGAAGAAGCTAAAAGTGATAAAGGTGGTAGCCACTTACATTGTGTGAGTTTTGAATTTCTTCTCAAGTTGACTTAAATCTTCCATTTAAATCTTGCACTAGGAATCCTTAGATGTGTGAGACCGTACTTAATCTCCTGAGGATCTCTGCATTTTAATAAAAGAGATGTCAGTTTTGCATCTTGAGGTCTATTTGTTGTTTCTGAGGAAAATTTTTCTTTTGATTTAAATCCAGTAGAATCTTTTTTTAAATACTTGTCTTCATTGGGTTAATATTCCCCTCTTTCAAAGGAACAAAATATCTCAATTTCTTATTCTGAAGAGTGTATTTAGTTACTTAGTGTTCTTTCATCTCTCTCTTTTTTTATTTTCATTATATTAGATTTCAATGTTCTAGAGCTGTGACAGACAGTATTAATTTTGATCTGCCTTCTAGAAACATTCTTGTTATGAGCTGTCATTTACTTCTTCATTTGGCCTGTTTCTTCATCCATCTTGTTCTAAAACAATTCCTAGAAGCTTGGAGGAAGTTTAGCACAGGATGCATTTGGCATAATCCCCTGACATAATTTATATGTTTTATGGGTTTGTGTTCTAGGTGGGCAGTCTGAAGTAGCTGGTTTGTGTTTGGGGGGAATGTTTGACATGACCTGACATCGACAGCAGTGTTTTGAGCCTCCTGGGAAGGGAAAGGGTTTCCTCTGGAGTATGATCTTTATGCATCAAAAGGTTTCTCTCTCTTCTGTGTACATCCTTCCTTTATTTTAGGAGTCTTTATTTCATCCTGGCAAACAGAGGGAATCTGTGGATTCATTATTCAACTCCAATAAGGATGCACAAATTGTTTTGAAGTTAAAAGACAAATGACACTACTTGGGCCATGTAAATAATGCAGTGGGTTACCTGACATGCTGGAGAGGCTTCTAGAGTTTCTCACCTCACCACATCTCCTGCAAACAGCTGGTAAAGTTCAGCTTCCAGTTAGGCTGGTAACTGTTACTTTATTTATTAGGCTTAAAAAGGAGTGTCTCTCCTTTCTGATTTTTGTAATGTTCCGAAGAAATGAAGCTTCCCAGGAGAGTTGCCAAAGTTTTCCTCTTTGTTGCAAATGTGTTTTGCCGTAGGAGAGGTTGAGAGGTTTGCTGAGCACTCAGCCACTCTCCTTGCTTTTGATAAGATTCTGAGCAGGTCACTGAGAGCAGTTCTGTGAGTAAGTTAGAGAATCATAGAATAGTTTGGGTTGGGAGGGACATTGAAAGGCCATCTAGTCCAACCCTCCTGCAATGAGCAGGGGCATCTTCAACTATATCGGGTTGCTCAGAGCCCGGTCCAATCTACCCTTGAATGTTTCCAGGGATGGGGCATCCACCACCTCTCTGGGCAACCTGTGCCAGTGCCTCACCACTCTCACTGTAAAAAACTTCTTTCTTGTATCTAATCTAAATGGATATTTTAGGTTAAAACTGTAATCCCTTTTCCTGTCGCAACAGGCCCTGCTGAAAAGTTTGTCCCCTTTTTGTTGTACTGTTGTTCATTAGACTAGCTAATAAACTGCAGTGACACAAATATTAACTTTTAGTTAAAGTGACAACATACACAGACATTCTGTGTTCGCAGACAAACCTGTGTGCTTAATAAGGGTTTAAGACTGGGCACTTGCTGCCTTGGTCACAGATTCACACACTTCAGCTGAGCTGTGTTCTTGCTTCTGGTACCAGAAAAATTTGGTTTCCTTACTGCCAAACGGGCAGCTTCTGTTTAGGTTACATTTGTTGTCCTGTCTGTGACAGCAGAATTGTCCTACCCAGTGGGATGTTGACAGATTTCTGTTGTTCTGTGAAAGGAGAGATGGTGAGGAATAAAAGAGATGAGAAGTGTTTAGGAGCTTTGTGGGTTTGCACTAAGCCTGCTCTGAACACAGCATAAGCTTTCTCCTTTTTTTCTAAGCCTGGTAATACACATGTGTAAGATGTATTTTGTGACCTGTCTTGTCAGCCTTTCCATTGCAAACTGGCATCTTACGTTTTGTGTTTTGGCCCCGAGTTTCTTGCTCCGTGCAAAGATGTGGCATAACCTCTTTCAACCTGCAGTGAACACAGTTTTATTCACATTTTTCTGGAATTTGTTTACCAATTCAGGGGTTTATCTTTTGATTCATCACCACGAATGTAGTATTTTATGGCCCCAATTGCAAGTCTGAAAGTATCTTTGAATACATAAAATAAGAAGGTATGAATATTGATTTAAATGGTTAGAGCAGATTTCTGATTTTATTTATGTATTTTCCCCAGAAGAATTCTGGTGGTAAGATTAAAATTATGAAACATTGGATTAGGAGTTGTTTGTTCAGAGGGATTTTGTGTTTGAGTGTGTTCAGCATCGGTAATGATAATACATGACTTTATGCAATGAACAAAACCAAACACAATTAAAAGACTTTATTGATATTGGCAAGACAAAATTTTAGGCATTTTTTGGGAAACTTAATGACTTTCACCTTTTTTTTTGTTTCTGGATGGGATACACAAAAGTCCTTTTTGGTCATGTAGATTTTTAATGTCCTCATTCTGTTTGTTGTGTAGCAATGTTGATTTAAGTTACTGTGTTTTGGTCATAATTGCCAGGCAAAAAATAGTGTGGAAATGCAAGGGATATGCAGATTGATTCATACAGAGCCAGGGAAAAGTATCCATGTAACTGTGGTGGTTTGGGCTATTGTTTTTTTGTTGTTTTTTTTTTTCAGTTTGCAGGGAGTTTGAGTGTTTTGCATGTTTGTTTTCATGTATGATCAATTAGCTCGGGATTAGGTGTTTTTTACTTTGTGGTGTAAATCCTGCCCTTGGCCTACAATGAATGCTCATTGGACTTTTGTACTTCTATGTGCCATACTGCAGAATCAGCTCCAGATTTGTGCATCAAATAAAAGCACAGATGAGATGATATAAGAAAGTCAAAGAGTCTGGGATCAGATCAAGGACAAACACTCTTGTTCCAAGATTATAAAACGGAGGAAGAGAGATACTTAGAAAAGTTGGAGGATATTTAGGCATGAGGATTTCCTTTTTGTACACCCTTCCCTTGTAGAAGGGCATTACTGCAAGACATTACTGAAAGCATTACTTTTTAATAGGCTTCAATAAGAGAAACATTAGCAAGAAAACCTTTCTAGAGATAAGTGGTGGTTTTTGTCATTCTTCTGTTTGTTTTTTTTTTGAGAAATGGAACCTTTTAGAAAGCTGTTTCCTAGCTTGGGCTTGGGAGTAGCTGGGTAGAAATTGATTAAAGGAATATTATTTTATAGTTGTCCTTTGTAGGGCTCCTTGTGAGTACTTGGCCATCATTGATACCTGTCATCATCTACAGGGGACTGTGTCCAACAGCAAGGGAACTGTCATATTTGCTATATAGGATCTGAGGAGAGCATTTAGCCCAAAGTCCCTGGAAATCCTTGCCTTTCAGAGTATTATGAGATCTGTCCTGGCCAGAGTCCTGCTCCAGACTCATGGATTGCTCATGGTGATGTGTATCAGTACAATGGGAACTAACAATAAAAGTAGTAAAGTGGTATTGATAAGGACTATAAAAATGTGTTTTATTGTTTGAATCTGTTTTTTAAGGGGGGCTTTTTATTTGTTTGCTTCTTGGGGTTTTTGTGTGTTTGTTTGTTTCTTGGTTTTTTTTTTTGTTTGTTTGTGTTCTTTTTAGCTTCTTGTTTGGGTTGGTTGTTTTTCATTTTTCTTTTTTAATAGGAATTAGTAGTTATGCTCCAACAGGAGCATTGCAGTTTCTTTGGAAGGAACAGAGTGCCCCTCAGAAAACTGCCACCTTGTCCTTGTTGCAGATTTTAGGTTCCTGATTCTTTTTTTGACAAAATAACATTGCTTTTTTTGTTAGACCCAATAGTTGGCCTGAAAACAAGTTTGCTCTCTTGCTCTCTTATTTTTTTCCCCTTTCTTTTATTTTTTTTGCCCAGATGCATTACTAGACTAATAAAAGCTATTACAAACCTTGCTTTTCATAGTTGCATTGATTTTTAGGAAGATTTAACTTGGAATGTGATACAATGAAGCACATTAAATTATAATAAACCATTAATTCATGAGGTATAGGTCATACAAAAAATAATGATGAGTTCAAAAACTGTGGTCAGTACTAATGATGGAGTAGAAGAAAGAAGGTCATTAGTTGCTGAGTTGTGTAACAGGTTGCTTTGAGTTAGAGTAGAAGCTTTGTGACCTTGATGGGCAATATCAGAAGAGACTGGAAAACATCATTTACAGTGCAGTGCTTTGATCCCAGGGGACTGGGTGAGCTCTAACATCAGGAACTCTTATTTGGGATAAGTGTAAAGGCATGGGTAAGAAATGATATTTGGGAAAACAGGCCAATTTATGATTCCGAGGGAGAGGGTGGCATATACTGATGGAGCATATCTGGTTTTATAATTGAGTATAAACAATGTGACCTGATGAGCACAAGCATGGAAAAAAATTATGAGCTTGGTAGAAGTTTTAGATGTTTCAGAGGCCGTGTCTGTGGTGTGCTCTATCTTCTCTTGAGATAAAAATTTAATGAATCCAAGTTTTGATCTAGCTAGAAAGCAGCTTCTGGTTACGTCATGATGGGGAAACTCCCCCTGCTTTTCAGCTACAGAGAGAAAATTATTGGCACTAAAACTGATTTATTACCAGAGGCCGTGCTCAAAATAACTTTTATGATGATAGTGGCCATAATGTGGTGGAATTCTGTAGGTGTATTGATGTGGAAACCTCTGTGCTTTCCTTTGAGGACGTGATTTCAAAGGGCTGCCTGAATTTGTGCTTTCCCTAATAAACAGAAAAGAGTCAAGATCGTTCTGATGACACAGTTTTGCAGTGTGGTAGCAGTGTTAGGAAGGGCCAGATTCCTAACCTGTGTACTAATACTGTGCACTAATAAGTGCACAGTATTAAATTTATGCCGGTCTGAACCAAATTTTCAATCATTCACCCTTTGACCATGAGTTTTCTTCTTAACTATCTACTTACTGACTGCTACTTGATGCTGCTGCCCCATCCTTCTCCTTGTGAATGGGTTCCTGTTCTTCTGGCTTCTTTCTACATCTTTAGAAGTCTCACACAACAAACGATCTGTAATAAATTTACACAAGGCAAGATTAGCAAATTGTCTAAACAAGCCTCTTTATTTGTTAAATTTAAGTGTGGATGCTAGGAATTTTGTGTAGTTTGTTTTGCCTTTCTGAAAAAGTAAGAGAACCTGCCTTTTCAGGCTACAGCAGAACAGTTGCCTGGATTATTTCAGCTCTCATTTTACAAGAGGGCCAGCAAAGAAAGGGCTTGATAGCGGGCAACTGGGAACGTTAATTTTCTTTACTACTGAGCACAGTGGACATTTTGGTTATTTCTGTGATGAGATATGCAAAGGATGGGTGTTGTTTCCCTGTTTCTGTGGAATGTCAAGTGGTTCGTTTTTTTTTTCCTTTGCTGAACAGAAAAATTGGACAAAAAAGGTCAATTAGAAGAACTAGCCCAGTTACTTTTCACAGCGTAGTTTCTACTGCTCTGAGCACCTGTGGCAGACAATGTCCCCTTCTGAGCCAGTAGTAGGATGGTGCAAGAAGAAATGCAAAGGGTGAACAGGGATATGACGGGTGTTTTTGTCACAGGGTTGTGTCTGGAAATTGGTATTTATAATGTTCTTCGAGTCATCAAACGTTAAGTCTGGGGATCAAGGGCTCAGCATCTCTGTTCCGAGCACCCTTCGGAGCGACTACTAAGAAACCTTCCACTTATTTAGCCCCCCCTGCTCCTTTCCAAAATCCAGATTATTTTTCTTACTGCTTTTTCTGATACCACATGTGATGCTTCCCACACATCTTTTAAACTGCATCAGTCAAAGGTCTGAGAGTGGATGTAGTTTTCCAGAGCATTCACAATCTTACGATGTCCCTTCGTGGGAGTAGGCGGTGAATTTATGCTGGAGCCACGAACATCCCTGTGTCTGTTCCCCACTGTGATACTCCCTGTGCTCATCCTTTTCAAGTCTATAATGGTATTTGAAGACAGTAATCTAATCTCCCTGAATAATATGCTGCTCTCAGTTTTGTTTCCTTACCGCACACACGTATCTAAAGAGGCAGATTTGTCTTTTGTAGTGCTAACAAGAAATCCCGGGTCTGTTGAAATGTAAGACCAAGTATATATTGACTTTAGAAAGGCAGAAACTTAACCTCTGGAGTTTTATATTAATAATCTCTCTTCACTTCAATGTAAAAAAAAAAGAATAGTTGTAGGAATTCTACCAATATATGCCTCTGGTAGGGAGAATAAGTGTTTATATGTCAATGTGTTTGGCAGTGTAACTTTTATGTGCTCGAGGTAAGAAGTGGATCCAAGTTGGATATATGAAAAACTATAAAAGCTGAGACTAATATAATTTGTTCCCTATTTCAAAATAAAAATCATACTGATTTGTTTCATTGTCACCACTGTAAGAAACTCAAGCTGGGAAAAGGTAGAAGTAAACAAGGAACCAGTGACAAGTCAGTAGCCACAGAAATCCAACAGCTGTTAATAAACCAAGTCAGGCAATAATATACAGAACCAAGGAAGGTATAAACTTCCAAAATGAGGTGGCAATAATAATAATAATTATAATAACAACTGTATTAATTTTGAGCTCCCGTTGCAACGAAGATGGATGGCTTTTAGACATCTGACTCAGATTTACAAAACTTTGCATCAGTGTTACATTACATGAAACACATTTTGCAGTTCTATTGTCTGCCCATCAGATTTTTTCTTTTTTTTTTTTCTTTTTTGTATCCTTCCCAGTTTTGGGTGGTATTTTATTGGTCTGTTTAGGATAATTATTCTACAGTGAGATTGTACTACCGCATTTTATAATTACATTGTTGAACATAATCTTTTAAGTGTCTCACTATGAGTTGTGTGGCAGCTTCCATTTCTTTTTGAATTCTGACAAAATGATGTAGCTTATTAACTTGTCAGAGTGTGAGAAGAGAGGGGTGTTTGTGTGGCAAATATGACAGATATGCCTGTGGTACGCTGGGAAAAAGTCTACTTCTAGAGGTTCTGGAAGTAGTTTTACAAAATGAGGATTTTCTTTAGTGAAGAAATTTTCACAAATGTTCACGTAAAGAGAACTGTTGCCTAGTTAGACATTGATGTGTTTTTTGAGGGGCTCCCTGTCCTGTAGGGTAGAGGGTGTATATTATGTTTTTTTAATTTTAAATTCATTACTATTTCTAAACAGGGCTAACAAAAACATCACACTAAAGGATACCTTGTTTCTTTTGACTTTATCAGTAATGCTTTTCCCTTTCCCTCTCAAAGAAGCTTTTCCCTGTGAGCTTACCCATCAGCTCCTGAAACGCCAAAGGAAGTAAAAGTTGAAACAAAGAAACTAAATATTATGTTGAATAAACTGGAATGTGATGATTTCAAGTTCTTTATGCTGTGATGCGTTACCATCTCAACACGCTGCACCTCTTTTCTCCACAACCTTAAACCCTGCTGGTGTGCATCAAGAGAGTAGCATTAAAAAGAGGGAAATGAGACAGCAAAAAAGAAAAAAAAAAAAAAAGAGTTAGTTACAGCTGCTTAGAATGCTATGGAAAAAGTGGTTTTAGAAAAATGGTCAAAAAACCCACTTCCACTCTATTATTACTAATTTCCCAGAGCAGCTGTGGTTCTAGATCTGTTCAGATGACCAGTTCCACTCACTCTGAAGGGTGTGACTGTACTTTTTCAAGACAAGGCTATGCCAAATTATTGGACTTTTTTTTTTTTCCTTCTTACTAAGTAAGTTTGGCTAGGCCACATTTACTTGGATTAGATACAAGCAAAAAAGAAAGCTCACATTGGTTCAGGAAGTTTGTTTTGTGGTTCTTTGGAAAAGAACATTCTGTCCCCTCTTTGCAAAACTAATACAAACAGTCTCTTGGCACAGACAT
Source organism: Pipra filicauda (assembly GCF_003945595.2). NCBI lineage: Eukaryota > Metazoa > Chordata > Aves > Passeriformes > Pipridae > Pipra > Pipra filicauda. Next base: position 689,912 of record NW_024103485.1, on the reverse strand, counting down.
TGTTCTTTGTGGATACCTTACTTTAAATTATCTCTCACTTATTTTGCAAGATTAAGTATCACAGTTCCTATTTCCTGGATACATTCTACCTTGTACAATTGTGATCTGCAATTCAGTCTTCTAAACATTATTTGAGATCTCTTGATGAAAAATACTGAGTAATAGACATGGTGATTATAAATCGTAGGATAGTAAGTGTTGTTTATAAAATAGCACTTCTTTATGAGTGATTATATCTCACTATACAAATGATCATGTAGATATGGGCTGTGTGATTGTTGGTGTTAAGGAAAAAGAGCTCTAGAGGTACAGAGCAGCAGTAAAACATCCAGAAATGTGAGAAATTTTTATCTATTTTGTAGTTGAGGAATTGTGTGTGAGTTTTGTAGAGAAATGTCCTTTTCCCTTTTACTTCTTTAAAGTATGTTATTAAGATACTCTGTTACTGAAGGAGTGCTGAGGACAATGCATTTCATGTGCTTATGTAGGCACTTCTCACATGTGAGAAGCTGGTGTGTGCTCCTGGAATTGCAAATGAGAGCAGGGAAGGAAACATACTGTGCAAACTTAAACAGGGAGCAATCTTTAGTGGCCTCTTTTGATAATATATTTGGTGGAACCAACTAGGGGAGGATCTTAAATGATGTTAACATGTTTTTGGACTGATTCTTCAAGTGACTGTAACTTCTACTGTCTTGGGCTCTTACTAGAAGGGAAATGAAAGACATTTTGTACCCTGTAGGAGGCAGTCCTACTTGTAGCAAGTAATATTTACAGAGGGATAAAAACAAAACAAATCTCTCCTGCAACAGGTTTGAAGTGAGCTGAAGGTTTACACACACATTTGGATGTAAATTTTAAGAGAACTATATTTTTTTATTATAAAAAGAAAACACAGTGAAAACCCCCAAGTTTTTGAACTTTCAGTTTCCACACATTTAAATCCAAAGACTAAAGTGTTTTGAATGTCATGTCTGTCTTATCTTTTCAGCAAAGCCTTTTCCTATGATTAAAAGGGCATCAATTTTTCTAATTGTTGCCAAATCCAACCCGAGCTGCCCACACAGTCATTTCACCCTTCCCTCCCATCATTGTCTGATATTTTGTTTGCAAAGTCATTATTCATTAACTGTGTTCATGTCCAGGGCTGGAAATAGTAGAATCACATTAGCAAGGAGGAGCTTGGAAAATTGACCAGTGAAATCCGTTTCTGTTTTACATTGGCTTTCAGATGAGAATCCCAAAACCTGTCACAAATTTCAGAGATAAGGAGCTTGGAAATAATGAGTGTGCTAATGTTTGGTATTTTCTTAGCAGAAGTCTTTGGTGTTCCATTCTACTGAGAAGAATTAATTTCTATGTAAGAAACTCCTGAGATCACAAGTCTGTCCTTTATTTTTTTTTTTTACTTACAGAATCACACAGAATTACTAGTTTAGTTGGAAGGGACCTCTGGAGGTTATCTAGTTCAACCCATCTGCCAAGACAGGGTCACCTAGAGCAGCTTACACAGGAACACATCCAGGCAGGTTTTAAATATCTCCAGAGCTGGAGGCTCCACACCCTCCCTGGGAAAAACCTGTTCCAGTGCTCTGCCACCCTCAGTCTAAAGTTCTTCCTCATGCTGAGGTGGAACTTCCTGTGTTTTAGTTTGTGGCCATTGCTCCTCGTCCTGTCAATGGGCACCACTGAAAAGAATCTTGCACCACCCTCTTGGCACCTGCTTTTGAGGTATTTATATGTATTGATGAGATCCCCTCAGTCTCCTCTAGACTTAACAGGCCCAGCTCCCGCAGTCTCCCCTCATAACAGAGATGCTCCAGATCCCTCATCATCTTGGTGGCCTCTGCTGGACCCTCTCTGGTAACTCCTTTGTCTTCCTTGAACTTTGGAGAATTGAAGACAATATTCCAGGAGTGGCCTCACCAGGGTGGAATAGAGGGGCGGGGCAGCCAGCTCATGGTCAACTTGTCACTCACCAAGACTCCCAGGTCCTTCTCAGCAGAACTACTGTCTAGTAGGTCTGTCCCCAGCCTGTGCTGGTACTTGGGTTTATTCCTCCCCAGGTGCAGCACCCTATACTTGCCTTTGTACACACATACACACAGATATAGTTATATGTAGGTCTCCATGCAGCTAAACATATTCCCCTGTCTCAGAGCTTTATAGATGACTTCTTTTTAGAAGTAACTTTTGAACATGCCCCTTTTTGCTCTTTGGCATAGGCCCCCTTGCCCTTTTGAGACATGCACACACACAAAGGTCTCGCTGTGGTTGTTCCCGAAGGCTCTTTGGTCTGCTGCTTTTTCAGCCTTAGACCTTGGTTCCTCTGAAATCAATGTCAGCCCTCTTGTACTGACCCAGGGTATTGGCAAGCACTGGATGTGCTACCAACCATCCCTGGCTCTTAGTGCTCCGCAGCACTTGCAGTGTATTTCATTAAAAAGACTGGCACCTTTACCCATGTTTTTTGCAAGGGAAAAAGTGGACATGGAGGGGTAGAAAGCCTTGCCTGAGGTCAGTGAGCTGGGAAAGGCTGAGACCCATGGCTGGGAAACGACTATGGATGGAAGGCAGCCTGTGCTGCCTTCAGGTGTTATGCCTGTGTCTTGTCCTTTCTTCGACAAAGGTTTCCTGGTCAGAAAACCATTAATTGTCTACCTCCCTTTTAAATATTAAAATGTTGAGGCTTTGACAGAAATAGGTGATTAACAGAAACCATCACTATAATCTGGTTGTATTAGTAAGCAAATTAATAAGGTTTAGTACATAAACTAGCTCAGTATACTGCTTTTTTCCTATATTAATATGCAACTACTGGGTCAAGTCAGATTGACTGAATTGACCTATTGTCACTTGCTCTGTTACTGAATTGACTTTATTGCTGCTTCTTCCCAGTTCTGTTGCTATAGCAAATTGATCTGTATTTGTAATTATTTTTAATTGGATTTATTGTAAAATGGAAAACATCACTGCCCTGTAGGGCAAAGGGAGAGGAACCTCTCATAGAAGTCACAGAATTTGGATAATGTCAAAATCAAAATGATGTCCTAAAGAGAGTAACTCATAGGAAAATTCCACTGTAAACTGGGCAGGTTTGCTAAAATTTGAAGGACTGGTCAGTACCTGGAGTGGTGCAGCTATGAAGCTGGAAGTGACTTGTGTTACAGATAGGCTAGAACAAATGGCTAAATATGACTGAAGAAATGAAGTAGAAAAGGACTAACTCTTGAATGTCAGATTCAAAATTGTTTTAGGGTGAAAGCTGTCCAGCTATCCTGACTATGAGGTTCCTGTTAGCTGTACAGAGTTCTTTTTGATATTACTGATATTTAGAAAAATTCACATGTTGACAGCAGTGAATGAAATCTAACCAGAACTATACTTCTCCCTGTCATGCAGTAAGGGAAATCACATTTTAAGAAGTCAGGGATTAGCAAGTCTTAACTCATTATATAATGTTCAGTGGAATTGCAAAGCTGAACCTATTTCTTTTCTGTTTTTTCAGTGATTTGACCCGTTGGGCAGCTGTTTTCTGAGCAACTCTGGAGACATGCCAGCCACTTGAGGTGAATCAAGCAGTGGCAGGGACAGGACCTACCTGGGCTGAAGTTTTAATCCCAGGCACGTGGCATTTGCTCAAGCGATCACTGGTGAGTCGTATATAAGCACAGCTTCTCTTTTTCTGGCTCTTTAACAACTGACATCTTGTTGCAAAGTCTTAAGTTTCTGGATGCAAAGACTCACCTGCCTCGCTTGTCTTTCCCAGAGAGTGACTGATGATCTTAGACAAAATGAGTAATCCAGGTTACCATCTAATCTTAGGAAATCCTTCCTATTTGTTTGTATGTTTATGGATTATTTTCTCCTTTCCCTCCGCTCAATGAGTAACATCCTGGTGAGGCCAAACTTCAAATCTGTGCCATTTGTGTGTTATGCTAGATGGTTATCACTGTGCCTTTTTAATCAGAGGAGATTTTATACCCTCTTCCTTAGGGCTTCGTGGCGTGGTAATGCAAGCTGTGGGGTTCTGATAACAGAAGTAGTGACTGGCTGCTGTCAGCATGAGGGTGATTAAAAATGTGTGTGTGTGTGTGCTGGTTCACTTCCTTTCCAGCTGAATAGAAAATGAAACTACCCAAAGCCTTTTATGTAAGTGCATGGATTTTGGTGTTTGTTTTTGGTTTTTTTTTTTTTCCTATCCAAATCTCTGCCTGGCTATGCACAGACAAACTTCATCCCCAGCTTCCTTTTGAAGATACTTTGTAAAGAAAACAGTGTGCTTGTTTTGACCTCTGAAGTGTGATCCTGTTTTCACTTCGATGCTAGACATACCCTCTTGGCTAAAGATAATAGCTAGCATTTTTTTTTATTTTTATTTTTTTTTTGAGAGGAAGGTGGTTTCTATTCCGTTTCTCCCATCTGTGATTTTCCTTGATAAAACAATGTCAATCTGCTTCTTCCAGCAGCTGAAGTGCTGTGATTCTTTGACAGAATGTGTGGAGTGCTGCCTTACACCTTGTAACACCCTGCTTTATTTAAGACTGTCGTGCTGGGCTGACTGCTGTCTTCCTGGAAGTGTGGCACCAAGGAATTATTGATGAGATGCAGCCTGGTCTGCAAAGCGCACGTTTGCTATTAAAAACAACGTATGTGCCCTCAGCTAGAGCTAATAATTTAAACATCTCCGTGGAATTTGGGGGAAGCAGCCCCTCTGTACATGGATGGGGTCCCATTAAAGCATCCACCTCAGCATCAGGTGCTGAACTCTCCTGTGAATATCAGAGTTGATAGCTGGTGCTTTACGCAGAACCACTTGAAGGTGTCTTCTGGAGAAGGTGGAAGGAGCCCTCTGTAAGGATGGGTGCAGGAAGGATAATACACATCTGGGGCTCTTGTCTGGCTCTTTCAGGCTCTTACCATGTTGTTCAGAGTGCTTGTTGGAATATATGGACAAAAGCCCAAAGGTTAGTGCTGTACTGAGGTATACATGCTATCTTGATTAGCAACGGAGTTGGAAAATTACTCTGGCCTGAAAAATTATGAGGGTAATTCTGGCTCTATGCTGGAGGAGGCAAAGGCAGAACAAGGAACTCAAGTACATTATTTCAAGGTCCAGTAGCCTGTTAAGCCAGGCTAAAACAAGTAGGCTTTAATTAATGGAAAGTTTGGAAAAACAAATTTGGTGCTGTTGTCACGTAGCCATTGTATTTTTGGAAGCTGGAAGATACCTGTCCTTAAGTTTCTTTCCTTTTTATTGCTGCTGCTCTTCCTGCTTCAGTTCAAGCGTAACAGCTGCTATCTTGGGAGCCACTGATGGTATATGCAGTTCTTTTCTACTGCTGGAGAACTCTGAACCCCAGGACTTAAATATTACAACAACTTTAGTGCTAACGGCAGCAACTTAGGTGGAGAAAGGTTTTAAAATTGCAGCAATTGATTTTCAGAGTGCCTAGAAATAGAGAAAGCAAGGTAGTAATTGAAGCAATGTTTTTTTATTTAAAATCATTATTGGCTGTGTAGGTGCACTTTTTTCCACCAGTAAGGATTTTCAATTATTAGAAGTTAGAGACCACAGATTTTTCCAGAAGCTTAATAATTACAATGGAAACATATCTGTGTCTTGGTCAGGGAGGACACAAATTTAAGGCAAGTTGCTGTCTGTTGTATCTGAAGTCCCAGTCTGGCTCAGAGTGCCAGCATGGGTGAGAAGGCAAAAACCTTTGCTCCCCTGTAACCTGGGTGGGAAACCATCTCCAGGTGGAGAGGTTTCTTCCAAAACCCAAGAATATCAGGAAGGTACATTGAAAATTCACTGCACAAATAAAGGTTGAGTCAGCCAACGCCTGCTTATCACGTCAGGTAGTGATTACTCTGTGACATAAATCACCTTGGGCTGTGAGTACATCCCATGTGATGGTTTGCCTGTGGCTGCACTTAAGAAATGCATGTGAGCTCAAATGCAGGTTTGGGGTTTTATTTTTTTTCTATTTCTGAGAGCACTGTAGAGTATAGAGCTTTGAGTGCAAAGTCTGTGGAGAGTGTCCTGCACTTGGGGTTAAATGGTGCTGTGCACTTTGCTTCCAATCCCACAGTATTGCTTTTTGCTATCTGCAAATACAGTGTGATCTCTTGAAACTGCAGTTTGAACCTCCATCTCTAACGTGAATTTTCTCATACTTTTAAAAAAAAATTATGCTTTCTTTTATTGTTTTTGTTTGCATTTCTACTTTTTCTTACTTATAGTGTCAGAGCAGTATTATAATAGAATCATAGAATATTTTGCATTGGAGATGAGACCTTAAAGTCCATCTAGTCCAGCCCCCCAGCAATGGGCAGACAGCTTCAATTAAATCAGGTTGCTCAGAGCCCAGTTCAACCTGGCCTTGAATGTTTCCAGGGATGGGCTATCCACCACCTCTCTGCGCAACCTGTTCACCACCCTCATTGTAAAAAATTTCCTTGTATCTATTAGGATACAAGGATACATTCTATTAGAAGTTTTCTAATGCAAACTTCTTTTAGTTTAAAACCATTATCCCTTGTCCTGATGCCATGGACCCTGCTAAAAGGTCTGTCCTCATCTTTCCTATAGGCTCCCTTCAAGTACCAAATCACCAAAGTGATTGGATAATATAAACATTGCAGAATCAGGTAAATTAACCTCCTGTCTCAGGTGGTTGTTGCTGGTGTGCTGAAACACACTGGCAGAAATAATAAACCATCATAAGCCTCAAAAGATTAATGGTTAGCCATCAGTGATTATTTTGAAACTTAAGAAAAACATTCATTTAAACAACTGATGTAAATCAAACCACTCTTTTCTTAGCGTACATTTTGCTTAGATCCACGAATCACTGAAGCTAGGTGGGTATTTCTGGTGATTTCACTACAACAAAATTTAACTTATTTCTATTTCTTGACAGGAGTAAATGAGAGATAATGAGATTTTGTTATCTGCTCCAATCAACTTGTGTTTTCGATTTAAAAACCAAAATTCCTAGGAACCATTTTATTTTTCTTTTAATCCTGTATTTCAACACACATGGTTGAAATACCCGATCTTTTAAATCCTCAGACTTGGCTGCTCAGATGGGGGATGTGCTTTACGAGAAATAGATAAATATGGGCATTTTGAGTACTGTCATTGCATGTGGTGTGGCTGCTGGTGCCCATGTGCCCAGCTCTGCAGGCGAAAGATCAGTGTCACAAATGAGAGCCACGCTGCTTGCCGAGTGTTGACAGCTTGTCATCACAGACAGTGTTTTTTCCTCGTGGCTTGTAGCTGAAAAGATTTAAAAATGATCATAATCTCTTTCCTCGAGTGACTTGGGAAACATTGGCATTGGTTCTTTATGGATTCAGGGGGGGGAAAAAAAAAAAGACACTCTGCTTTTCGTTTGTGCTGAGTTTGCAGTTATTTTACCGTCTTGGTTGGATTTTCATAACGTATCCAAAATCATTAATCTCCTGCAGAGTGAAAGAGGATGTGAAAAAAAGAGATGGTGAGGGGAGAGGAAGGATGAAATTGTAGTTAAACAGGTTGAGCTTTTCTTGGTTTTAGGTGGGGTGTTTATTTTACTGCAGCTATTCCTGTTACGTAGGGGAGCACGTGGGGAAGAGGGGCTGACTTTGGGAACATGTAATAGAGTGTGGCAAGAAGGATTTGTCTATCAGCTGGTTTTTCTCTCTCCTTTTAAGTGGGGCCATAGAATTTTTTTGTTTAATGCGTAAGTGTGGCCACTCTGTGCTCTGGGCATGCACACTGGGCTGCTGGAAGTTAAATTAGTAAATTAAATCCAATTACATAAATACAAACCCAAGCGATCAAGTCCCCCGTAGGGTGCAGGCAGAGAGAGCACCCTTCATCCTCTGTCATCAGAGGAACAGGGCTCCCACCTTTGTTTGGAGGTTGCTGTGGTGATGAATAACCTTTGCAGAGGGTGTGTGAGAGGGAGTGTGCTCCTGCCTTGGTTCTGGCAAATAAAACAATGCTGTTGAGCGCACGGCTTCTCGCTTCCGCATCCAAGCGTGTATCCTGGCAGCGGTCAGCTGCTCCCCAAAATAACTTAAATAAAAACCCTGTTGTCTTAGGGCTGGTTATTGACATGGTGTAAATCTACTGGTCACTTCCCCACGTTGGTTTCACACCAGGTAGCAGGAGACTGGGTGGTGGCAAACCAGCAGCTTTTTTCCATTGCATAGAAGGGGAGTTGCAGGGTAGCAGATACGCCTTATTTGTGCAAGTTTATGACATCAAGCTTTGTCTCATCACCTGGGCTTAAGGAAGAATAGTAGGTAGAGAAATAGACTGGCAAAGGAACTCTTTAGAAGGAAAGAGGGAAATATTATCCAAGAGGGCTTTTTTTTTTTTCCTTTACCATTGCAAAATTATATTTTTTATACTGAGGAAACTTTTGTTTCTTTTTACTCTCCCATTATCAGTAGATATTACAAAAAATTATTATTAAATTTACTGCTGCTCAAAATAGGTGTGTTTTTCACACTAAGATACAAAAATGTGATCTCAAAACTGCATATTGATACAAAAGTGACTGTGTGAAAATTAGAATTCTGCATGAGCTTTACATGCTTTCTTCATGAAGTCCCAGAAGGACCAGTGTATTTTGTTGGTACAGGTGTCTGAGGTGTTATAAATATCTCTTCTAGATAAAGAATTGCCTTCAAGGAGATCTTGGAAACTTCATTTGTTTCCCCCTTCCTAGAAAACCCTAGCAAGGGTTGGCAAGATTGTATTACCACCCGAGGCAGCTCATGGAGAACTTTCCTCCCTGCATATGCCCCTTGTTCCCTATGTGTGTGAAACTACCCTATACATAACTTGTAGGAATTGCTCTGTGAAAAATTGAGTCCCTCAGGGATGATCCAGTGGCCATGACGAACAGTGAATTTTAAAATGTCTATTTTTGCTGCATAATTTCTGAAATAAAAAGAAAAAAAAAAGAAAAAGGTGTGAATTACTCAGCTCCCCATCTCTTCAGAGACCATCATAATGGGTGGTTTCATTTGTGAGGCTGCGTGCTTCGGAGTTTGCCTTATTCTTGACTGCAGCCGTACTGAAGGACCAAACAGGAAGATGAAAACTTTTTAAAAGTAGTAAGGCTGCTTGCAGTATTCAAAATGAAGGTGGCAAAGGCAGGTAGGTCCCTGGCCATCCATTGCATGATTGGTGAGTCTTCTTGCTGAGCTAGAGCAGTAGGGGAAATAACCTCCTCTCTCTCCAGCGGTTTTTTGAGGCTTGTCGTCTTGAAGTTTTCCCTGGCAGAATTTAAACATTCTGTCAGCTCTCTTTAGTGGCTCATTTAGTTAAAATCACCTTCAGTAAGGAGTATTTAATTACATCTTCTAATACCTTATTCAGGCTGCCCTCCTGGATTTTTGAGAATCTGGAGAATGCTGCTAATAGAGTGGAGCCAGCATTTACAGGAATAAATTAATAGCAGTCCCATAGCTATGCTTTTTACATCTGACACATTCTCCAAGGCTAACATTGTACCTCCCATACTTCCTCAAATTCATTTGTTCCATTTCAGCTCAGTCTTTTGAAATATTTTGTGATGAATGGGCTCGCTGTACAAGCCGGTGATCAGCAGCAGCTGTTCATAGTCATGCATTAAATTGAATCCATCTGTCAGTGGGCTCTTCAAAGTGTGACTTTCACGTTGTCAGGGGACCTGATTACACCAGAGCAGTATCTGGGTGCTGTTTGCCAGAAAAGAAGAGAACAAATCAAAACTAAGTGTGCTTGGATGGGCCCTGGGATACCCCTGCAGCCTCATCTGTAGAGCTGTGATTTAGCCTGCTGAGATGAGAGCTCAGTGGTTACAAGCAGCACTTCTGCACTCACATGCAGATTGGTGTTCAGATGTAGGCTGAAATTAGGAGATGACCTGCAGTAAGCTTTGTAGAAATCATGTGGTGCTTGTTGTTTGTTTTTAATCCTGACCCTTTAATGAACCTCATTGGCAGCTCTTTACAAATTTTGATTCTAGCATTGTTTTTCAGAGGATGAGCTGAAAAGGAAAAGTCACGCTTTTTTCAAACCAGCAAAAGGAGACAACACAGCCTTTTTTATTATCATTTTTTATTATTACTTTTTTATTTTCATTTACAAGTAGAGGAGGGGAAAATGTGTCTCCTGAGGCTGTTTTGCAAACTGCATTTAAGGCAACATTTGAAAGTAACAAATGGTTGTTTCCTGACTGCCTTAATTGTTCTTGTAATTTTAAGTGAAAGCTTCAGTCCGTAATGTTCTCTGTAAATTACACACTGGATATGGAAACCAGCTGATTCATGGCCTACAGTCTGTTGGTCTTATCCAGAGGTAACTTCTCTTGTTTTCCTTCTCCCAGTTCGTTCCTCACCAAGACTTTTGTGGCGAGGACTGGGCTCGTGCTGGGATGTGTATATAGCTTTATGGAAAAGCATTCCTTACCAGCACAAGCTTATTCACCCAAGTATGTAATTTTCCTTGCATCATTTCACTTTAGGAAAGAAAAGTTTCCTTGGAGAAGCGGAGCAGTGTTTACAGCCTCCTTTGCCACTGCAAAAGTCTTATTTTTATAATAGGAGAGCCATGTTTTATCTCTAGGCTCTGTCATGGTCTCCAGACACAGATACTACTCATTGTTGGTGATCAGATAAATGTGATTTCACATCACCCGTGCCAGCAGGAGACCTGATGCAGTGGGAGAAGTCCATCCATGTTTTCCTACTATGAGCTTCTCCATCTCACTTCTGCCATGGAGTCTGCAGGCATTGCTGCTCAACAGTGCAGCTGCATTGCTGCTGCATTCCTGGTGCAGGGCAGAGCCAGCCCTTTAATTAACACCAAATTCAGTGCTGGCAGAAGCAGAGAGAGGAAAAAAAAAAAAGTAACACACTAAAACAGAACACCCACGCTGGCTTTGTGAGCTTGTATTTCATGTCAGTTGAAGTGTCTCTGAAGTGAAGTGTCTGTTGTCCTATGGTAAGAGAAAAACCTCTTTTTGGCTTTTCTTGGACATATAGAAAGCATCACTGCATATACTGGAGAGCCTGTTTTTGCTGTGTACCTGGTAAATACAGATGATTTTTTTTTTTAAATGGAAACTCATTAGTGTGTTCCACATAGAGAGGGTGAGAATTGCACTTTGGGTGAAGAGATTGATTGATGTTGGCTTGTGTTAAGAAAATATGGTTGACAGAAGGAGTCAATACATGCTCTTTTTTTTTTTCTTCTGTAGAGTACATTGCTTTTCCTGCATGTGTTTAATCAGGAAACTTAGTGGGGGAATGCCATTGCTTACTAGCTGACAGTATCTTGTTATCTTCCTTTAAAATACTTAATAGTGTTAAAATACAGTTATTAAGATCTGGTGTTCATTTGCACATGCACTTGGGACTTTGGATTATAAACATGCAGTATCTGTAAATTATCTGTGCAGAGTAAGTGTTCAGTCCTTCACCATTTAACCTAATGAGCAGTCAAAGCTGTGCACCAGTGAGTGTGTGAAAAGCCATGTTCTGTGAACCCAGAGATGAGTATGTCCCTCCTCCCTGGGAGTGTTCAGACCTCTGAAAAGTGCCGGATTCTGACTTCAGCTTTTCAAACTTAACATGATGGGCCTGAACAGAAGGAGTTGGCAGGAGAGGCAAGAGGAAAGCTCTTTTCCTTCCCACATAGGGAAATGGAGGTGGACATGGAGAGCCTACTGAAAGGGACAGAATTCCCACATCAGAAAGAGCCACGTGGTGTGACATCTCCGTGAAAAGCTCTGGGGGTGTCTGCGTGCAGCATCAGCCCACTCAGCTCCCACATCCCTCTCCAAGACCACTGTTCAGAATTGCTGAACAGCTGGGGTTGGAAGGGACCTCTGGAGATCACCCAGTCCAACCTCCCTGCTAAAGCAGGGTCACCTGGAGCAGGCTGCACAGGATCGCGTTCAGGCGGGCGTTGAATGTCTCCGGAGGAGACTTTGCAGCCTCTCTGGGCAGCCTGTTTCCAGTGCTCTGGCACCCTCACAGCGGAGAAGTTTCTCCTCATATTCAGATGGAATGTCCAGTGTTTCAGTTCAGTATGAACAGGCAGGGTATGCCAAGCCCACCACTGCGTGGATATTTGAAGAGGCAGCATTGATATCTAAGAGGATTTTGAATTAAATCCTTGTCTACGCTGTACTGATCATTAAGGGTGAAATGATTAACTTTTGAAACAAGGTTCTTTTCCTTTGGCTTTTTCAACTACTTTTAAAAATGACCTTTTTGGGACCATGGTATGCTGTAAGCAGAAACACTGATTGGTTTTTGGTTATCTCTGTATCTTTAGTTTCTCACTTGAAACTAGCTGAATAATATATTTTGTGAATATCTGTTCTGAATAAAGGTTTATATCACTGAGATAAATTCATAGCATGAGCAGTACAAGTAGTGCTGTGTAAAATTTCAAGGTTTTTTCTGATTTTATTGTATTTGTAGTTGCAAGTAGCATTCTAGTATCTGATTTAATTTTTATCAGGTGTGTATGTGTGCTGGCTTTGATTAAACCATGACAGAACAGATACTTTGTTCTTGCAAATGCAGAGCTGGGAATGGGATAAGGAGCAGAGAGCAGTGACAGAAGAGTTTTGTAATCTGTTACTTGCTACACTTCTTAGTGAAGGTCTGAAACTGTAATGATTGAATCAATAAGGATGTGATAGACAGCAAAACATTTTGAAATTCCTAGCAACCTGATTTTCATGTAGTACATTTTAGTAGGTAATCCTATGCCAGCATTGTTAAAGTTCCTCAGTTTCTATTGTAGCTATTATAACAGAAGCTAAAATACTCTTTGTCATTTGGAGATGGAAATTCCTTCCACTTTATTTATTTATTTAGAAATTGTGTATGAAAGCTCTGTTGATGTATAGAAAATGTAAGATTATGAAAATGTTTGCCATAATATATTGTTGCCAATATCTTTACTGCAAGATTTCTTCTTGATGCAGCCTCAGTTGCAAATAGGAGAGTTTACTTTTTCGGGAATTCCTTTTGGTATGTGAGGTGGAATATAGCCTGCTGTAAGCAATGCAGAATTTCTTACTCTTACTTCTTACTCTCTTATCTACTGCATCTGGGATGATTTAGAGGGAAAAGTAAAAGTCTACTTTGTGCTAGTCTATATTCCCTAAAAACACTGTGTAGTAGTATACTGTGTGACCAAATAGCATCTATAGTAGCAATGGGCTAAAGGTTACATAGACTTGAGAGATGGGCTGATTCCAATGGGATGAAGTTCAATAAAGCCAAGTGCAGGGTCCTGCACTTTGGCCACAACAACCCCCTGCAGCGCTACAGGCTGGGCACAGAGTGGCTGGAAAGCAGCCAGGCAGAAAGGGACCTGGGGGTACTAATTGACAGGAAGCTCAACATGAGCCAACAGTGTGCCCAGGTGGCCAAGAAGGCCAATGGGATCTTGTCCTGTATCAAAAATAGCGTGGCCAGCAGGAGCAGGGAAGTGATCCTTCCCCTGTACTCTGCGTGGGTGAGGCCACACCTTGAGTATTGTGTTCAGTTCTGGGCCCCTCAGTTCAGAAAGGATATTGAGGTGCTGGAGCGGGTCCAGAGAAGAGCAACAAGGCTGGTGAAGGGACTGGAGCATAAGTCCTATGGGGAGAGGCTGAGGGAGCGGGGGTTGTTTAGCCTGGAGAAGAGGAGGCTCAGAGGTGACCTCATCGCCGTCTATAACTACCTGAAGGGAAGTTCTAGCCAGGTGGGGGTTGGTCTCTTCTCTCAGGCACTCAGCAATAGGACAAGGGGGCACGGGCTTAAGCTCCGCCAGGGGAAATTTAAGTTGGATATCAGGAGAAAAGTCTTTACAGAGAGAGTAATCAGGCATTGGAATGGGCTGCCCAGAGAGGTGGTGGATTCACCATCCCTGGAGATTTTTAAACGCAGATTGGACGTGGCACTGAGTGCCATGATCTAGTAAATGGACTGGATTTGGACCAAGGGTTGGACTCGATGATCTCGGAGGTCTTTTCCAACCCAATCGATTCTATGATTCTATGATTCTATGATTTGTTTCCAAGTTAATTACCAGATTTATTCTCCTGGAGACAATTTACTTTCATCTCTTCCTTTGTCAAACACTACTGTGATAAAGTGGAATTTCATGGGTCATATGAAATTTGCTTTTGGCAAAATAAAGAAAAAACAATGGCATGACTATTCTGGGTGAGTAGAAAAGCCACTGCAGATTGACACTTCACTGACAGCTCAACCAGCAGCTGAATACTGAGCTGTGGCTGTTTGTGTTTGTGATGGTGCATATGTGCATTTTAAGGAGACACAAACCTATGTCCATTTCTTCTATACCTACCATCTGCTTCTATTTGTGGGCAGCATATCTCGAGTAAGTAAGTAGCTGCATCAGGAATTATCTGTTGTTTTCTTTAAGGAGAGGAGTGCACATTTGTAGTCAGTGATGTGTCTCTTGCTGTTGGTCTCCTCTTTGCAATTGCTGACTCAAATGCGTGTACTAGTCAGTGGGAGAGGGCTGAATCCTAATCTGTGATTTCAAAGAATAGCCACTTTCCTGCTGGTGTGATTTACTTTTCACTCCTCAGCAGTTGCTCTGCAGTTAGGTCAAGGCAAACCTGCAATTTTATGTCACAGGCTGCTCTGTTTGAAGCTGGGTGCGTGGCAAGGCACCAATTTATTGTGAAGCTCCTAATGTCATAGATTGATAGAATGGGTTGGGTTGGAAGGGACCTCAAAGATCATGTAGTTCCAATCCCCCTGCCTTGGGCAGGTTACACATTCCACTAGACCCCATCCAACATGGCCTTGAACACATCTATCCAATTTCATCCCTGTCTGTTGTCCTTTTTGCAGCTTAACCAAGAGCCCCTGTAACACATCACAGCTCTTGCACAGGTCATGCACCACGTGCCCTGTCTAACACAGGGCTGCATCAATGTTTTGTTTTCTGTGGCTAAATAGCATTTTGGGTAAAGAGGATGCTGCTGCTCTGCTACTTTCTTGGTAGACTTAATTGCTGATGAATAGGGATCTGATTCAACTGACAGCTTATACAGTATTGATACGTTCCTGTGAACCTGTTCTGGGGAATGTAGAGCTCCCCAGATTGCTTCAGGAACCCAAGCAGGTGCAGCTAATAATTCCTATAACAGAGGTGAAGTGCAGAAAAAACACACTCTGTAGCAAAGAAGGAAATGCAAATTCCCTCTGTGAAAAGGAAGACTAAAGTTCAGGATACTGGCAAGACATTGATACACCTGTGCAGTTTTATAACATTGGACTGCAAGCACCAGTTCAAGGTTTGTTTTTAAAGAGGAAGGGTATAATTCTTACTTCGGTTTTTGTGCTGATCGCTCTTCAGGATGAGGAACAGACTCTATCTGTCTAAAATTCTTAGTGAAGATCACAAAGATCACCTGCTTTATGTTGTGGTCGAGCAGGTGGTGTTGGCTGCTAACAAATGCAAAATATTAAAGCAGATGGATCAAACACGAGTCATTATAGTTGCGTATTGCAAAGATGGGCACATTTTTTACTTATTTGTTTCCCATTGTTTTTTCTCATTTAAATAAAGCTCTTAGCTTTTCCTTGTTGTGTAAATGAATTATTCTTACAGTTCTTAAAATCTTTTTTGTATGCTTAAAAAAAAAAAAAAGGCAGAGTATTTCTTTTACAGCTGTTAAATTGTTTCTCATGCTTCTTCCTCTTGTTTGGAGAAGAGGAGGTCCAAAGAAGTTCAGACCAAAACTCCTCCTGTCTTTAGTATTGCTACTTGTCTTCTTAAAAAAACCAAACACAAAGCCTTTCTGCCATGTGACCATTTAGAAAAGCAGTGTCTCACATTTTCAGTTAAATGTGCATTTAAAATTCATTATCAATATGAACAATACAACTAGCTGTTGTAAGCAGCTGTAAGCCACAGCCCCCTTTCCCTGGTTCCTACTTTCTGTACTTCTTGGTGCTCCATGTGCACGTGTGTGCCAGAATTGTTTTCTCCACTGTCTCCTCACTGGGCTTATTTCCACTCTTTACTGGCAAAGGAACTCTTACTATCGAAGCAGAAAAGCCTTTCAGGTGCTGTTTACAATTTGTTTTAGAGATTAAGTTTGCACCCACAGGTGACTGTGAGTGGGATGAGTTCCTGAAATCTTTTGCTGTTTTGACATTCCAGCTTTGGTTTGAGCAGCTGCCATCTGCTCTGGGCTTTTCCTCAAAATTATTCACATGAGCTCACTTCCCATAAGTTTTTAACCAGCCCTTTATTCTCATGCCTTAGTACCTAAGACCTGGGTGACCTGGCAAAGCAGAGCTTTGGGGGTGTGTGTCCTGTCTGACTTTCTGTTGTGTCCAGAGTACATGCAGCCTGTCACTTGGTGTTCTGAATTGTGCTGTGCTCAGGTGTTGGGTGCTGTGTTTGCTGTTGAAATAACTCAGCATGACCGTGTGTCATCTGTACAAAATGTGGGGTGAGCTTTATGGTGTATGTAGGGAGCAATAGGGATGGTACTGAATTATATACTGCTCCTGTAGATCTCTGCAGATTCAATTCCTTTTCACAAGTTTGATAGGGGTTGAATAGGTGCAGTTGAAATATGGGGTCCTGGCATGATACATGTTAGTGATTTTATGTGGTCGGTTTTAGTTATAAACGGTGTTCAAAAATATATGCATTGAGGTTTTTCAATGCCAGTTGGAAAAGGTAACCCTCCCAGTAGCATTCATGCCACTAGAAATTCTCACTGTTCTCTGTTCTACTTTGTAAACTTGGATATTTTTCTTTTTCTTTCAAGTTACATGCTTTAAAAATTACAATAAGTAGTCAAGTATGCCTTTAAGAAGTCCTTATCGCTTGTGGTATGACAGGACAATAAAATTGACCTTGGTACTTGGGGCTTGGAAAAGACTGCAGTAAATGTCTGAATGTTTACCTTGTAAAACTGCCTTCTCTGCTTTGAAATATTCAGTGATTTAGTGGCTTGTTGATAGTAAATTCATGATGCTTCAGTTAAACTACTGGGAGTAGCCATACTGTGATCTTCTTCCCTTTTGCAATGGTATTCACTGTTGTAAAATGCTAATGCAATGGCTATAGGTGTTGCACAGCAACGAGGTAACCATTTACTTCATAAAGAAAATAATTCCTGGTCAATGCCCTTGGAAAACACAACAAGGAATGTCATACAGTACTTCACTCATAAAGAAGATTGATACCTGTTTGCTGATATGCAAAGTTATTTGTCATTTAGGGAAGAGGTAAAGCAGCACCTCAAGTGTAAGCAATGCCTGACTATGTCTCCAAGCATTTTTTTTTTTAAGGTGGAGTTTTGAAAGAATGTGGTATTAACTATGAAAGAATGTGTTGTTTGCTGTTTGACGATTTTAATGATCTCAGTTGTTGTTTGTCAAAGTAGGTAGCAGGGTGTACAACACTGATACATCTTAGTCTGTTTGCCCTGTGAGCATTTATAGCTTATCATCACTAAAGGGTCTCATAAAAGAAGATCTTGGTTAGGAATTTAAAGCACTGATATCACCAATACTTTGCAGAACTTCAGAACCTGGTTGCTCTGAGATGATAAAAGTATGATTATCACAACAGTCCTGGGCTTCATTTGAAGTTACTTTCTTGACTCTGAACCACAAATTTACATACTTCTGTTTTATTTTGTTAATAAAGTAGAGTCCAGCGTGGGTTGATTTTAGCTGTGAGAGCACAATCTTAATCCTAAGGATTTCCTTTATAAGTGTTGGGATTTTGTACCAGAAGTTATGAAGGGTGTTGATTCTAGATACTTTCAGCATGGTTTAGGGGCAATGTGTACAGTTGCAAGCACATCCAGCAGTAGAAGACTTAAATTTTTTGAGTTTTTTGTTAAAAGACATGGCTTAAATCTGATCTGATTTTTTTTGGTGGATTATATATATGTAAATGAAACTGAAATTGTTTTCAAATAGTGAAGAACCTCTTGTTTTGAGTTAAATAAAATTATGTTTCCATAGTAAATTTCACTCTGAATTGTCATAACCATTGAGGGAGGATGCAACAAGAGGATGAGAGCGGGCACGACTGTTCCTAGTTTTGGGAGAAGGAGTCCTTGAAGTATGAATTAGTGAGAGTCCACAGTGAATCTAATTAAGGGGAAGAATGAGACACATCTCTCTTGAGAAATTTTTTTTTTTTTTAATGGAAGATAACCTGTTTTACAGATGATGTGTGCAAATGGGTCTGTCTGGGACATCTCCAAGATGGCAACAAGTAGTGTTGCCTCTGGTCTAGAAGTCCTGAAAGTGATGCCTGCACTTCTGTTGAGCTGTGCCCATGAAACGTGTGACACTGTGGTTGCAGGAGCAGCTTCTGTGTGTTCAATTCCATACCTACAGACAACTGTGGATTACTAAAGATGTCACACTCAGGAGAGGAAGAAAACCCATCTCTCCTATCAGAATATTTATAGCTGCCATATTACTTATGGTTATGTCTGTGCTATATAAATTATTACAACATTAATGTATTTATATGCCATTTACTACTCAAATGCTAATAAGACAAAACCAGAAAATTAAAGTCTGATATTGATATTTTTTGTAAATACAGAAAATACTTTTAATTATATTTTAACAAGCATTCCTGTTGAATCCTAAATTACTAAAAATTACCTACTTTAATTTTATTCATTATCTCTAACTGTTATTAGAACCTGTATTTGACATATGTAGATATCATTTGATCTTTTAAAACCAAAGCTGATGTTTCTACAGTAAGCTCTGCCTTTTTTTCTCTCTTTCCTAACAGTAAATGGTTGGATTAAAGTGCTTATCAATGCATTGTTGAGCAATACAAAAGGCCTGAGTCCAAAGTAACTTATGACACCTTGTTCATTCTGTGTCTTGATGTATTCCAGTAACAAAAACTCCTTCCCAAATGCATGGAACACTTAGTACTCTGATCTTGTGAATGGCAGAGACAAGGCTGTGGCTGGTTCACCTATCTGTAATCGTGCTGTCTTTCTTTGGCTCAGTCATTTTTGTAATGAGAGCTGAAAATCGTGGTGGTTTTAATTTTGATTTTTAAGGTTCTCTTATCAAACTGAACTTTGAGGACTGTTTTATGCTGTATGTCCTTTACTGCTCGCAGTGGAGGAAACACAGCTGTTAATTTGGTAAAGTCACCCACCATTGCTTTTTTTCTCACACAACTAAATTGCCCAAGAGGACAGCAAAGAAAGGGTGCCACAGGATGGGAGAAAATCCTACGTGAGTGTTGAGCAATGTGGGATTAGGTTGTGTTCAGTAGCTGAATGTTTGGGCAGTCCAGAGATGAGGGGTTTGAGAATCCCTTTGTGCTCTGTGGTTATTGTCACAGGGCAGTGACTCACAGATGTAAATGTCAGGCCACACCTATATTGTCACCTGTCAGCTTTGGTCCTGCTGGGGAGCATGAGAGGAGCAAACTGGGTCAGAATGACAGGCTCTTTGATTGAAAAAGGGAGCTGTAGAGAGGGGAAAGAGGGATGCTTCCAGGTACCTGCTCCCCTTTTCCCAGGAGAGAAGGTGGCAAGCAGGGCAGGAACTTCTCACCATCTGGAATCAGCCCGTGGGAAAGTAGTGGAGCCACAGTGAACTGAAAAGCAATATTACTGCACTGTTTTGGCATTAGCCCTCTTAATTGCACTACATTTTTTAATTTCTTTTTTTTTTTTCTCCCCAAGCTAAGGTCCTGCCTTTTGACTGGTTTTGCTTCTCAGTTCATTTGCTAGAAGCAGTCACTTCATCCTTTGGGTGTCAGTGTCCTTCTCCTTATCCGTGTCTGACCTTCAGAATTAGTCATCTAATTAAGAAGTGGGTCAACCCACGTAGCTTGTGTTCGACCGAATTGCTAAGAAATAATTTTGTGAATACTAATGGTGCTCAATATGGACCCCTTCAAGTCCTAGTGCTTCCAGAAGCATCTGCAAGTTTTTTCCCCTCCTGTGTTCAACCAGCCCCAGGAATGAGCACTGTGATTCAGCATAAGTGGCTTTTTGCTCTTAACTCCTTATACTCAAAACCTGGTTCAAGCTGCACTTGAAAACCCCCCCTTCTCCTATTTGTTTCACAGTCTCCTTGTCATGATTTGTCGTGTTTTTTAGTATTGATATAACATTTCAAAAGATATTGCTGTAGAAGGACGTCTTCAGGAGATCCTGTATTGGCATTTGGATAATATTGTTGAAGTTTGAATTCTGACTGAGTTAAAACCCCAATGGTGCTGAAGTTTGAGATTTTAATAGAAATGAAGTTGATAGTAGTAGGAAATGTTTTAAAGATACAAATTGTGCTTTCCACTTCAGGTTAAACCTTACTGTAGCTTATTGTAACCTTAATTTTTTTCTTAGAAATGTCTTTTAACATTTTATTTTACAGTATTTATGTTAAATAGTTTAGAGGATTAATATTTTACCATCTCAGTAAAACTGTTAAATTGCCAACGACCCTACTTGATGTTTTTGAGAGGATTTTTAGAATTTTTCTATGTATTTTTAAAATGCCCTGAGTCTGTAAGTGCTCTGTGCTGTGCATCTTGAGTCACGTTAAAGGATTCCCAGGTGCAACTTCCCTGCCTCTGAGTGCCTTTTAACATGAATTCATGGTAGTGGTTGTGCCCAGGCTGCAGGAGCAGTGATGGTGAGCAGTGATGAAACACTGATAGCTGTCCTACTTTTGGATTTATTCCATCCCTCAATTGCTTTCTCCACAGCACCCAGCCTCCCTCTCCTCCTTGCCTGAAAAAGACCCCTCTATGTTTCAAAAATATTGTATATTTTCTTAGGTGCAAAGGAGGAATACTATTTGGAGTTCATCAGACTTTCTATGGCGCTGTTTGTAATTATTTTCCTTTAGAAAGAGGACTTTGATTTATTTTTGTGTGTTTATTTATTGTACACTGTTAAAGCTCTTATTGAGCTTCCAAAGACAAGTTCTGAACATGAGCTAAGTGGATGCTTTCAAGTACCTAAATGATAACTGGGGCGACCTGAACATGTAGGAAAACCACACTCTTTTCTCTTTTTTCTCTCTTTTTTTTTTTCTTTCTTTCCAAAAGCTTATTTTTCTTTTCCTTCCTGTTACCACGCTTTGTGCCCTGGGATTTACACTGACGTTTGGCATTGAAGAATGCTTGTATCAAACTCATCCAGTTTGAATTCCTTTCAATACGTAATTAAAGAGAGTGAAACAGAAAAAACTAGATTTAACAGTTTGATCTCTTTATTTATTTTTTTTTTCAATTACAAAACACTGAGAAAGAAAGGCTTGGAACAATACAAAGCTGTGAATCTGAGAGATTAGTATGCTCTGAAGATGCTTTGGAGTGGGTACACAGTACGGATGCCAGTCCTTATTTTGCTTCCTCATTACAAGCAATTTTGTTTCAAACCTCTTTTGTTTGTAAGGATTCTGAAAGCAGTCCTAGAGTCGAGATGCACAAGGCACTAGGATTCACCAGAATAACAGTCAGTGTTTAGATATTCACCAAGAACAAATCAGGTACCATTTTAGCATCTTCGTGTGCCTTTATAGTTATCAAGCTTCTGTCACTACTAGTTAAGTGCTACTACCAGTTAAGTGTCACTGCTAGTTCAGAGATACTTTCTGAAGTATCTCACTGTGCTATGGTTTCTGATTTATTTTCGTTTAAGTATAGCACCTGATAACTTTAAAATACACAGATTATTTTACAGTCTCCCACATGGATTTTTGTAGAGATTTGTTGGCTTAACAGCCATCTAAAACTGAGTGATTATAGTACACTGAAGCTGGTGCTGTGATCCCTCTGTTCCTGCTTAATCCTTAAAGATTCTGCTCTGTCAAAGGTGTCAGTGGTTTCAGCTCTGCCATCTGCCTGCCTGAGTTTTTCAGGTGACTTGCATGTATCTCAAACCATGTAGTTAGTAAGTCGCAATATATAAAATATCAAGAGTACAGAGCATTGGCTGGAGTCTTAAGCTACAAGTTGATATAAAAAGAGAAAAACAATGGTACAGGGGTCATTTGGTGATTCACCTGAGTAATTAATTGAGTTTAGAGACAAATCCTTTATGATGGGTCCTGGTTACGTTCTGGCTTAGCAGAGTTGGTTTATACTGAAAGAGAAGAGAGGTGAATAACAAATGCAAAGCAATGAAATGGGTCTCTACCTGTTCCCCATGAGCCAGCACTCCCAGCTGGGTCCAGGCTGGACTCTTTCTTTTGGTGCTCATAAGCCCACCTTTGTTGTCCTCCAGTTTTTCAGTTTTACTCATAATTTAAAGAGAGTGAGAGTAGTGGAAACCATGTGAAAGAAAGTGCAGGACTGCAGCCATAATGAAGAGCACTGAGGAAGTCTGACTTGCAGCAGGCTCTCTAGGAGTAGGATTGAGAAGAGAGCCTTATGAATAAGTTTTTGACCTTAATTATTTTTTTTTAAATGTATAACACTGTACCGATTTTCCAGTCGTCCATTCTTTTCTCAGGAAAAGAAGGGTATGCAAATTTAAGTTGCAATGAAAGAGGCATGCAGAAACAAAACTGAAAGCACCCTTTCTTCTTCCATTTCTCTTTCCTTTTTTTTTTTTCTTTGCTTGTAAAAAGAAACTGAAGATCTGTCTCTGCTTCAGGAGAGACCTCCTTTCAGCGCTGTATCAAAGTGCAGGGGCCTGTTAATCACTTATGAGGTTTCAGTTGGAAGAAAAAAATCAGTCCAGTTATTCACTTCTGTGATCAGCCAAGGCCATAACTCTGAGAACTGCCAGGGGCTATTTTGTTTCTGTTTTTATCCAGATCAGGAGGGAGGGAAAAGTATTATAAGTTAGTGACAGTTTCAATGCACAGTTGTGAATACTTTAGTAGCCATCATGTCCTGTAAATCCCAGACACCTGTCCAAACATCAGGGTTAGCTTAGAAAAAATATTGTTATTTATTTTGCTACCTGGGTTGTTAGTGTCTACTAAAATCTCTGTTTGCAGCTGAGCTTAAATATGTGTTAATTCCGTTTGTACTAACAAATGGTTGAAAAATCTAGAACTACGCACTGCTTATGAATTGGAACACATAGCTTTTTTAACTTTGTAAACAGTAATACAAATGAGAATATTGTTGCAGATCAGTGGATGTTTTTAATGGAGAAACTGCCCATCCAGAGCCTAAGCTCATTGAGAATCTGTTTGAAGTGATGTGGGGTGAGGGGGACTGTGTCTATTCAACAATCATTTCTCCAAACCAGTTGCTTTTGCAAAAGGAATTCAGTTCCAAATCTTTATGCTGAAAAGTTCTCCTGTTTCAAGATTGAAAATTCTATCATGAAACCTTTAAACAACCAAGTGCATGTTTTTTGGTTGGTTGGTTGGTTTGGTTTGGTTGGGTTTTTTTGTCCAGGGGGACAGCAGAAGCTTTAGCTTTGATGCCCATTAACAGAAGCTCTTGCACAGTTTGCACATGAGCCGTATAGTCTTTATGTGCATCCTCTCCCTGTGCTTCACAGGGGTTCTGTGCCTGCTAGTGAGGAGGCATTGGAGTGACTGCTCCTTGCTGTGGTTCCTAGGCAGATGGTGGGTTAGTTGAACTTCAGGAAAAGAGGTGGTTTTCATCAACTTCTCCCCATCCCCCGTTCTCTAGGAAGGATAGGAAAGTACCCAGATTCTTACTGAATAACTGAGTAGCAAAGGGCAAAGGTTCTGAGGTGTTTTAGCAAACACAGAGCCCCATAAAGCTTTGTTCACAGCCATTTCAGAAAGCGAAAATCAACTGGAGGTTGGAAATGTAGGTGACAGAACAACTTTTAAAGTCCAGAAAGGTAGAATTGAAGAGATACTGCATGTGCAACACCTTGCTTCATTGCCTGATTCTCCATGGCAAGTGAGCAGTTAAAGAAGTGGAGGAAAAGGTGATAATAGAGGGAGCTGCTTAGGGGAGTGGTACAGAAGATGTTGGCCGGGAGGTAGAATGGAGTTTGAAAGCAGAAGTGCTGTTGTCCCTAATGTGTTGTAACATGCTGGCTCAGCTGTGTGCAAGGTTTATATGGTGATTTGGGTTTCTTAATCTGTGTTTTTTATGTAAGCTCTTCTGTAGAAAATGGTTTGACACAGTGATGCAATTGCACTCTGTTAGGCACCTGTCCAAAAAGAATCCATCTGCTCCTGCAGTGTGTGGTATTTGGTTGCAGAGTTTGAAGGCAGGTCCCTTCCAAAGGGGATGCTCTGTTACATTTACCAAAACAGTGTGTGTAGCAACAGGGTAAGATATCTGACCAGCACAAGCAGCAATACTGTGATGCCCAGGGATTGCTGCTTTTCAAACTGGACCAAAAAATCTCCATGTGCTGCTGTGTGGACAGACAGGCTCATGTGAAAGATCTTTCATGTATTTCTTCATTGTACTGTATGCATGTGATCCATGCAAACACAAGAGCTACTTGCACTGTAGGTTGATTTAGCAGGTAAAGAAATGCCAGCACTTAGCAGGTTATGCTCATCAAGCCCAAACAAGGAAACAGTTCATGAATTTGAGGGGAGATCTGCTGATACTTTCTGAAAGTTTTCCTCTGTCTTCCACTTGAGTCAGAGTAACTGGCACAAAAAATTACATCTCGGTGATTCCTGGTAAAACAAGAGAGCACCACATGCTACTACTGGGCTGTCCAGGATACCAAAGGACAGCTTCCCAGTACCAGCCTGACACTTGCCTGATGACTGAGAGCATGTACTTCCAAAGTCTTGTGTGAGACAAAGTAAAGCATGGAGAGAAATCTTCCACTTGCTGTGGTGAAAGATGCGCTGCACTCTCTGATTCAGGAGGTGTAAAAGAAGCCAAATGTAAAATGTTTCAGAAAGGTAAGATGTGGCAGCCTGGACTGACGGAGCTGCAGTTGGTGTGAGGCCTCAGAGGACCATGGATAATCCCAAAACTGCCTTGGGAGGGATAGACAGAAGTTGTTTTCTTGCTCTTTGAAATAATGGAATAATGAAGGATACATTTTGCTTGCATGGCAGTTTCTCACCAAAATATGCATTTATTTTTAAACCAAATGTCACCATATGAATATCGTGAAAATAAGTTGCTGTAGCCGTTTCTGGTGTGCAAATTCTTGGAGCGTGTATATATGTGAGTTTAACAGGTGGTTCTCCTATGTATTGGCAGAGAGGTGTTTAAAAACAGAATTTCTCCTGTACCAAAGTGGTGCATCCCAGGCCTGCGGTTGGATCGAGATGCGTTGTGAGCTTGAAGTTGTACCACCTGCCTTTTAGTGCCTTCCCTGGGATACAGCCTCAGGATGCACATCTTTGAGCAGTTCAAACAGCTGCCTGTGTAATCAGGGGAAAGAAGGACACAGCAGTAGTAACAAACACATGGAGGAAGGTGAAGAGGTGGGAGAAGCCCTCCCTCCTCTCCCCCGAGCTACTTTGGCTTGCAGGTGAGCACTGGCAGGATTAGGTCCTGGCCCAGAGACAGATCTTATGAGCCTCAGGGTGCAATGGCTGTGGAGCTCCTGAACTGACAGCTGTGCTGATGTTCACCTGATAAGGACCCAGCCTTTTCTGCCAGGTTAACTTGAACAGTATTTAATTCTTGCAGAAGCTTGGCATAACTAAAAGGCCTGGCAGCTTGAGTCATAAAAAGCCAGGAATTTGGCAGAAGTTGATTTAGTTTATTTTATTGTGTGCCAAAACCTCTATTTAAAGTGTCTGACCTAAAGATGCAATGAAAAAAAGAGAACAAGCTCCCTTGATCTTCTTTGGCAGCATTTTCAGACTCTTTGAATGTAAGAAAAATATTTTCTTGGTGTCAACCACCTTCTTAAATCTGGAAAGCTCTGACTTATCAGTAACAACATAAAACTTTTAGTGGATTTGTTTCTGTTCTCTGCCCCAAGTTTTTGTCTTGTTCTTTTGTGTCATGAAATGAAATGTCTCTGACATCACACCAGCACATACATAGTTGCTGGCACAAATTGAGTGGTTTTAGTAATGCTTTTTTAGAAGTGATATCGCCTACTAATTTGGTCTCTGTGCCTATTCATTAAGATAAACAGTTTATTGGAGTCTTAACTACTTCATTGAGGCTTATCTTTTAAGGAAAACAATATGGAAACAAGAAAATCAATATGGCAGAACTTCTTAGCTAAAAGTGGAAAATACTGCTTGGCTTCTTTATAAGAAATTTCAGGCTTGATATAATAACTTTCATGGGGACTTTCTGAAAAAAAAAAGTGGCAGTGTGACAAACAATAGCATCCTATATCATGCTTACTGAGATGCTGAGAAATATCAAACACTTCCAGATGGAAATACGATGTATGCTGTATTTGATTTAAGAGAAATAGTTAACTTTCAGGAGCTTCAAGTCAGATAATGGTAAGAAAATAATGGTGATGTGTTTTGTCTGTGAGTCCTGGGAGGCTCTGGAAGCAGGTCTTCTTGTTTTCCCATCTGTTCCTTCTTTCAGAAGTTTCCTTATCTCTCTGACTTTGAGGCTCCAAAGAGCAGACACTGTTACTGTTTATTTATTCTAAGTATTGCCAAAATGTGCTCCAAAGTATTTTAAACCCTCACTTTCAAGGATGTGTTTCCTAATAGTTTCTAAAATGCGGTAGTTTGCCAATTTGAATGCTGAGAACTTGCATTATCTACTTCTTTTCTATTACTTACCCACCAGTTCTATAAAACAAAATGTACTTATATTCTGATAGTATCATAAAATAGTGTTTTTCTAGCCTATATACTTCCTTGAAATGATGAGCCGGTATTTATCCATATCTGTAGATTGTATTTAATTTTATACCTGCAGCCTACACACATGACATTGAACTCAGGCTGTGAAAACTCTTTGTTAAATCTTTTACATCAATGCGCTTACTTACTGATTTTTTGATCTCATTTCCTGCTCCCCTTCAGCATTGCTTGGATCTGTAGCATTCTGTAGAGAAATGCAGCTCTTGAACCTGGCAAATGCTTCTTTAAAAGTAACTTTATGAGGCTGGAATTTCTGTTTGGCTCCGGGTTGAGCATTTCCCAGTCTCATAGGCTGATCTCCCTTCCTGAGCATTTTTGCATCATAAAGTTTGTGCAGAGTGAAGCGGGCTCTGATATTGTCTCTGTATCCCATTACCTCTTATTGAGTGGTGCAGCAGGAACTGTCCAGATATGTAATTGAAAATTAATGAAGAACTTGGCTTTAGATAGAAGACAATAGTATTCACTTTACTGCACAACAGTAGCAATGATATCCTGTTTCAAACAAGCATGAAAGTTGTAGAACCTTATTTATCTCCCTAGTCAGCAACAATCACTCCTGACTGCACACCAGCAGCAGTTCTGCTGAGTGCAAAGATGCCATTTTTATATTGCTGTTTATCAGACCAGAACCTACTACCTTTCGAAGCATTTATTTTATTTGTTTTGGAGACTGCTACTCTTGCGGCAAAAAAAAATAAATAAACCTATTTGAGCAGAATCAGCATTCAGGAAAAGTGCTTCAAGCCTCCTTTTAGAAGTTACTTCCTTTATTTTCTCCATTATTTCAGTATTTATCAAGTAGGTTTAAAGAAACTTTCTGTTTAAGTCACCTTTGTGCGACCCTAGAGCTGTTGATAAATTACTTGTGGTAAAATACCCATCAGCCTGCATGGAAGTGAAGGAGTGTAGCACTAGACCAGCACTGGGTTTTCAGGTACCTCATTTATTCCTCGCTTTACTGTTTCTTGTACATGCAAATTTTCTTGACTTTATCATTTAGCCAGTGGGCAGAGGTACAAGAATGCTGTTATGGTACAGTTTGCAAGCACATGAGAAGATGCAACTGAGGTGTAAACCAGCAATGGGTTATGATAGAAAGAGGAAATAGAGGGAATTAATTATATTAATGTTTTATCTGGATGCTGCAAGAGGTTTGGGATTTGAGGTTAATTGTTGAAAAGAAAAATTGTTTCCAGTTCTAAATATATCATGTTTTAAGGGATAGCTGTGGAGGCAGAGAGAGGGTGAAATAGGTTCAAGAGTAATAAGGTGAGCAAAGGTGGGCATAGGTTGATGCAGAGGTTCCTGGGAGGCAGCTGCAGCCATGCTGAGACTGGGCCTGAAGTCCCTGGGGCAACTGTTCCTTTATGCTATTTAATGTATACTCTCTGTCTCCTGGACCAGCTGCTTATCTTGACTTAGAGACATACCCTGAGTCCAGAGGGCATGTGTGGCATACAGTAAACTTCTGTTTAAAACTGAGATTATTTCTTTTACCGATGAAGCAGTCAGTGTAAAGGTATAGATGTTTGTTTGTCTGTAGAAACAAAATAAAAATGCTGAGACCTGACAAAAGTTTGTAAGTCACCACTCCAGGGTATGGGGAAGCCCTCTGAACTGACTTCCATGCTATTGACAGTTTTTGCTTATTTGTGGAGAACAGGAGACCAAAAGAGTCTGGGAAAGAGCAAAAATACAAATAAACCAAATTGTAAAGGTGACCTGCAAAAGTGTGAAGTTGTTTATGTCAGTTGGCAACACACAGGGCAAAGTGAGGGGTATGTGAAGTTAAAGGCAAGCCCCCCTGCCACCCTTCCTCCATTCCTTTTCTTTTGTGAGTTGGTTGGTTGGGTTGGTTGTTTGGTTTTGGTTTTGGTAGTTTGATGTTTTTGAGATTGTTCATTCTGTAGCTTCCTTGGCTTGCAAGAAGGGATTGTTGGGGTGACTGGGTGGGCTCAAATAGTTGTTCTTTGAACTCCTGCATCTTCTTTTAAGTTCCAAGACTTAAATGTTTTTAATGAAATTGGCTTTGTCTCCAAAACGTGAATTCAGTACTTAAAATCAAATAGTTGTGTTTTTAAAGACTCTTTTCTCATCTATTTTGACCTTCTCCCACCACCAAGGTCATTCAGCTGTACTACAGAGAGGAAGTGTGGAAGGAAAAATGTTTTCAGTTTGCCAGGAATGGCTACAAACACAAGGGATTTTGAGCAGTGGGTCATGCTAAGCACTGTGATTTGTTAACGTACCTGGAATCCGTTCAGAATGTTCTTGTTGCTGCTTTTGCTGGTGGAGAAGCAGTTATTCAGTTTTCCAGTATGGTCAAAGTGTGAACTGCAAAATTTGTTCCTCTCTTTTGGGCATACCTTCTGATGTGGACTGCTTTCAACACTGTCCAGGGTGACCATTTTCAAGCTTGTTAGCTTAAGAGGGTTTGTTTCTGTATGTGGGAACCATGACAAACCATATGTAGAATGGTCAAGCTGTTAAATAATGTACAGCCTGTTGCACTTGGCATAGCTCCTTGTTGTAGCCTCAATGTCCAAGGAGACAAAGCCAAACTTATTGGGGTGCTACAGTTCTTATTTAAATATGTGTATCTGTGTATATGCATATATGAATGATGCTAATCCCAAGCAGTTATATTAATTTACAGTTTGACAGATTGTCTGTGTTAGACAGTAGATGTTCATTCTCTGCTCTGTGCTCGAGGACGGAGCTCGTTGTAACTCAATCGCTTTTCTCCCCGCGGCCCCGCGGTGAGGCCTCGGCTAAGGGGGTGTACAAACAGCTGCAGCAAGGCTGTCATGTGTATGGATGTGTCTTCATGCAGTGAGATCTCTGGGTCACCAGGTGTCCGGGTTTCAGCTGGGATAGAGCTCATTTTCCTCCTAGGAGCCGTGACAGTGCCGTGTTTTGGATTTAGGTCGAGAATGATGTTGATAACACGCTGGTGTTTGGGCTGTTGCTAAGTAGCACTCACCCTGACTCAAGGACTTTTCAGTGTCTTGTGCTCTGCCAGTGAGGAGAGGCACAAGAAGCCTCTCCTTCTTGTGGCCAGGACAGCTGACCCAAGCTGGCCAAAGGGATATTCCATACAATAGAACGTCATGCCCGGGATATAAACTGGGGGGAGTTGGCTGGGAGGTGCCAATGGCTGCGCCAGGACGGGCTGAGCATCTGTCAGCAGTTGGTGAGCAATTGCATTGTGCATCACTTGTCTTCCTTGAGTTTCATTTCTCTGTCTCTCTCCTTTTCATCACAATATTTATTTTTCTTATTGTTGTTATTAGTAGCAGTAGTACGATATTGTACTTTGTTTTGATTATTAAACTGTTCTTATCTCAATCCATGAGTCTTACTTTTTTTTTCTGATTGTCCTCCCCATCCCACCAGGGGCAGGGAGGAAGGGAGGGAGCAGTTCTGTGGTACTTAGTTGCTGGCTGGAGTTAAACCATGACACCAGGGACCATGGAAGCTGCACTAAATGGGTTTTAAGGAACCATGTGTTAAGCTGTGCTTCCTTCCTCCAGAGAAATGCTCTGTTGACTTTCACCCACAGTGCTCCCCTCACCATGCTATCCACCTTCCTCCTGTGGGTTCTGGCAGCTATCTATCCTTGATATGATGCCTCCTCCTTTCCCTGGTTGTCTCAACACCAGGTTTCTTAAAATGCTGCTGAACTGAGTCACAGGTTGGCAGCTGTGCTCTTGCAAAGACCTTTACTTCTGTTCTTAATGCTATTCAGATGTAACAGGACATAAGCAGAGGGCCAAAATGGGAGAGTTTATTTTACTTGTGGTCGGGAGCAGCTTATCGATCACTTGATGAGTTTCTGGTGGCTTGAGGAGTCACTGTGATTATTGTACATGATTCATAGATCATATCTCTGTCTAAGTTAGTCTTATTTTCATCAGGAAGTTGGCACTAGATGACCTCCAGAGATCTCTCCCAACCTAAATTACTCTGCAATTTATACAGTGATTTAAACATAGTACAGATAAGGAGCAGACACTGCAGTAAAAGAAGGGTTGAGCACAGCTCACAATTTGGAAACAATAGGTGATTCATAGGCTAAAAGATAGAGGAGAGTTAAGCATGTATCTCTCCTTTGCATCTCAATATATTTGCATAGACTGGTATTCAAATGATCTTGATAAGCCACTATTTAGTTGATAGGTCATAGAAATAAAGGTCTGGTGTATACTTATTATGAATGTTGTTTAAAATTCTTATTCTTAACTCTCCTTAAAAGTATCCACAAAAGGTTTACTACTAGGGCTACACAAGTAGTATGTGTGTGGCAGGGGAATCAGCTTATAAAAGGAGTTACTTTTAGCTTTTTTCACCTTTGATAGGTCATAAGCACACTTTTATTCATTTATGCCCATTTAAAAATAACTCAGTAACAACAGGGTGTTGTCCCCCAGCCAAACTTTGTCCACCAGAATAAAACTTTCTACAATAATAAATTGTATTAGTGATATATTTGTGTATATTCATTTTGCAGCTGACTTGTTATGTTACTGAATCACTGAACCTCCATTCCTCCTATAACTAAGCATTTGTTTTGCTAGTGCTGATGTTCACAAACTATAAACACCAGTGCTTGGCTATAACGGTATGTGCCCTTCTAATATGTTTATGCTACAAATGGTGATTTGTGCTCCAGTGTACATTGACTACTAGTGCATAATGGGGCATTTTTTTCCTTGAAGTAGAAGGATCATCATATGCTTTTGGAACTTGAACGATAAATACCGGTCTTAAATGGTGCCAATACCTTCTTGGGAGTCTGATCAACACAGGGATTAGTGTGTGTTTTATACCTTGTGATATTCAATCTTAGTTCCCTGAAGTTACCTTTATTTTCAAGAGGCAGGTAGTGAAAATTGTGGAGGTACCTCGAATGACATCTAGTCCAAGCCATAGACTATAACCACCAGTTTTGGATTCCCTTGTCACAGGGAATTGTGGCATATAGGTCCTTCTGCACTATGGGGTGCACCCTTCAGCTGTGGCCAAGCCAAATCATGTCAATTCTGCTTTTTTTGGAACCTATCCCCACTTTTTAAACAGATATATGTACCCTCTGTCATTTTTACACTCATGAAGTCTGTCCCATGGTGTTATTTAAGGGTGGGTATGTCTGCTTACTCACCTTATAGCTCTTCCTGAGTGCTGGTGGTTGCACTGTAAAAATAGAAACCAGTGATTTATGTTCATTCTTGGTAATAAATGACCTTGGGACCTAGTCTGTTAAGACTTAAACTGTAAATAATTAAGCTTTACCTCTGCAGAACCCTCACTCAACCCAGACTGTTTCTAGCTGTAATTTTATAACAGTTAACTTCTAACTCCTTTCCTGGAGACTGGGGTCATGTAAAGTGATAAAAAAAAAAAATTAAAAGCCATGCACACTTTTTTAATGTACATGATGCAGTAAGTGCTGTGCACAGTCAAAACCCCAAAAGCTGATATAACTGCAGAACAGCCATGTGTTAGTTCCAACTTGGCCCACCAAGTTGGTGCAGGCAGGTGCAGGCAGCTGCAGGCTCTCAAGATCATTGGTTCTCTATTTATCTTGAAAGTCTGTCAAAACTATAAGTTTTGTGCTTGACTAGTCTGATATGTTTTCACTTCGTATCCAGAGAAAAGGGGGTGCCAGGGAAACATGGAAGGATGCAATATTCCAGTATTAGCTGATGAAGTAGAGGATTGTAAATTTCTGAAAAGATTAAATATCCTTTTTATTTATTTGTTTATTTATTTATTTATTAAGTTTGGACAGTGCCAATCATCTCTCATGGTCTAGGTTTTTCTAGTGCTAATTAATATTTTGGGCATTCTGGGTAGACTGATCTGTGAACAGCAATGCTCAAATTACACTGTGAGATTTAATCCTGTGAGCATATTGTGGTGAAATAAATTATTGACCAAGGCATTTGGAAGCAAGTGTTAAAGATGACAAAAGTGTCCAGCTGAATACACTACTGCACACACAAGTATTATGTCACGTTTTTCTTCTGAGAACTGTCTAGGTGCATGTGATTGCCTTGATTTTCAGGAAATAGGAATATTTTTCAAAATCAGTATTTAAAAGAGACTAATGGAAGCTGGGCAGTTGACTGCTCTGTGATTCCTTCAACCCCTTCCCCTAAAACTCCCTGAAACAGAGGAGGAAAAAAAAAAAGGAAAACTGTAGCTTTCATTTGGAGAGAGGATGGTTTGCATCTAATGATGCTCTTCTCTCTTATCTGTTACTCTTGCAAATCCTCTGGACTTCTTTTTCTGGTTTTGTAATTTGATTTTAAGTATTGACCTGTTGATCCAAGTGTTTCTTCTATTAGCAATCACTTTTCAATGTCTGTTTTCTATGTTCAACAAGATGGGGATTAAAATTTAACAGGGATTGAAAAAAAAAAAGGAAATGCAAACTAAAATGGAAGAAAGGTTTTCTTCTTAGCCTTATTTGTATGTTTGGGAGAGAACACCACAGCTGACTTGACCTCTGTGGGATGTGGACAGTATGCAAAAATATATTGTATTGTAGAGATAGAGTTAGTTCTCTCTAGATAATTCAAAAATACACAAAAAAATCATTATGCTGCTTACAATTTCCGTTGTTACTCTTGCGGCTTGAAATGTATCCCAGATTCCTCAAGGGTTGTGCAGCCTTTTTTTCTTCCATAAATCTGGAGCTGTGGATGTTTCCTCCCCGCTCTGCTGCGCTTTACTCTTGGGGAAGGGGGCCAGGGGAGTCCAAAAGCCATTTCTGAGTAATGAACCATCTCGTGTTCAGGCCAACAACGTGAGTCAGAAGTGAGAGATACCTTCCGTTCCTTGCCTCCACTTGGACAGGTTTGGAAGTCTCTGGGAAAGCATTTGTGGTCAGTCTGGTGTTAGTTTTTATACCGCCTACGGTTAGTTTTCTTCATCACATGTATTATCCTCTTGGATAATATCCCCTTGGAGTACACTAAAAATACGAGCAAGAGAGGAACATTAGATAAGAACAACCTAATATTAGGGAAGTGCAAATTACATGACAGCACAGTTCACATATTTCCATTTCAGGAGCAATCCAAAAGAGGATGCTGCGCAATGTATGCCCGAAATTTTGGAGGAGAGCCATTGCTGCCACCGGTTTTGTGTGACCAGAGTACTTTGATCACTTTGAGCACTTGCCAGAGCATCTGATCACGTGTGTTAGGGCTGCAGTGCCACTTCTGCTCGTGATTAAAAGGAAAGTGGATGTTTAGCATCTCTTGAGCTTCTGGATTGCACCAAGCCTGAGCAGGAGAGGGAAGTCACACTGTTGCTGGTGCAGGTGTGAAGGGAGGTGGTTGTAGAATCTGGCAAAGTGGTGCCTGAGCTTCTGGCTGATGTGAAGCTGTTCAGTGCCAGGGAGGGGAAACCCCTGAGCACAATGAGAAGTAGCCATCTGCTAAGCAATGCTAGAACTTGGCAGGAGTGAACTGCACAGGAGCCCCTCGTGCTCGCCAATCGATTGGGCAGCAGGGAAAGATGTTAGGACATCTGTTGGGATTTCCCTGTTTGTAGGATGTTGGATCCTTTCCCTTACAAAAATCTATGATTTCCTAATAAATTCCTTGCAGAAGCATACAAATATTCTGGGGACTTTTAGAAAAAGAGCTCTACGTGCCTTCACTGGAGAAAGAGGCAGTGAGGGAGACAGGGGCAACAGGGCTTGACCTTGCAGAAACAGTAAGGGATTTTGAAACTACTGGCCACAAGTGCCCTTTTTTGAATTTAAAACTGTGTGGGCTTTCCCCCCATCCCTAGATAATAAGCTGTCAGTATTTTCTCCGAATCAGAGTACATTTTGTCAAGTCTCAAAGTCTTTCCTTTAGCCAGGTGAGAGAATCAAACCGAGGGCCCCTCCTAAAGTACAAGATGAACTCCTGAGTGACAGGGTTACTGTGCAAGCGTGGCAGGACGGAAAGGGCAGTGTGGTTGTGCTCTCAGCACCATGTTTCTGCTGAAGAAATCTCAGATCTCATCTGCATTTTTTTTTCATTGGGTGTAAGATTTTCAAGAGGTGCTGCTCCAGCAGTGAAACTGGAAAGCTTGTGACAAGGGGGTGGTCTTGTAGCTGGAAAAGGGCTGAATCCAGTGACCTTCTCCCTTTCTAATTTCTGTAATCCTTAACCTCCCTAATCTGATTAGAGCTGTGATCTTATTCTATATTTCTAACTTTGTTTGGAGGAAATGGATGTGCATATCTCCCGTTAACATCACCCGAGAGCCTGGCACTGGCTGAGATGTACATATGCCTGGAAGAACTGAGTAACAAAGTTGAATAACGGCAAAGGAAGCAAGCTTTTTGGGTACAGAGTTTACCTAAATGTCACCTTCAGTGCTCTGGACTGCAGCTGTGCTGTTTTCCCTTCAACAAACAGCACAAAGGTAGTGGGCTTGGCCAGCCTGACTAGCTATTAATTGTGCTGACACCTTTGGCAAGGAGTACTGACCTTGTTGTGCATGAGCAGCAAAGGATTTGGTGACCTCTGTGTTCCCACCAGGCAACGCAACATCCCAGTTAATGGCTTTGCTCCCACCAGCCTTCCTCTGTGCCTGATGAGGGAAACAGCCACGGCATCCCCAGAGTGGGTGATGTGGTTGGCCCACAGGGTCACTCCTGGAGGAGGTGGCTCAGTGCAATCCAGAGCCAGGCCCACACACAGGAGGTGAAGGATAAAGAACCTCTCTGCCTTGGAAGAGGTTTTTACAAACCATCACCAGCTGTCACTTGGGTATTTACCAAAACAGCTGTGTAGGGCTGAATGGTGATCTGAGCATGATACAGGGCAGTTTGCTGCTGAAATACCAGCTTGAGCTGTGACTGAAGGTCTGTCCTCACCCATGTCCTCACTGAGAGTGGACAGCTGAAACCCTGGGACCATTTTGCTGTAGGGTGGGCAATGGGTATGTGGACTGGGGAGGCTCGTCTCACTCAAGGACTTGGCTGCATCTCTCTGCTTGCTTTTGAAAACAGGACAAAATGTGGTGTTTGAGACCAGGCCAGAGGCAGTTAGGTGACATCAGACAGGTGCTGCTGTTGCACTGCCATCTGACAGACAGCATCCATCTGCAGACTGCAGCAGCAGTAGATGTGGCTCCTCTGATGCAAAATCCATGCTGGCCCGTGATGCCGACTGCAGTCTGTGGAGGTTTCCCATTGTATACTGACCTCTTTTTGCAATAAAACTGGGTTAACACATTGGTGAAGTGGCATATGAATAGCTGGTGATGGGTAAAGGCAAGCTGGGAGAGAACAGAAGGTTTTAAAAGCTGTTCAGAGCCTAAGAAAGTGGCTGAGGACCATGAGGCCTCTGCTCAGCAGGGGTTTTGCTAACTACCAGTTTGTTTGTAGGCAGCCTCAGGAGGGCTACGTCCTTAGTTTGTAGGGAAAATTTTTAGACTGTGACTCAAGTGTGGGTAGTCTGGGAGCTATCTAAGTTGTTTGTTGATGGGCAAAGGTGAGGCATCTGGCAGTCTTTCTACTGTCCTAGTAAAACGCCTTATCCCTGTGCTAAATTTTTTTTGGGCCATAACCTCAATCCCTGCAAGGTGCAACTTGCTCTTTTACCCTGGATTTCAGACTGACACCTACAAAGAAGTTGAGGTTTTTGTTACCTTTTTGCATTCTTGTAAAGGCAGAAAGAGGGCATAGCCAATTAGAGCAGTAATTGCCATTTCCCTTAAACCTATCTGTGAATGAGCTTTCAGAAAGCTTAATGCAACAGACAGGCAACATAAATTACCATATCCATTCACAAAAAAAAAAATAAAATCCTACCTCTAATTATTTTGGTCTCTCTGTTGGGAAAGGCAATATTTACAATTGTCATTGTTAATTTTCTCAGTTGTCATCCAACTCAATCAGACAGGAGATGAAGGACAGTCACATCCTCAGTGTGGATGGCAAGCTCAGCCCCCATCTTAAAGACTTTGGACAATGTCAGGAACTATTTTTGAGTCTACAGCTGAATTATTTCTCCGCTAATAACTTTCTTTTTTTCCCCCAGAAAGTCTGCTTTAGGTGTGCATGAAAAAAAGGAAAAGGAGGAGAAAAACATAAGGCTGAATTAAACAATATGAGGAAAGAGAAGAGGTTATACAAAGTTCAAGAAGCAAAGGGATATGGTTTAGAAAAACACTGAGATAATGAAAGATAATATATAGATGAAGTAACTGTAATATTGTTCCCCCTGAAACTTGCCTTGTGGGCTCCTGTGGGAAAATAGAAGTTGACGTGTGCTTACTTTGGATTGCCTGTCTGGAAAAACACATGAGATGATACAACATCCTTGTAGGCCTGTTGATGTGAGTGATAAGTTATAAAAGAGAGAGGAGGGAGCAGTAAGCCAACTATTCTTGATCAGACAAGACTGAGGAATAGGATATTTTTACAAGCCCAGTTTAACACTGGTTTGTCGCGTGTTGCTGTTACCTTTTCCTTTTTTTGACTTTTTCTGAAATTAAGAACCTAATGTGTTTTTTGGGTATGCCGTGGATAGAAGCAGTATTATAGGCGTTTAAATTGAACAAGGGTTTAAATTATTTGTTGACAAAAACTTTTTCAGAGTAAGGCTAATGAGACCCTGGATTTCCCCAGGTTTTTAGCCTCTCTCACCAAAGGCCCAAGGAAGAGGTTAGAAAGTACTGCCTTTTGGGAAATACCTTGTCACAGTTGCTGCTGGCTTAAGGATGTGAGATGACTTCTTTTCTTTTCAGCCCCATTTCTGTGATTGTTTGGGAAACTTCTCTAGAAAGTTGCCAGTGAGTTTTGGGGAAGCACATACACACAGATAATTGATATGATCTGAATAACTTCCCAATAATTTTGTCCAGGGTCTTTTTTACTCTGGGTCTGCCACAGACCTGCCTAGGTTAGGCAGGAAGCATATTGCTTAGAGTCCTGCATGAAAGCACAGGTATCTAAATATTTATGTCAGTATGTTTCTTATTTCTTTATATGTCTAAAACATGAATATACTTTAGCCTCCTTTATAATTTTTAAATAGAGTTGAGTTCAAAACTATGCGTGCTTAACACTTGAAACATTGTATGAAAATATCTGAAAGCTCTTTTTCATAAAACGTCTTCTTTAAAAGCTTTGGTTTTATTCTTTAGTCTAATTTTTCTCTTCTAGTTGCTTCTCACAGTAACATAAAGGCAGATGAAATGGAAACAAGTAGTAAGTACTGGGAATGGCAAATAGAAAAAGGATAAGTAGAGAAAAAGAATTCTGCTTTTCATGGGATTTTAGAAGTCTGGGTGCTTGCTAGAAGTGCTGGCTCTCATCCAATGTGCTTTTATTGGCATATATGAACAAATTATCCAGGGCACAGCTATTTTTCTTACTGTAGTAAAAACAGGGAAGCTGAATAGAGGCTTTGTGTAGGACAAATATTTTTCCTTTGAAACAGAGTACGAGTTTAAAGTTTATCTAGTGTGCCTTCTGGAAAAGGGAAAAATACACTTCTCAATCTCAGCAAATAGAGCTGAGCTCTATAAACAGAATTTAATCACTGGTGCAGTTTTATAACATTTCTTAGTTGCCTAACAATATGGGAGAAAGCTCTGTTTATACAGGACTTTGTCCCTCAAAAATTTTCTGTGGATGCCCCTTCTGTAGCATCTTTTGCAGGGCTCTAACATTTTCTAGCCATATGGGTGTAACCAGGAGAATAAGGCCATTGTGAAAGATAGTTTTTAAGACAACATTCTTCAAGGGCTGTCTCCATGGGTAATTCTTCTTATTCCAGTTGAAGTAGCTCACTTCATTACAGTATCATTGCTGTTCAGAGTTGAGCAGCCCTTGAAGTCTGACAGTTCTGTTCAGCATCATGTATTAGAAGTATCTCCAGTGACTATCATTTGTGCAAGATCCCCATGAAGTAGTGACTCAAATTGAAAGATAAAGGCCTAATTATTTATTCTTAGGTCAGTAGGAGGGTAACCATATCTTTGAAAAAAAGATTTTAGGTGAGTATTTCTTATGTTAAGATCACTAGAATCACCTCTAGAACAATTCTTGAAGGGCTTGGAATTGAATGGTGCAGTCAGATTTCCCAGCCTCATCTGTCACTCCTCCAACCAGGAAAAGATCAAAAAGCATTACCTCATATGGCCTCTTAGCTCCTTTCCTTTCTCCTTTTCACCTTCCCACCCACACTTATTTCACACACACTTATTTCTGGGAGAAGAACCAGTTGAAGAACAGTAAATCCACATTCTGAAAGATTTTGGAAAGTTATCTGCCTTCAAAACCTGTTGGAGCTTTACAAGAAAAGAGCTCCTCTGAGGTTTCCTGAGAGCAGGGTATCCTGGGCTCCTGCCCCAGACTGAGGTTTCCATTGGGAAACTATCTGACACCAGTTTAAAGAAAATTTTACGTTGAAAATGCCTCAGCAAGTGGTTTCAGTTGAATGAATGAGCAAATTGCAATAAAGTACCTGGTTTTAGCATTTCAGAATCCCTTTCTAGTGATAGTTTGTTAAATTTGTCTTGGTAACCAGCAATGACAAATTCCTGGGCAAAATTTTTTTGTGATATGTGAAAATCCAAACTCCGTGATTAGAGGAAATTGGAGCCAAAACCATTTTGCACTGATTACAATTTATCTTTTATAAAAGTTTCTAATTTTGTCATCTTTAATCACTGGATGTTTGCTGGAAACCTAGTATGTGATTATAAAGGCCTTAAAATTTAAAAAAGTGTAAATGCTTCTGAAAGTCAAGCCTGTAAACTTGCCAAGCCTGGGCATTCACATCAGAGACTGCTTTTGGAAATGTGAACTTGTTAATAGATTTGGGGGGGGGGGGAATCACATTTATGCATTTGATCAGGTAACTTAAAACAAAACATCAAAAATTTGACATTAGCTAAATATATGATTTCATCATGGTAATGCATGTAGAGGAAGGGCTTGGCCCAGATTAGTGGATGAGAAGATTGTATCCGTACAGAGAAACATAAATAATTGAAACTACAAAATCAGAGACATGAAATGCCAAAAGCTTAAATCTATTTTCTTCCCACAGATCGTGGAATCTGTTATTTTTTCAGTCTGTTTTCTTCCACGAAACAAGTGCTGAGTTACCTAAGTGCACTGTAAATACTGCAGCAGGGTGTGACTTCAGTCAGCTGTGACCTCAGTTCAGTAAGTTCTTTTACATTTGACTCACTTTGTGCTGAATAATTGTAGCCTCAATGTGGAATAATCAGTTATGCTTAGATGTTTAAGATAGTGCCTTTTGTTTACTCGCTGGATTGCCATATATTCTTTTTGGGTTATGGGCTCGTTAGTGCAAACAAAAATTGATGCCCAGGATTTTT
Organism: Pipra filicauda; assembly: GCF_003945595.2. Classification (NCBI taxonomy): domain Eukaryota; kingdom Metazoa; phylum Chordata; class Aves; order Passeriformes; family Pipridae; genus Pipra; species Pipra filicauda. The sequence goes on along the minus strand of NW_024103485.1, from coordinate 649,772 downwards.
TTCATGATGCAAACGAGCATCTCCAGCTGATGCTTGGATGCAGGTGAGTTATTGTGTGTCTCAAAGTGCTGAGAACTGCGTAGACTCTGGTCAAGGTCACGCATCCCACTGCAGTCATGTGCCTGTTTTTAACCTCAGGTGGGGGGGAAGTTGTCCTTGAAGTTTATTGCTTCAAATTCATGGTTCAGAAGGAAGAATCATCAGGGAAATTCTGTTTGATATTAGAGTAACTGGCTATTTGACTTCACACTACTGTACAAGCAAACGTGTCACGCAGGTCTTCTCATATCTCTACGTTACTCCACTCTGCTGTGGAGCAGGAAATGATTTTGGATTACTTGATTGGTGTCAAGGAGGTATTTCAAGAAGAAGGGAGAAAAAGAAAAAGAAATGTTCCCCTGAAAAACATTTTTTTCCAGTGCATATTTTTTTATGACAATGAAATAATGGTATTTTTTTGACAATATTAAATTGAGCATCTCAGTTCACTTGGCAGCACTGAGTGATTGGTGTTCTGGGTTCTTTCTCTGTAAAAGGGTTTGTAAAAGTCTGCTGGTGCTAGATCTTAAAATAGCTTATAGTGCAACTTATTCTCCAATTTTATTTAAAGTATAATTTGTTTTCTTCTGTCTTTTCTCTCTTCTGTCTTATTTTCAGAGTCTCTATGGTAATTAATTAAGAGGCAGTAATCTGGATGGCAACTTAGATACCAACCTTCACGAGCAGCATTTTCCCCCATAGATTAAACACAAACTATTTTTTTGTAGGTCTCAGAGTTTGAAAGAAATAAGATCCCTGTAGCACAGGGTAAATTTTGAACAAAACATACAGTTTTCTGTTGCATATATCTATGAACCAGCTTCAGAGTCAAACCTCTGTGCTGAATTAGGGCATGGGTTTGACTCACAGGTATTGGCATTGTTGCTGCTATTCACTACAGCTTCATAACTACATGGCTTTGAGGACAAATTCTACTTCTCATGTGTTTTATGTGTGTATGACAAGTGAAAACCTGGTCCCTTTTAGGAGACATGCTGGCTAGATTTGGAATTAATTCAAATACTCTCCAGGAATCATGTATTAATGTAATACTTTCATATATATATATGATGTTGCAATTACATTGAAAATATTAGGGCAATATTTTAAATTACTTCTGAAAATATAAACACTTTGCCAACTTTTTGTGCATTAAAAACTTGTCTAATCACCAAAACTTGTGATGGTGGTGTTTGTTTTAAATCATGTTACCTAAAGCCTTGAGCTTTTGCATATCAGCCTTGTGAAGCCTTGTTTGCACATTGTTTGATTTAGTCCTTCCCTAGGGAAGTTTGAAGAGTTAGTTAGCATTACTAGAGTATGTGCTCGTTTGTTAAGTTTTAAAAGTTTTAGGTTTTCTATTGAGATCTCCTGTGAGCTTATCTTTCAGCTCAGCATTGCTAACTTGCTGTGGCCTGATCAGTAACATTTCACTCTTAAGTATTTGTTCACCTTCATTTTTTGTTTTCACTGAACTGCATGGAAACTGCCTTGTTAATGTTTTTTTGGTTTTGTTTTTGTTTTTTTTTTTTTTTCACCATATAGAAAATTTGAATCTTGCAGTAAGATAAAGAGCAGGAACCCTTCCCACAGTATATTTTGAGGCCTTTCAGATATATCTGAATTTGCATTCAGAGCACTTTATTGGTGAAAGATGAAGGTTAAATTAACAATGCTGTGTCATCAAAGAATGCCATCAATGGGTGGCCCACAGTGGTATGAAGCTTGGCTGTTTAAGGTGATTGGGAAGCCAGAGGATGTTGCTTCTACTTAACTTTTTTTGAGTTGTTTAATTTAAGATTGTAACCTATTACTGACATTGAAATTTGTTCTTCTTCAGAACTAGTTGATGGACTTTAATAGAAATGTGCCTTTGTTCTGATTTATTCTTTGTGCTGCCACATTAAGCATAGGTGTCAGCTGTGTGAGGCATTTGTGTATGGCTCTTTTTTTTTTTTAATAGGGGTAGAGTTGAAGTTTGAGTAGGGAGCAATAAGAAAGACTTGCAATGGGAGTCATCTCTTGGCCATGTCTGAGCCCACAGTAACTGCAATGTGTGTGTGTGTCTGGCTACAAGGTCTGCAAAACCAAAACTGAGGAAAGCAAATTTGTGAAATCAAGAATTAGATCTTGCCACAATTCTATCAAACTAAATTAGAGAGGCAATTCGAGCATCTTGTCCTTTTTTTTCTCCTCCTCCTCCATGTTAATTTTAATGGTATGGTTAGAGTATGTCATTATATAGTTTCAGTTCAGCTTTTGTTATGAACTCTACCACACCAGTTTTAATAGTGTCACTGTGTCATGACACAGCTATTAACTTGCAAATAAATGTGGATAGGTGGTTAATAAGCATGTTTCATTTTTTCAGCTTGCAGCAGCAGTAAGCAGTATTTTAGCTATGTTGGAAGTTCTTTCATTTTTTGACCAGAATGAGAGGAAAACTTTATCTCAACCTAAAGACAGTCTTGTTCATTTTTGTATACTTACAGTTCCTCCACAGTAAGTCTTATCATTTATTGAAATTTTTGCAAGTGATTCAGTGCAAGAAATTTTTGAGAAGTATTTCAGCAGCTACACTCATAGCCTGTTTTCAATGTGAAGGGAAAATTATATCCAAATGTCATTACCTTTTTGACATGTGTTATCTTCAGGATAGCATGATCATATGTCATCTTGGTGGAAGCACCCTTTTCACACTGTTTCTTGCTGAATTTTCTACTGTCTCCTTTAAACATGCACGTTAGTATTATGATATTTTTTCTAAATTTGCATTTCTAAAGTAGAGTTGATGTCTTGTTGGTTGTACACTGCAAACTGACTTTCAAATTGATGTCTGGGGTGCCCTCTTTTGAAATCTAACTATCTTCTCTGAAGTATGAGGTAACAAAATTTAAAAGGAAGTAATGAAAAAAATTCCAAGTGTGTGAAGAAGGGAAATACAACTGTGGTTTCTGTCCTATGTGAGCAGAATTCACCAGTGAGTGGTTCCAAGGCAGTTTGGGTTTGTTTGGTTTTGGTTTTATTAAAAAAAAAAAAAAAAAAGTAAAGCAAACACCAAAACTACCAAAAACCCAAACCAGAACAAGTTTTTGTACATCTCTTTTCAGGTGGAGATATTGAGTGTGTTGTAGTCATGCTGGAGTTCAGATTTCTGAGTAAAAATAGTATCCTTTGCTAGCTTGTATTGTACTTGAGGTAGACTTATCGAAGATACTAATTTTGATGGTACATTATAATCCCTTTTTTCTACTTCCCTTCTACAAATTCCTTCATATGCCATAGACACCTTCCTCTTTTGACTGTTGTGTATGGATGGAGGTTGTTTGGAGTTTTGGCTTGTTTTTTTTTCTTTTCTTTTCTTAGTGTTTTTTTTTCTTTTCTCCTTTCATTTTTTCTTTTAAACAAGAGACTGGTCTTCCAGCTCTGGTGGTACATTCTGCAAGGTCTGCATAATGATCCTGATCTTGGTAATTAATACTCATGTTGCTTTGGATGAGGTATTTAATTCTCTAATTAAAAATAGCAGTGAGTGGTGGCTTCAATGCTTGGCATATTTATTAAAGTTCCTTTGTTGCAATAGGGATTTTAAGTCTTTGAAGCTTTTGTATATGTAAAGCTATTTTGTTTTCTTTCTATACAGTTAATTATAAATCATGGCCCAGACCTGAGTTAAATGAATGGAAATAGGTTGCTATGCCACAATAAGAACCTGTTTTCAAGCAGGGTCTTTATTAGTGTGTCAATAACAAGAGTTAACTCTATGAACACGATCTATGAATTTTATTAATTCAGTTCTTCCTGTTGGTCTTCATATTTCTCTCCTTTCTTAAAATAAAAGATAGCTATCTTAATTGTATTGTTAGAATATTTTCTTAAGAGTGAATCACTGGAAGATATCATAGTAGGAAAAAGAAGACCTAAAGAACATTTTTTATCTTCTTTGTTTTTCTAATAGCAAGCTTTTCTTTTAGCTAACAATTATTGCTCTGAAGACAGTTCTTGCATAAACATATTAAGTCTTCTACTTTGATTGATAATTATGACACCAAATTTTCTTCATAAATAGGAATATTGCTAATGAATTTAACATAGGACGAAGTCTTAACAAAGGACTGAGGAAAAAAATACTAAATTTCAGAAAATGTCAATGAAAATCAAATTTTGGATTTTGGAACTGGACAAAACAGCATTGATCAGCCTGATCTGCTGCACTGCACCATGGAGGTGGAAGTGAAAACACTTACAAATCCCTCCTCCTGGGCAATGCTGTGTGCCTTGTCCTGTGGTGGTGTCCCCTGCCTGCCCAGAGTTGTATTCATTTGTCCGTCACCATCTTTAGTTGCTTGAAATGCTCCTACACCTCTGACCCCTTACACAAACAGGTAAATAACAGTCTGGGTTTAAGTTCAGCTTTCTGTAAGGAGTGAAATTCGGGGAGGAGATGCGGTCACATCCAGTCTTTTCCTCCCCAGTCCCAGGTTTCTTTGGCAGGAACCCCAGTTAGCTGACACTGCATCCACCAGAAGGGTTCTTTGGGGGTGCACTAACATCTAAATGTAGGATTTAACTTAGTGCAGGTTTGTATAAGCTAAAACACAGTGTAATTGGTGCTCGTGGCCATGCTGGACAACTGCTCTGAACCCAGAGAAGACCTCAAAGTTACCAGCATTTTCAAAATTATGTTACTGTGGCTATTTTATTGGCATGTTTGCTTGAAGTCCTGATGCTTGGACACAGGAGTGTATACTGGAGTATATATATTCCTTTCTCAGAAGTCTTCAGCCATCAATCCTCATAAACAAAGAGTGGCTTGAGAGGGGCAAAGGGGACAACAGGCGGTGAATCAGGTCCAAATGTTTGTGTTGAAACTGCACCACTGGTAGGGCCTGGCTTTCAGTTTTCTGTGTGATTTTTGCTGTCATTTTTTTGACCAGCCTTTGGATGCTCCAATCCACTTAATAGAAAACCAAAAACACTGCAATGCAAAGCTGCTGCCGGTTCAACCAGTAGCAGTTTGTCTCTGAGAAATTCTGATTTCAGTGTACTGAGGGTGTAAAACCTCCAGGGAGCATTTCTGAAGTATTACTTAGTTATGCATGCACGTGCATCTCGGTGTTTATCTCAAGGCAAGGTGTTGAACAGCCAGCAGAACTCGTGTGTTTGCTCTTGGTTGTGCTCTGAAGCAAGTCCCGAAGCAGAGGGCAGCAGCAACATTTCATGTGGCTCTTCAGGACGTATTTCTGCCAGGAATTTCCAATTTGTGAAATTTGTGGCTGGAGCAAAAATACAAATAGGAGAGTGATGGGTCAGAACAACAAGGTAGACACAAGGAGATGATATTTAAACACTTAGCATGAATAGGGAAAGTGTGTGTGGGTGAACAGGTTGCTGTTTGAGAAGAAATAGAAAAACAGCAAGTCATGCAGCAAGTTAAGTGGGTTTTGTACATTCTGTAGAACAGCAGTGCTCAGTGCTGGGGGATAGCAATCAGGAGCATTTTAATTGATGCACAGTGAGGTTACAGTGTAGCATGGGCATATCGAACTTTTTTGTTGTTTTTGTTCTTCCATAATATTTTTAAAAGGGAAAGGGTGGAGAGAGAGTGTCCTCATCTGACATTGCTACACTATCAGATCCACTTCAGGAAAGTGTTACCTTGTGGTAGTTCACTGGTGTTTGTTTAGGCTGGAGCTGCACCCTGTGCCTGCAGCTCTGGCTGGGGAAGAATTGTGTTGGGAGCACAATGGCATAACAATGGCTTTTTGCTAACAATGCTTTCTTAATTGGTAAATAATTATCATTCCAGCTGTTATTGGCTTTCCTTTTCCTTCCCCTACATCCTTCTCTCCTTAACCCTTCCTCCTCCATAATTTCTAAAATACCCAGGTCATTATATGGTTTCTCTTTTTGTTTCCATATGATGTTGTCATCTGCCACTTGGGTGGGACTGATGGCTTCAGGATGAGCAGAAAAGAGCACCAGTCTCTGGAATATCTAATTTTCTTAAATGAAATATCTGTACCTTTCTAGAAAAGGTGTGTGTGTGTTTGGGGGTTAAATAAATTGAGGGGGTTTGTTACTGTCAAACTCCTGGGAAATTAAATGGCACGACAGGCGAGTTGTTGATGTGTCAGCCTTTTGCACGTGGATTGCGTTGCTTTCATCAGGTGCCACACTACAAGATGAGGAAGACAAAGAGTATTTTTGCATTTGGACATTTTTTTAAGGATGAATATTTATGACCTATATAATCCTGTTGTACACCGGTATGGTTCTCCCCACGCTTGGGATTAGACGGTCTGCAGACTGCTAAAGAATCAAAGTACGTCTGTCTCAGACATGGTTTGTCTGTTATAAAGGCTGGACCCTTGTCATTTCCATAGCTGTTGACTATCAGTATACTGATATATTCGAAAATAAAGCCGATGGCAGCAGTGGAGTGGATTTATTTTTGTTCAGTCTCTAATCCTGCCAGAAGATAATTTAGTGTTTATTTGTGTTTAGAAATTTCATATTTATAACCATTTTCTTACTGGCTTTAATAACATAATATTTTAATATATTTAGAGATAAACACCTTAATATATGTCTTGTTATGCATTATTATTTTATCTGTTTTCTTATCATTCTTTTCTTCTTGAATTCTTACTTAGTTTTCCCGGTTTTAAATAATTCTCTTTCCGAGTAGGCTTGATTTCTTTGCAGGATCCTGAGACATGACCATTTTTGGCCTTATTCACAAGTAAACTGTTGATACTTCAGACCTGCTTAAAGAGGGGTTGTACAGTTAATTGTGAAGGATGTTTATTTTAAAGGCTAGGACACCAGAGTATGCTGCTGTGAACTGCTGGGCTGAGGTGAAAGAGAAGATTAAAGAGGAAGCGAAGTTTATTAATAGAGGCCTGGATGACAATGGCTTTGCAGTGTGCAGGAGTTGCCTTTTACTACGAGACTGACTGGTTAAAAGAAATGAAAGAGCATTTGAGATGAGAAATACAGCAGAGAAAGTCATACAAGTCAATAATAAACAAAGCACTGCACATTCTGTTACCCTTTTGTGGTTTTTCCCTTTTCTCCATCATGCCCTTAATTAAAAAAAAAAAAAAGAGTTTTCCTAAAATGTATTTTTCTGAAATATTTAGGTTGAAAGATATGAAATTGGCTTATAATTTTAGGGGACTATGAGTAGCTTTCTGATGCTGTTATAAATATATAGACTAATTATAAATAATTATGGTAAACGGTTTGTATTCATATTCAAGAGCTTTCTTGAACAAAGTGACAGAAGCATTGCATAGCCTCTTGAAATTGTCATGTCAGGGTAGTTGTCTTGGCAGTTCAAAAGCATTGGAAAATTGCATGAGGGGCAGGAAATATTGTTGGCTTTGCTCAACTTTCAGATAGCAAGTCGTGTTTTGTTTGCGCATCAGCTAAAACTGACTAAAGCTTTTGTGCTTACTTGGCAGAACAAGCTGCTTGCCTTTTTTTTTTTTTTTAGGAGTAAAAATTTCTGAATTCTGCTTTTCAGTATCGTTTCATTCAAAATACAACTTTGAAGCTGTTTATATTTACTTTTAGTGGTGTTATGTGTTATAGCGGGCAAGTATTTAGTCATCAGATATGTTTTCTTTCCCCGGTGTGAAAATCTGCTCAGCTTCTTTGCTGCTTTAAAACTCAGTGTGTCATTTGGACTTCAAAGGCTCAAGCTTGAAATTCTAATATATTACATTCCTTCTACTTAAAATTTCTGTTTCACCACTTTCATAAAATCAAGTGGAGTACAAATACAAACCAAGTATTTGTCAGATTAAGATGTCAGAGGAGAGGAGTTATTCTGAGTTTTAAACCAAGTTGTTTTTTTTTTTCCCAGATCTCACTTTAAAGCAGATAGTTGCAGAATTTGTTATAAATGGGGCTAGGAAAAAGATTACAAATGATAGATTATGCCAAACAGAATTATTAAATAAGTGTTATCTTAAACAATGTATGCATGGAAAGTAGAGGATATTGGGGATACCGACAAGCAATGGAGATAATTTGTGTAAATGTTTTGGATCTGGTCACTCTTAGGAAGCTAATCCCAGGGTAAACTGTTAAGCAGGGCAGCAGATTGGGCAGCGTTTGCAGATGATACGAATTAATAGCAGATAGGAAGTGTTGAAGAGCTTAATTGGCAGCCTGAGCTGGAGAAGAGCACTGGGAGTAGCCTTGGTCCATGGAGTCACTGAAACAGAACAAGGAGTGCACAGTGACCTGGCAAATTCTGCTGAGAAAATGAATAGTTGTATCCTTTCAAGTCATGGGACAATTTCAGGATGCTTCCCAAAGGTTGTAATCGCTAATGAATCGAGCAACACTCGGATAGTAATTTACTGGAGACAGTTGCTGAGGACTGCACTCTATAAAAAGCAAGTGGGATATGATATATTTGTGGGGAAATGAAAGTAAAATGTAGGGATGTCACTACAGAGGTTTTGCAAGGAGCAATCAAAGATGTAAAACAAAATTAAATAAATATAAAAAAAATATACCAGGCCAAATTACTAAGTATTTAGTGCCCACTAAAGGCAACACCGACCTTCCACATGATTTCACTCGGCATATGGAATACAGCTGGGTTCTGGTTAGTTTTGCTAACTGCATCTGAGGCAGTCAGGTGTTCATCAGGAAGGTATAAAACCCACTGTGTTCTCTCAGTACAGAAGACTGAAAGCAGCTTGTTTGTCTCCTGAAGTGGCAGAACTGTTTAGAGCTGAGAACAGATTTTGATTGGCATTTCGCATGACAGGGGAAAGCAGCAGAATATATGTGGGGGCAAAGTGCAGTAGGTGCTGCTGCTGCTTTGTGGAACAGGAAGAGAACACTGAAAGTGAGGCAGTAAAGTTGACTCAGCAATTCAGAAGATAAGCTGCTTGTAAGGTGGCCTTAGTACAAACAAAGCTGGTTGTGCTTACTTTGGAAATGAAGCTTTTGTTAGGTAAAAATTATATCTGACATACTTTTGACTATTTTGCAGAGTTAAGTCTTTTTTTTTTTTTCTAATTAGTGACTGAGATGTTGAGAAATATTCAAATTACATTATTCATGTATGTATGTAAATGAAAGAATATTTACCCATGGTTAATTTGAATATGAATTTGAATATGAAAGGGTTATGACAGTCGGTTTCCATAGTCAGTTTTAGCTTCAATGTGCATGTTATGTATTAAAGGGAGAAGGCATTTTTTTAGCTGTTTTATCATAGCCTTTTCAGCACTGCTTTTATCTGAAAGACTTTTAACTGGCATGCCAGACTTTCAGGATGTTAAATGCTATTAAAAAAAAAAGAAAAAAAGAAAAAAAAGAAAAAAAAGTGCTTTTTTAAGTCCTAAAAGTCCATTTCAAAAGTTTCAGTTGAAAGAAATGGACTGAAGCTTGAAATCAGGCTGGACTATTAAAGTTACCATTTGGAATATCTTGTCCACTAATGCAGTAGATGTTGTTCCTTGTTTAGTGAGCCTTTTATTTCTAAAGCTGTTCCTAAAGACTATTGTATCAAAAATAATAGCTTTGTTCACTAAATTATAAATTATTTGAAGCAATAACTATCAAATTGCAATTGGGAGAAGTTCCATAACAGGTCTTCAAGGCATCACCCTGATGCAGTTAATAACAATCGAGCTTGTTGATGCAACTTCTTTCCCATTTCAGCCATAATTTTCTCATTATGTTTGTATTACGTCTGTGTTGAACCTTCATCTTTTAAGAGACTTTAATTCACGTGCTGTTGTTTCTTTTCCCAGATCGTTTCTCCCAGTAAGTGACTGTGAGAATGAATGGACACATATCAAACACCCCTCCTGGTGGATATGGAAGCTATTTTCCCCAAATGAAGTAAGGTTATGCCTTTGATTTTCCTTTTATGGACCAAAAAAAAAAATGGAGTTGTATTTTCTTCTTTGAGCTTTCGTTTCAGACAGAGCTATAATTATTAGATCACACTGGAATTATACACAGTTTCTGTAAAAGAGTGTGCAGCTTCCAAACCCTGGAACCAAATGGACAGATATCATCTGACTGATTTTTGTATTAGTGTAAGGATAAAGCTGTATTACTGAATAGACTCATCTGGAACAGAAAACCAAATTGCTGTAGCCGTAACATGCTTACTGTGTCACTTAGAGAGGTCTCTGTGTGCCTGAGATGTTTAAGGGTTAGCTCTGAGTGAATGCATTTTTATGCATAAAAGATGAGGCCGCCTTTTCCATCTGTGAGCAAATGCTGTTTCCCAGTAAACAGAACCCAGCAACTGTTACCTGCAAGTGTTATCTTGCCTAAGATAAGAGGGTGATCCCTGTATCAGGAGCATGGCATTAGGCTAATGAGAATTTACCTGTCTGATGCCAAAAGAACATGTATTCCTATATGGAGCCTGACATCTGTGCTATCCTTTGCTTCTCATATTGTTGTCCCTTTAGGGTGAGCTCATATATGACTCATTCTTGTTGTTACACTAGAAGGAAGTCGTCTTGCCTTTTCATTTGTTGTAGACAGTTATAGTTATTTTAAGTCTTACGTTAAAAAACAGTTAAAATTGTTAAAAGCAATCAACACTTGTGTATGCAGGAAAAAAACCCCAAATCCTACCCAAGTCTTTGGCGTAGTCATTATTATTATTATCATCATTATTGTTGTTAATGTTGTTATTATCATTATTTAGTGATTTTGGTTACTTACATTATGGTGGTGTCTATGTGTGTACCACACCTCAATTGTGCATGATATTGTATTAATGCAGTAAAAAAGGGGTCAGAAAAGCTTGCAGCCTAAGTGAAACATTCCTCATTGTACAGAGCAAATATTCCATACTGTTACCTCTGTTACTAATGTTGGAGGCATGTGTAGTCCTACACAAGGAGAGGGTTTTTTTCAGTCCTCTTTGTGTGTGCCAAATACACCTATACGGAATTTAATCAGAAATGCTTTCTTTCAGTGGCTATGGCTCTCCAACATTTGCTCAGGGAGAGAGGGAGCAGAACTCAAGAACAAGCGCGAAAGCTCTTTATGGTAAGACAGCAAAACTCTCTGAACTTCTGTGCTAAATTGTTGCTTGAATATTGATTGTGATGTCGTGGTGGAAATATTTTACACACATTAATCTGAAGGTGTATGTACACACACATAGGTGTCTATGTCAACTAAATTAAATAAGAAAGTGATTTTATGCCTACTAAAACAAAATAAGATAACTAGAAAATAGTTTTACAGTTTACTAAGCAGAGAAGTCCCCCCTGCTCATTTTTAAGGCAGCAATGTGCAAAGCATTTATCACAAAACTAAGAGTGATCCCATAGCTAAGGTATGTACCAAGGAGAAGGCATTCCAGGAGCCTAGCTTGTGCTATAGGTTTGATTCATGACCTGTGCCTTGCCCTGCCTCCCCAAATTTATCCCCTGCTAGCAGAAAAGGGATTTACAATATTATTCTTCTTTGACACAAGGATTTGATGGAAATTAGTTTTGATGTAGCAGATTTGGAGTCCTGTTTGGTGTGCTGTTTTCAAGAGGCTTTGTGACTGTCAGATGTGACATTACAAATGCCTAAACGCTGGTGCACTTACCAACTACAAATGCTGGTATTTGTCTTGGCTCTGTGCACTACTCTGTAGCCTAATGCCAAATCACTGTGGAGGCAGAATGTAGTCGAGTTCCTTGCCAGCCAAATGACACCATTTTCAGGTCATCCTCCTTCACTGTGAATACATCCTGCTGATAGCTGTGCTGGTAATGGAAACAGAAGCAGCAGTGAGGCTGGGAGATGTTCTGCTGTGTAAATCTGTGCCTGTTGTTAAATGCTCTTTTGGAAGTCAGTGCAACTGGTGAGACTGGAAGTAGGAGGTTTGCAATGAGAACCTGGTCCTGTGCAGGACTCCTGACACCTCAACCTGCTCTTCCCTCTTGCATCTGCCACCTCTTCTGCTGGTTAAACTTGGAAACTCAAAGAGCAGTGGCTGATAACTGCAATGTGCCAAATAGTAACTGATCTTTTCTCCTTCCTGTTTGGCTGGGAGTGACCTCAGAGGTTAAGGGAGGGATGGCAGCATGATTTAAAATCTTGGAATTGTTTAGGTTGGAAAAGACCTTGAAGATCATCAAGTCCAACCATTATCCCAGCACTACCACGTCCTCCACTGAACCTTGTCCCTAAGTGCCACATGTACATGTCTTCTAAATACCTCCAGGGATGGTGACCCAACCATTTCCCTGGGCAGCCTGTTCCACTGCTTGGCAACCCTTTTGGTGAAAACATTTTTTCCTAAATATCCAATCTAAACATGATGTTGCATGTGAATCGTTCTGAGTTTAAATTTACTATTTTTTAGTGGTGTGCTACAAAAGTCAGTCACTTCACATAGTGCTGAAGGCAGGAACTGCAACTGAGGAAAATTCTGAACTGATCATTTTGAACAGTGATTTCTGCATCCTGTATGGGTTCACTCAACACACTGATTGCAAGTGTTGACAGAAATAGTAGGTGGTAACAGAAACAAGCAAGAGACTTTGCGGAAAACTCTTAGCAGATTATTTCTTTATGAGATGTTATGAGAGTGTTGTGATTTTCTTCTTCATTTGAAGTCATCATCATAATTTTTCAAAAGTACATGTAGCAGTATCAGTGTCTTAACCACGTCCTTTAATCTTTGCGGGCTTTTAAAATAATATCTCTCTGACCTTTTTCATATCAGAAGTGATGGGATAGTCATATATCAGTAGAAGATGGGGACAAGTGAGTAAATGTGATGTATAACGGTAATCAGCCTTTTACTTCCAAATTACTTAATTGAATTCAGGTAGTAATTGAAAATGCTTGCCATGTAACTGCTGTGTCGGTGGCTCCTGTAAAATTAATTGTTGATCTTATTTCTCTTCTGTTGCTGGTAGATGTATAACAAAAGTGTAGCTGCAGTTGCCAGGAACTGAATGAAGTAGAAGACTCAAGTTATACCGGAGCCCCAAGTGAATACATATTAGCACAGCTTTTAGAGTGGAGTTTGCACATTTTACTGCTTCTGCTCTGTTTTATATACATAAATAATTAGGCTGTCAGTATCACCAAATATATGAACTGGAGAGAACAAGGAAAACACCGAAAACCTTTCTCAAATTCAGGGCGATTATATTTTTATCTAATTTTTAGCAACTAATTTACTATTCTGCTGCATCCCACATTTGCCTCTTCTTCCTTTGTGGTGTTAAGGCTTTTTGTGCATGCTGTCCCAGGGGGTGGAAAGCAGTTGAGTGATTCTGGAATTGTTAAAATGTGTTAAAAATGCTTGTTATAAAATACGTTATTTATAATTAATAACTAAAATATTTTATTTTAGAGGCATGAGACTGAAATCCTATAAAGCAGATTGGAGGCATCTTAGCTTTCTTTTTATATTTTATGTTATGTACATATATATTAAATGTATGTATTTTATGTGAATAAAGCTTATATGTTTAATAGATTCACTGGTACTATATTGGAAAACATAATTTTACTGCAAAATAAAATGGAGTATGTTTTTTTGCTTTGATAAAATGTGACAATGTGACGTTAGCAGCAAACTTTGTCCATGACTAACTTCTTTTCTTGGAAGACTTTGGAGTCTCATTTGGACTAAGCTGCCTATCCATAGGTATCAAAAAATGAGGATGGTACATAATTGACCATTAGATCTTGAAGTCAATTTCTTGCAAGCGCTGTGAAGACTAAATTAAAATAATAATAATAATTTTTATTATTACTACTTATTATTACTACTACTACTACTTATTATTGTTGTTGTTGTTATTATTACTATTATTATTATTGTACATGTTTATGTATATATATACTCACAGGCATGTTTATGTCCTGAAGTTTGTCTCTCAACTCTCAGTGCTGAGGTGATTCATGATTGTTTAGGTTGGCCACGGTGTTATGGGAAATAAGGCTGGGATTTTACTGGTGTTTCTGACAGTTCAGTTAAAAACTAGACCAGAGCCATCACTGTCTCTGATGGGGCTATCTGATAGCAAAAACTTCCTTGGAATTGCCTTTTTTCCTGTGTCAAATGATCCCTTTGTTTTCACTTACTTCCTTCCTGAAATGAACTGTTTTCTATTTGCACAATAAATCTCCCTCTGAGCTGGGAGGGAAGGTGTTCTCTGCACATTCTTATGGGGCTTATTTCATCATTTACTTCCTGATCTTTCCATCTGAAATGGGTTTTGGCTTGTACTGTCATCTGTTGTTCTAGCATTGGCTTCTCCATCTGTCTTCAGCAGCTCTGCTTTGTGGGGAGAAGTTGCAGCATCATTTCAGGGCTGTGATGGGGGTTTGCCAGCGAGTGTGACACAGTGTGGAGCAGCCTCATTCCCCAGGAAGAGAGAGCCAGTGGCTCACTCCAAATTGTTAGATTATTTTACAGCACAGAATTGAAAGATGCTGCTAAAATTGTCTTCACACCGCATCAGAAAAGACCGAGTGTGTTATACACTGTTTATATTCTCATAGCTGTGATTAGGTGCTAGAAGTGAAATTGCCTGTTACTTTTGCATTGTTCAAATACCTCATTCAGAGCAAGAACTGTAGTGTAACAAATTCAAGGGAATCACAAGCAGATCATAGACGAGTCCTTTGAAAGAAGTTAGCCATGTAACATGCTTGTATTGTTTAATAGTCAAATGAATTAAATTGACAATTGACTTCTAAACAATGCACTTTCTTTGACAGCTAGTTCTACGCAGCCATCATGTCATAAATCTCTGAAAGTGACAGTGTTTGCTCCTCTGAAAATGAGACTTGTTTTGAACTCAAGTTTTGACCTTTCTCCCCGGATGTTCAAGTCGTGTCTCCTGCACTTTGCTCTATCTCACGCTGAGTTTTTCCAGCTGCTGCAGTACATTCTTAAAGGGCTGCCAACAATCAGTCCAACACAAGATACGTGGTGGTAAACTAAGTATTGGGCTTTTCTACTTGATGATGTGTTGTAATAATTTACTTCTGGATTCTTAGGACAGCTTGTGAGGGAGACTGATTCAGTGTCCATGTGGATTGCCATCAGATTTCAGAGCTGTGTCTCTTTGTACACTGCACAGACAATTTCCAGTTGGGCTATGGAAGGGGAAGATATGGAAGGGTACAGAAGGGTAAAGGAAAGGAAGAAGATCTACCTTTACCCTTCTTTGTATTATCATAACCATAGCATCGATAACATTTATTACATCTTACCTGTGCAAATGTTTGTAAGACACTGGTAGAAGTCTAGGCATCAATATTCCTCACTTGCCTTTTAGGAACTGAAAATTTATTGTGCCTAAATATAGCCCTAGCCAGCACTACCCATGCTTCAGGTCATGTTAAGACACAGCCTGAGATCTTTTCCTTCTGGTAAGAATTTTCCTTACCTAGATAAAGACTTCGATTTTTCTCCCTGTGGTCTTCTGGACAGTGGCACAGAGCCAGGCTATGGTAGAGTTTATTAAGCAATTTTGTAATTTACCATATTGCTGCACCCCCTTCCAGTTGGAAAATGGGTGAGACAGGACTCTAGCTATGCCAAGGTCTGTTCATAGCTCTGCCTCAATGGACCCTGGATAGTACTGTTGTTTTTGTCTGAAACTGTGGAATAGTTGTCTTTCCAAAGTATGAAATGATCCTTCACAGAAATAACTGTGAGAGCTCAAGAGTTCTTGGTGTAGTGGGAATAAGGACCGGAATGAGTGATGGCAATCTTCAGTCCTATTTATCTGTGCCATGTTCTGTGTAGTGGTATTTTTGACTTGGCTAAAAGTCTTTGGTTAAGAAGTTGCATTTTGTTTTCTGGTGTTTTAGATGCTTTCAAAAATGATCTAAAATCAGTACCTTTTAACATGTTTTTGAAAGCAGAAACATGGTCTGTTCCTGATTGGTGAATTCAGTAATTTCACAGAACATGAATAGCAGTAACATCTATCCCCATTAGACAGTGGCAAAAACACTAGTTTCCGTGGGTCAACATTTCTGTTCCTCTGGAAGTTTTAGTAGCTGGTAGATCTTATATTCAGGACCTATGAGTGAAATGTGGACCTATGTGCCGCTTTTAAGTTTATTGTCATTGTGTTGTGAGAGATTTTATTTTACTCAAATTCCCCTGGGCTGCATTTGCTGTAGATTGTGATTAAGAATTTAATTTAAGTATCTTCTGCCATGATTCATTGATTTTTATTTTTTTTTTCTTTTACCAGAGGGAAAATCCTTTAGGTAAATGGTGTACAACACACCAGCAGGGTTTGAACTAACTGTGGTATTGAGGTTGTGCTGTATTCTGAGTAGTGGATGTAAGAGCTGCAGTAAGTAGAGTATATAGAAAAAAAAAATCAATAGTTTTGGTAGTTTTATTCATCCTTTGATAGTTTTATACATTGTATCTGGAAGTCTCTGTTGCATTTCACTTTAGCTTTAAGACTCTCCCTGTATTTCACTTTAGCTTTAATAGCCTCTTCATGCATGAAGGGACCCGTGAGAGGCTGAGGTTGATTGGGAGGATCAGGAGAGTGAAACAAAACATACAAAACATTATTTTGGTTTTGGTGTCAGGGGTTGACCCCGGCCAGCAACTGAGGACCTACCCATTTGCTTGCTCATTCCCCTTGTCTCCTCCTGTAAACAGACCAATGCCCAGACTGCCTGGGCAAGAAGTTTTTGGAAAGACTACCCACCAGTTTTATTGCTGATCATGACACTATACAGCGTGGTCAGATGGGATCAGCTGTCCCAGATGCGTCCCCTCCCCATCTCTTGTGCACCCCCAGCCCACTTGCTGGGGCAGCAGAGTGAGAAATAGAGAAGGCCTTGACACTGTTCAGCAGCAGCTAACTGTGCAGATAACATCCTTATGTTATCAAGAGTGTTTTGGTCACAGATCCAAAATTAACTCCATCCTAGCAAGACTCCACTACCTTCAGTGCATCTGCAATTTCTGTTGCTTTTTTTTCAATATTAAAGTACGTGTTACTTGCATTTGAAGATAGTGGGATCAATCAGGAGATGTTTCAGAGTTTCTGTAAAAGCAGTCAGATTATTATTGATAGATAATCTGTCAGTTTGATATGTGAAAGAGTTGGGAGATGGAAGCTACATTTTCAGAAGAATGGCAATGGGCAACTCTGTAGGAAAAGAAAAAGAAGCTGTATATGGATGAAAAAGACTGTGAGGGTCATGTGCTCAGATATATCTGACTTGGAAGTGGAAACACAGAAGTGTTGAAGGAAGGAGCAGGCAGTCCCTTATGTCATCGAGATAAAGGAGGACAGAGAACAAGTTTGCAGGCTTATAACAATTTCCCTGGAAGTCCAGGGCAGTGGAGCACATCAGCAGGAGGGGTTGCAAAAGGGTTTGTGCCCTTTCTGATGGCAAGATGAGAGCTTATGGAGGGTTTAGGTAGAATCTGGGACAGGAGCCAGGCACTAGGAGAAAGCAGAGTTTGAGATTTAATTTTGAGCTACCAGCAAAAAACCATGGGACAGGGGACATGTTCTAGACGCCAGTCTTTTCTTATTTCCTTTTCTTTTTGACCTCATCCAAGAATCATAGTGTGTCCTGAGTTGGAAGGAACCCACAAGGGTCACTGAGTCCAACTCCTGGCCCTGCACAGGATACTCCAAGAGTCACACTCACACCATGTGCCTGACAGTGTGATCCAAACACCTCTTGAACTCTGCCAGGTGTGGTGCTGTGACCTTCCCTGGGGAGCCTGTTCCAGTGCCCAGCGGTGTTTTTTTGGGAGAAGGGCCTACAGGATAACAAGAAATGGTGGTTGATGCCCCAAGTTTGTCAGTGTTTAACAGGCATTTGGACAGTGCCCTTAATAACATGCTGTAGCTTCTGGCCAGCCCTGAAGTGGTGAGGCTGTTGGACTGGATGATTCAAATGAAATATTCCGTTCTACTCTAAATGATAACTCAGGTCTCTAGCAGGTTCTCAGACTCATTCTACCCTCATGAAAGAAATAAATTGGTAAATTGGAGTTGATCTCAGTATGGACTGTCAGTTGTTTTGTTTATTGACACAAACACTGATTGACTTTTGTTAACTGGAAATTTTATTGAAGTTCTTGTGACCATTATGTTATAACTAATAACGCAGAACTAGAGGGGCTGTCCTTGGCTCTCAAGTGTAGGCAACCACAGATTTTATTAACATTCAGAAAGCTCTCTCTCTCTTCTATAAACACTGTTGTTCTCAACATGGCATGAAAACCTTTCTGTCATGTGTAATTGAATGTTGTGCTGCTCTGTGGAAGAAGATGTGTTAATCAGTATCACAAATGGTTTTGGAATTCCTGTCTTATCGCAGGACAAAATTTATGTGGAGCAGAATAAGGAATCTCTTGCAACACTTAACTGTCTGCTTTTTAATTCCTTTGGAGCCTCTACATATGCCAGACTTTCTTTCTTTATTTGAAATAACTCCAACTATTATTGTTTGCAGCATTTATAAATCTTACAGTGGATGTAAACTTTCTTACTGTTGTTTAATAGGATAAAAGTTATATTTTTGTTCACCTGAAATAAGATAATAACAGTCAAAACTGAATATTTGATACATTGTTAATTGAAACAAGGGTCTTTTTTTTTTTTTAAAGCATATATTCTTACTGGACAGCATTTAACTAGCATTTACAGTCCATAGCAGAAGACTGTTAACTGATCCCCTTAGAGATGCAAATAATTCTATGGGATTAAACTAGATACTGCTTTTTAATCCCCTTGTTTTGTTAGGAACAGATGGACTTTACTTCTTCAGATCATCATCCAAACAAAAAAAGAAAGGTAGCAAATCAGACAGTACTGCTCTACTGACTGGTGTGCATGTGTGTGTGTATGTGTGTGTGTGTCTGTTGTGGTTAAAAAGACAATCAACTAAAAAAAATAATTTAAGTAACATGCTGCAAAAGCAGAAATGGTTGTTACAGTTGGAATCAATGATAATCCTCTGCCTTGGGATTTCAGAACAATGGATAATGAAAGTGAGATATCTGATTTGAAATTTCCACACACCTAGCTGAAAATTCTGATAATCTGTGTTCTTAAATTCGAGTGTTTGCACTGCACACTTCTCTTGCTAAAAGAAACTGAGTAGCTGCTGTGCAGGAGCAGGATGGCTCTGTTGCATGATTGATGTTTTCCACCACGGGAGAGGCTCTTCTTCAAGTCAGTGACCTATTTCAGAAAATGTATTGTTTTTCATGAAAGTTTGTTTTCCTTGAGAAGGGGAGAGATAATGGTATGTTTATAAAAGGTGACAAATGCTTCTACAAGTGATGTCTGAAAACAAGGGCACTGCTGTCTTTGTCAGCACCTGGAATTCCTGTATGAAGGAACCCTGGTCACAGAAGAGAGTTTTGCAGTGTGGCTTTTGTGGTGTCCTCACTGCAGATCTCTGTATGTCACAAACCATGCACTTGGTAATATTTAGCATTTTTTTTTGTTTTGTAAAGAGTAATTTAAGCTTCCTGCCAACAAAATCACGCACTTTTATTTTACCTCAAAGTATTTCAGGTATGATTACATTGATGTATTCTGTATGTAGATCAGGTACTTTGCTTCTGAACAAAATCAAACTGCCTATTTTAATTAAAAATCAGAAATCAAAGAAATTGCCTATTTGCAGAGTTTCCATAGACCTCTCTTGGTCATGTCACCCAGTGACTTTCCCAAAAAAAAAGCTCCTGGTGTTCCAGATCAGACGCTTAAGTGGTTGTAGTGATAAAAAGCCCAAACCTTCCATATGTTGCATTCATTTTTTTTTCCACTTAAGTTGAAAAGTTTTCTTCAACATTCATCTAAATTCATTATTTTGTGGTATGGGTCCATGTTGTGCCTTCATCTTGCTTTTCCCCTTCCCTCCTCTCCTGGTTTAATATTAATCTATTGTATTGAGTAAAAGACAAATGATATTTCTGATTTTGCAGCATTGTGTCTTGCTGAAAAGTATTTCTGCTTAGAGATATTTTGGTGTGTATATGTATATTTCCATGCATATTTCTACATTATTAATTCATCGAATTGAATACTTTATGAAGAAATAAAGGATGAGTCAGGTCTGTTTTGTGTGTGGCTTTGCTGTTTTGCAGATTTAACATAAGTATATGTATATATCAGAAAATACTTTTGCATTCAAGGACACTCAATGCAAATATAGTAAGCCTGATGCTGGTTACTATATTGCTCCTAAAATGGCAACCCAACTATATCCATAATCAGGCTTCCCAACAAAGTGTTTTCAGTCAGAACACTGCTCCCCTCCAGTGTCCTGACTCACTGGGATGAGATAACTGGCTTTTGTTTGCACCCACCAGCCTTCTGTTAACATTGTTGATGTGAGAATGGTCCTTGTGCTGGACTGTGTGGGGGTGGAGGTATTTTCTGTTGAAACACAGAAATTAACCGCAGCTTATCTCCTGTTCTCATGTACACAACTCGTCTAAAGTATCTCTTGAGAAACAGTCAGGGTAAGAAATTAAACGAATAATTATTCTTTCTTTTCCTCCCATCTCTAGAACAAAGGAAGAATTATGCACGAGACAGTGCCAGCAGCATATCCGAAACGTCACAGTATCACGTAGAGGTGAGACGAGCAGTGACACACCAATTACAGCCTTCAGTTACGTGCAGCTTTTTTTTTTTTGCCTGCGTGATTTCTGAGGATACGTGTGCTCGAAGGCACATACATCTTCCAAAATATCCTGCCAGCCCGAGGTCACTTCAGAGTAGATTACAGTGAAATGTCTCAGATTCTACAGCTTTGCCATAATGAGCTGAAATTTTAGATAGAGAAGAATGTAAGCAAAGTTGTGTGTGGTTTGGCAAACGGACAGGACTTCTCAATGGGGTATCAATTCAACGTGTTGTCCTGCCCTGTCTCTGAACCTGGCTCCTTACAAAGATGAGGCGGAGCTGAATAACACCGTGCTGTTGGCAAGGCACACTGGATGATATTTAAAACTAATACTTTGATCAGATATAATCAGCAGAGGTATTAGAATATTCCTCAAGAGCTGAGCATTAACCCCTAAAAGCCTGAGTTAGTCTAATATACAGTAGTTAAATATTCTACCTGCACAGATTCTTCCCCAGTATGAAGTGCAGAGTGTGTACTCACTGTCTTAAGCTGCTTTGCAGAATTACTGTGTGCTGCTGTCAAATTTTATCCAGGAATAAGTATATTTAAAATAGTCTGCAAAGTAAGCCTGAGTGCCTATATGTAGCCTGTTAAGCACTTTTGAATGCAGCACCTCATTTTGTAGTCTTACTTTGACTCAAACTTTCTCCTCCTGCCATCAGGCCAATTGTCATGGGTAAAACCAAGTCTTGCAAATACCATGTATTCTCAGCTCCTTTTTGCTGGGTTTTAAATCAGCTGTAAATTGTGAGATCATATGCAGAAGAGTCTTAATTTCAAGTGCTTCAATCCTATGATCAGCTTGCAAATGAATATGTGTGTTGCTTCTTATTGCCTATTTTTCTTTGGTTTCTTTATAGGAGTTTTGGTCCTGTACTGGCATAGCAATTAGTACTTGTATTTGGAGTCTAAGCATTCCTGTGTGAGCAGCCAGTAGAGAGTTCATTTCACTTCATTTCTTTTAAATATTTTGATTATATGCAGTTTACACCTACCTTCCTCTCTGTAATTACTGAGTGCCATTATCCTGTAATAGAAGAAAGCACAGTTAATTTTATTTATTTATTTATTTTTGAAAGTTATTTAGAACACAGATGTACAGGCATATATTATGCTTGGTTCAGCTTGAATGAGTGTTATCAGATCTTCAATAAGAATGTGAAGCTGGATTTATGCTTGAATAAAATGAAATAATTTATGGGTTTTCTTGCATGGTTGGCATGTTGAAGGAGAAATTACCACCACCATAACGACAGGGAAGCCAGCTGAGGTGATGTTTGGGAAGCAGTGTTTAGTTTCTAGACCATTAATTGAATGTGGAGAATATTCCGAGAACAAAAGTAGTTACTATACTACATTTCTACTATGTTCCACAATAACATGACTGTCCATAAGGTACCCTAGTTAGATGCAAGCCCATCCTGGTTGCCAGCAGCACACTAGCTGGCAGCCCTGGAAGAGGTGAGGACACTCCAGGTCAAGGTGGTGGTGGAGGTGCATCGGCAGCGTGTTTCTGGGAAGCTTCTGCTGGCACCTCCTGAATTCAGCCTGCCAAGAGGGACAGGTTTTCACTCCTCAAGAAAGCTAATTAAAAGTCACGGTTTAATTCCAGCTTTGATACCTGAAAGATGTCAGAATATGCCTTCAAGTCTAACAGCTTAGCACAGTGAGGAAATGACAGAGGATGGCAAACAGCAAGCTAACAAAAATCAGGTGACTTAAGATGGCATTATGGACTAAACAACCTTTCTGATGTCCTATAGGTGGAATCTGTCATACACAAAGGCACTTCTATTCATGAATAATTTGCATTGCTATTTCCTGGCAGTTTGAACACTGACACTCCTGAACAATAGGGAGAATTGCAATCATAATTTCTTTTAAATGTATGTTTCCTTCACTAGCACTTGACCACGTTTGTTCTGGACCGAAAAGAGGCCATGATTACAGTAGACGATGGAATAAGAAAGCTGAAATTGTTGGATGCCAAAGGCAAAGTGTGGACTCAAGATATGATTCTTCAAGTGGATGACAAAGCTGTCAGTTTGGTGGACTTGGAATCAAAGGTAAGATCTGTGAGTGACAGTCTCATTTTCAGAGAGAAAGGAAAAGGGAGCAACAGAAAAATGATGTATGTGGGATTGAGGGCTTTAATTAGCTTATTATCACTTCCCCTTTTTAACTCATGCAGCTTTTCTGAGATCAGGACACTGTATAGTAAGGTGGTGTTTTGTGTTTCCTTTTTTTCTTTTCTTTTCTGGCAGAATGAACTGGAGAATTTTCCTTTAAGCACAATTCAGCATTGCCAAGCTGTGATGAATGCATGCAATTACAATTCAATTCTTGCATTGGTATGTAAAGAACCAACCCAAAACAAGCCTGATTTGCATCTTTTCCAATGTGATGAAATTAAGGTAAGACAATAATGGAGATCTGCTATGACTTATTTGAATAGGGGAGATTTTATGAATTGACAAGTCCAGTGGATAAAGTCAAATGAGCTGATTCATAGAAAACAGTTCTGCACTTTTATTCTTATAAATATGCCATAAGTTTAATGCACTTACAATATCAACACTACTTACAGTATATTGGAAAATGTAGTGTAGTACATATTGCAAGAGAGTGATCTAGTTTGTAAGCTGAATCCTTAGTGCATGTTCAAATACATCCTTACTATAAATACTGGTTCTTGGACTCCATAGCTGTTAATTTAGGTTTCCAAATGTGTAAAGCTCTGAAAAATGTCTATGTTTTGCATTCACACTTCTGAAAAGAACAGTTTAAAATATTTTGAGTTATCTCAAATTTATCTTATAATGTGCAATGACCTCATGTGAGCCCTGAATCTCACCTAGTTTCCCCCCCCTTTTTTTTTTCTCTTTTTGTTGCTGAACTATTAAATGTTCTCTGTATTCTCACCTCTCTTCATCTCTGCTCTGCTGGAGAAGTCATGAAAGGGAAAATAGTACTTGCAGGAGGGGCAAAACAAGGAAAGAGATTTGATTGTCTCTGATTAAAATATTATCTTCAAGTGTAAATTATTTTTTTAGCATATTCTGCAATACCTCTTTATTTCCAGGGTTATAAATTTTAATTTCTGTTAGTTATTCTCTGTAATAGGCATTTCTTTAAATTCAAATGGATGATTTCATGGGGATTTTTTTAATTCCTTTGTAGTAGTTTGTGTCATTGTCTTGAAACAACAGATTGCTAAATCACCCTGTGCAACCGTTTTGAAATTGGTATAATGAGGGTGGTGTGAAGATGACTGGCTAATTATGTGATTTATTGCATAGAATTTGCTGTTTCAATGGGAAGTGGGATCCTGTCAGAAGTTCAGGTGGCGTTCTGTTAAATAATGCAGGGATCCCTTTTAGGGTCTGTTTGGACTCAGCTTCCCAGAATGTAGAGGAGGTCTCTTTTCTTCAGACTTTCATTTTTGAAGTTGTTCCTCTGTATACAAATCTATGTACAAATAAAAATGTAGAGTATATAAGCATGACTTGGAAGTCCAGGATCTCCCCTTTCTTCTGAGGTATTGCTTGAGTCTCTGACCATACCCTGTGGTTTTTTTCCTTACCCATGAATCTCGTCTGGTTTTGAAGGTTTAGGTCTTTCTCCATTGGCTTTTTCCTGCTTTCAATTAGAAGTTACCATGAAGTTACTGCAGGAGCTGCTGCAACAAAAATTAGTTAAAATCAATACTATTTGGGGCATTCAATATTTTCTAAACAAGAAAAATTTTAAATAATAAATATCGAAGGATTAATCGAAGGATTAATGGAATCCTTCTGGGTTTAAGTTCCTCTGATCCCCTAAAGTTTTTTTCTATTAATTCTGTAATCTTAAGGCATCCTTCATAAATATTCTGTAGTGCAATTCATTATAGCCTGAGAAGTCCTTTAATCCAAAATTCAACAAAGTCTTCTGGTCCTAGCAGAAGTTCCAATTACATATTCCTTCCAAGAAGTTACATAGTCTTATGCATTATCAGGGTACTAGGAAAGACACGGTCCTTGCAGAGACACTGACAGATTTGGGCTTTGACAGCCTTTGTAGGAAATTAATTTGTCAGCTGAAGACATGTAACAGAGCATTCTAAATCCTACGAGAAGCCATGACCTATTTAATGCAAGATCTATTAAAATAATGCTTCAGACATGCATCAAAATTTCACTTGTGGGCCGCTGGTGGAGGCATTCTGCAGTTATGGAGGGGCAGGAATCCACAGATTAGGGAATGTTCTGAAAAATTAATCTTCTGTTACATCAAAGAGGAATTGGAACCTATCATTATTTCTGAAAGGGGAATGGTATAATGAGTTACTTTTCTAATTATGCTGCTACTATCTATAAGTAGTTTTGTTGCTTCTATATATAGTAGATTTTGATTTTTTATAGTATAAACAAAATACTCGAGACAACCAAAAATTATATATGCAGAGGGAAACAGCATCTTATGCAATAATGGGTGACATTAGATAATTACAACTGTTCAGACAAATTTAGTATCTAGATTATGTCTAATGATCATGCTTGAGATTGGAGTGGTGACAAAAATACCAACTCCCAGGCTTTATTCTGTTGTTTGTTCTTTTTATGTGTAAAATAATTTGTCCCAGAACTTTTAAGTAAATGTGATTTGATAGGGTATTTTCTAATCTAAAGGTCCTATACAGAAAGTGCATGAGGAAATATTTATTTCCTATATCTGGACACTCTAGACAATACCTGATGGTTTCTGCTTCTGTCTCTTTAGGCTAGCTTTATTCATGAAGATATTGAAAGTGCAATCAGTGACAGCAAAAGTGGGAAGCAAAAGAAGAGGCTTGAAACACTGAGGTAAAAACCTAACTTCTTGACAGTGTATAGAATCAAATAGTGTGACAGCATTCAGAAGCTCTCCAGGTTTGCCTGCTGTATTTTGGTTTTTTTTTTTTTTTTTTGTTTTGTTTTGATTTGGTTTTTTTTAGACTTAATATAATTCCAAAGCCCTATGTAGAGGTCTTGTTTTAATAATTTTCTCATGTTCTCTCAATTTATAGTGTCACTCTTACCTTTCCCGATTCCTCCTTAGTGATGGGAACAGCTGAGATCAAGATCACTTGCCAGAGGATGGCATTGCATGTCTCAGTTCTGCATATGGATCAAGTAGCTCAGAATTTAAATTAAAAACATAAATACCCCATAACTCCAAGTAAATAAGATTATGCTAAAAGGTTTTGGGATCTGAAAATGTTGAAGCAGCAATTGAAGATTGAATAATTTTCCTGCCTGCCTGTTTAATGATGCTGAAGACTTCTTGTTTCCCTGGTAGCAAAAGCTTCTTTGCCAGTTGGAAAATGTGGGGGAAGGAATCTTTTGGGTTCAGAGAAGATTAACACAGAAATGAAAGGTAGCAAACAGAGGCATAAAAACAAGGACAGAAATATATTAGATATTGAATGGTGATGGTAGTAGTTGGAATGTTAGTATATAACTGCATTCTGATAGTATCTCTCAATATTACTTACTTTTGTTTTCAGATAGAGAAGTCTCTGCTGGACAAAAATCATTAAATAAAATTACCACCATTATGTGAATGAGTTTATAACAGTTTTGGCTATCTGCTAAATTCTGATATGCAACTTATGGAATTTTCCTGGAGTAAGGGACAGTGCTATAAAAACAAAGCAAAAACCGAACTATGTCTAGCTTTGTTTGCATTTTTAGAATCAGATAAGCAGACTTGACTCTTTGTGGGACCGTAGCAAACAGTTATAAGCACGAAGAGGGATTCAAACACACTGGATGTGCTGGGAAACTAATGAGGTTTAATTGGGGAAAGAATGTGGGTCAGTACATCTGTTGGGACAAATAATCCGAGGTATCAGTCTCTGAGGGCTGCGAGGCCAAGAGGTCGTGCGTGTGTGGCAGCTTAGTGCTGGTTACTCCCTGTCATGTCCTGTGCCTGCTGGCACTGGGTCACAGAGAGGGACCTTCCTGCCTGACATGACATTGTCGAGTTGCTGCAAGGTTATTAACAAGTGAAAGGGCACTGGAATAAGGAAAGGCAAAGAAAATACTTTGTTCTTGTTGTTCACTGTTGAAAGGCCAAGCAGCATCTGACATTTTATGGTGGCCTTGTTGAATGCCGTGAATGAGATGGGATTATAAAGAGATGAATTTAAGGTGAAGATCTTGCTTTTAAACAGAGGTGTGGAAAAGGGAGATGGGGGGTCTGTATGACAGGAGCTGTTGGGATTTTGTTGTCTCTCGGTATCAAGCTGCAGAATGGCTTCAAAGGCCTCTTTGTGGTATTTAAAATGACAGTAAGAACTGGAAAAGTGGAAAATTGCATGGAAAGTGGAAACATTGATACATTTGTATCAAGGCAGGATGAATAGGTTGCTGTTACAAAAAAGAAAATCATCCAGTAGAGTGGTGTTTGTTGGTAGAGTTTTAAGAAAAAAGGTGGTTGACGACTGGTCAGATTTAGGGACTAAATACTTGTGATGGCTGAAAGGCAACTTCTAATCTTCTAATTTTCTTTCCCACAAAAGGCAAGTCCAGGCAATAGGACTGCATATTGGGGTAAAAATGGCACCTCCCTAACCCAAGCCACTGAGTTTAGCCATGTAATCTGGCATGTCTCATCATGTCCTTTGTCACTGCTGGGGGATGTCTCAGGTGGCAAAAGTTTGCTAACCCCATCATGGAGTGGGTTTCCTGCTGTGTTTAGTGTATTTACACATTGTGGTCTTGAGTAGTGCTTACTTGGCAGGTCTGCAGTAGACGATGTAGGGAACCAAACAAGTGTTCCAGGTAGAGGCCCTGAGGCAGTGGCTCAGCCAGAGGCCTCTGAGATAATGCAGGAATCCACTAAAAGACCTTGGGCAGCCTGGGAAGGAGAGAAAAGAAGCTGCTAATTCCTGTGAAGGAATACCTGTCTTGGGTACCTGCACTTAAAGATAAAAATAAGATAGAGAAAACTGTTTTAGGCTAACAACCACTTATAGAATATATACTGGTATATATGTAGCAATAGCAGTGTGTTATTAAAAGGTTTGAAAGAGGTGTGTAAACTTAAAAAATGTGTGTAACAGTATAAAAAGTAGATCCCTGTGTGCCTTCTTTTCTGTACCATAGAAATCAATGCGCTAAGTGTGATAAAAGTGTGTTAATGTAAACATTGGATGCCTTTTCCCGCCATTTATCCGGGGACGACGAGGACGAAGAATAAAGCCTCAAACTTATAAAGCAGTCAGATTGTCTTTCTTAACAACTAAAATACATCCAAAAAAGTGCCAAGCTGCGTTAGGACAGATTTTTAGGCGTCGGCAAGAAGAGGTCCTTGCGAAGGTCTTCTCTGATTAAGCACTAGAGAAATAGAACGTTTTTCCTTCAAGTGTCACTCGCGGGCTCTCTCCTCTCCCTCTAGAATGATCTCCAAAGCTGACAGTGCCATCCCTCCTCCACCACGGGCACCGGCCCCGGTGCCACCAGGGACCATCACCCAGGTGGACGTGAGGAGCCGCGTGGCAGCGTGGTCGGCGTGGGCTGCTGAGCAGGGCGACTGTGAGTATGGGGTGGCAAACAGTTGTTCTGGGCACTGCGTTTTTGTGCTGCCCGGTGAGAACAAGAATAATTTAGAAAGATCCTCTTTCGTAAAGATCGCAGTAACCGGGTACAGAAAATGGTTGTACAAGGTCAGCCCTCTGCCCTCGCTGAGAGCAGATATGATTATTCTCTCAGTCTGGTTTGAGATGCCCCGAGCCACTGTCCCCTGATCTGGGGAATGAGATCTGACTGTCATAATCTGACTTGTCATTTGCTTTCATTTATCCGTTTTCTGAATGTCTGTTCAGAGCTGCTTTTATTTGTGCTTAGCTGGGTGAGAGTGAGGGCTACTGATTTTAACCTGGGCTTCTTTATGAACATGGTAGCATTCACAGAAAACAGTACTTTTTGAACCTATTGTTATTTCTGAAAGGGAATGGTATAATGAGTTACTTTTCTAATTATGCTGCTACTACCTATAGTAGTTTTGTTGCTTCTATATATAGTAGATTTTGGTTTTTTATAGTATAAACAAAATACTCAAGACAACCAGAAATTATATATGCAGAGGGAAAAAGCAGCTTATGCAATAGTTAGATGTTAACTTTCATAACATCTAATGATGCTCTCTTCAGTAATAGGGAGAGCGTAGGCCACATATTTTGGACAATTAAAGACTATAATCAGGGATTAAAAGGTGACTTGAGCATTATTTATTTATGGCACATATATCTTTGTACCATATCATTTAGCCTGTGTGGCTAAACTGGTTCTTTTTATTTTTTTTAAAGTTATTTTTTAAAGCCTTACCCAAGAAACGCTGTAGCGTTCCTAATCGGTTTGGATTGGTTTTGTTTGGTGGTTGTTGGTGGGTTTTTTACATCTCTAAGGGAAACATATTTTGATCAGATTTCTTTGAAAAAGTTCTTCAGAAAGAGTAAAGTTTCTTCTCTAAAACAGACTGCTAAGGTTAAGGTGAGGTCACATATGGTTTGTTCGTTTGTGTTCTTTTAATAATAGATACTAATTCTACTACTGTAGAATTAGAAGATCTTGAAGTCTTTATTATTTTTGGTTTATTAAATTATATCTGTATCACTTAACAAAGTTGACAACTATGCAAAGAAAACAGCTGAAAATGTTCAGAGCAAACTGAAGTGTTAAGAATTATTTAATCTATGTATCTACAGTATTACATCTATCTTGAGTAATGGCTAACCTGTTCTTCTGCTTGACTTCTCACCTCAGAAAGGTTTCATTAGTTTGTTAAGTGTCATGCCAGACCAGTTGTGGATCTGAGTTCCTGCACTTCCTTTTATTCTACTCATGCAGATCTTTTCTAAAATGCATTTACTGAAATCCCACCTGTTCACAAACACAGTACAGCACTTAGTGTAACTTAAAAATGCAAAACTTAAAATTTCTCAAAACGTTCACCCTTGTTGTTTTTAAACAAAAGTCACTGACTCTGTCCATTGTTATTTGTGAGTACTGGTTCTATCACATCATAACCTCCCATTTCAACTGGCTTTCCTTTTTGCTAATTGCCTTTTACATCAAAATTGTCTCCAAAGTCATGGCTGCACTCTTTCTTGCTTACTTCTGCTGGAGAAGCTTTCAGCATATTTTGCAAAATAGAGTGATTCCTAATTAAGTTGTATTTATAATCTACCACTTTGTGCTGAAATTTTTTGATTTTCAGCTTCTGTGGTTTACTTCATTTATGCAGTTTAATTGACTGAAAGCACAGACTTAACTTCTTTGTGAGACTTATCAGGATCAGGCATTAGGGTACAGGACTTTCAGGTTATGTGGAGTCCTTGCAAAGTTAATGATACAAACAGTTTTGTCCTTCTTTTCTCATAGTTCTATGGTTTAAAGCATAAGCTATATAGAAAATGTTATGTACTAATATACTAATTCCACATATATGGATGTTTTATTCTCTTCTTCCCTCTATTGCAGTTGAAAAGCACAGACAGTACCATGAACAGGAAGAAACAGCAGAGATGATGGCAGCCAGGATTGACAGAGATGTTGTAAGTGAGAAACTACAAATGATGTTGCTTAATGTCTGTTAAATTTTGCAACTCTACTTTGTGAGAAGACTTTTTCCACATAGTAAATTCAGTTCTGGAGAAAAGCTTTCCAGGCAGCCTCTGCTTGTGTGGTAGATCTAAAAATGAATAGGTGGTAGTTCCTTTTTCTTAATTTTGTTCTTTAAACAGAAAAAAAAATGTGGGGGAATGACAACACATTGAATGTGATATTAAGTTTTCTGCTGTAAAGAGGTGGAAATACAAATTGTGATTTTTTGAAGTAGACCAGTTTTAGCAAACTATATAAGGAGTAAAAAATTCCATCAGTTTAGTGGGACTTGGATATGTGTAATACCTGGAAAGTAAACATGATCATTTCTGGAGACAGGTGGACCACGTTTATTTCTAACCTAAAATTTTCTTGCCTATAAGCAACAACACTGGGTGTGTGTGAGATCAAATATTGTCCCATTTGTCAGTTGTAACTTTCTACTTTTCTGCTCTCAGCAACATCAGAGGGTCTTGAGAAAAGCATGTTGGGACCTGCTGAATTGTTGCCAGTGTGTTTTCCCCAGAGTCTTGTTCTCGTCCACTTGCTCTTTGAAATCAATTCTTCAAAGAGTACTTCTCTACAAATAGCTTAATTTGTAGGGAACTTCACCAAATAGCTTAACACTTAGTACTAAAGGACATTATGCAGTTATACCCTTTAGGAAAACGCTGTCCATTCAAATAATTAGAATTTTTTTTCATGTGCTGTGAGAGAGAATGTAATGTGTGAACAAATTGTGTAATTGCAATCTGAACTTAATAATTTTGTTGATCATATTTTAAAAATGTCCAGTGACCTTAGGTTTTAAAAAAAGTAAGATTCTAAATGCTTTACAGGTATGTAAAGCTAAGAACACAATGAATCTAAATATGGAATGTTCTAGCATGAAATTTGTTCCAAGGAAGCTGTTGGTGTGTGTGTGAGGTCTGGATGTTTCAATTTTTGGAGTGCTTCTGCTATATATTCTGTAGAGAAACTGTTGCTTTTCTTCCACAGCAAATTCTGAACCATATTTTGGATGACATAGAGTATTTTGTAACCAAACTTCAAAAAGCTGCTGAAGCGTTTGCTGAACTTTCAAAGAGGAAGAAAACTAAGAAAAGTAAAAAGAAAGGACCTGGAGGTAGGAGTTCTCATTGCAGGCAATTAAGTTTCTCTAAGGATCACTGAAGTAGCTAGCAAATGTGTCTTTGTGTTGCTTTTTTATCAGCGTGGTAATTTTTTTTCACTTTGAGCACATAAATTCCTATGGAGTATATTCTTACAGGGAAACATATAAAAACCACTTGCTTGAAGGCAGTGGGAAGTGACTAAATAGAGATGTGACCACAGAATATGCTCCCTGCTCTGCTTCTGTATGTAGAAAATTCTGTAAGTTGGTAAATTTATTGTGTATGTATGTGTTTACTGTATCTGAAATATTGATAGAAGTTATATACATATAAATGGATATATAAAAATCTCATTTTGTTCACCAGAGGGAGTTCTCACTCTCCGTGCAAAACCACCACCTCCAGATGAATTTGTTGATTGCTTCCAAAAATTCAAGCATGGCTTCAATCTTCTGGTAGGTGACCGCTCATGGATATGTTGGTGTGTGACATGCAATAAGTTTTTTCCTGGGACAGCTAACTATAACCTGATCTTTGTTTTCCCTGCCACTACAGATTAATTTGGGTGTCAGTTTTGCTGCATTTTCTTATGGCTTATTCCACTAGTTTGGAGGGAAAAACTCAAATTATGGTGAAAGATGAAGAGGAAAAGGAAGAATCAGTTACATGATGAATTTGCTTGGTAGTTATTTTTAAGTTTTCTCGGAGGTTTCTACTATTCCAGAGGGTCTGAATGCTTGTGGTTGATGCACCTGAGGGAGCTGCAGAAGGTTATTTTGTCTTTGGGAGTGCATTAATAAAGTTTCCTGCCTAGCCTTCCTGTTGTCTTGACCATGTAGAGAAACCTTCTGGGGCCTTCAGTGCCCTACAGCCACCAGCTGTGCAGAGGTGGTCACACCATCCAGGGAATTGTGAGCCTGAGTCTGCACTGTCTTGACCTCCACTGCTCTTTCAGAAGGAGCAACCCCACAAGTATTCTCTGCAGGAATGCTGATATACCTGGAAATGCAATCTTGTTTGGTCCTTGGCTGGCACACAGAGAGATAGCTCAGCTGAGACTTGACTGGTCTTGGACTTCCACCTTTTCCCTCTCCATCCAGGGCTGATCTGAGGCAAGACCAGGGCTGGCCACCTGTGGCCTAGGTTGGCCTTTGAGCTTTGGGGTGCTGCTCATCAAGTTCCCTACCCAGTGACTAGATGAGCATATTTCTTTTTCAGCACTGTTGAGTTTCTTCTTTTCCTGGTTCTTTTAAAGCCTTTTACTTAGGAAATTTGAGTTTGAATCATAAAAGAATTTCTAGGAACATCTGTTGGGATCACAGCTCTGTTGTGTGTTTGCCAGCATCACCAGCTGTGGCCTTAATTTGCTTTTATTCATCTGTGCCCATCAGACTCTGTGCTTGTTGCCATCATTACCACAGGGCCTTCTGGGCTCAGAACATTCCATCCAACAAATTGCTGCTGCTTTGTAGGTTCTCAGTAAGCAGAGATGCTAATTCAACAGCCTTCCCTGGCATCTCCTCTCAAGTGGGAATCTCCTATTCAAGGGAGGCAGCAAGTGGGACACCTTCAAAGCATTTACTGTCAGATACTGACTGTTCCTTCCAATTGCTGGGGAGGCTGTGCCAGTGGGGAAAACTGGGCTTGTGTTCACTGAGCCAAACCAGTTTTTTTCTTCCTCCTAGGGAATGAATTCTGATTGCTAGGCTCTAAGAGATATTTAGAAATGCTAAGAATATCTATTTTAAAAAAAAAAACCCTTTATCAAGTTCTGTGATTCTGACCTTAAAGGGTTGCTGTTTAGCAGGGGGATGGATGTCTTGGAACATGCTTGTCCTCATCGCTAGTGCTTGTAGTGTCCATTTTTTCCCATTCTTCTGCCTTCTGCATTTAGATTAATTTTTTACCCCAGAACAGTCTGTGCATCCTTGAAATCTTTATCTTCTGTGCAGGAGGAAAGCAGTTCTTGTTTTGGTGCTCAGCAGCATCTAGGACCTGGTTCCTAATGTTGCCCTTGAAGAGTTGTGCTGTAACAGTGCTTTACTTCAGCATCATTGCAGGAGCCACAAAAGCCTCACTTCTACAAAAGTTTCAGTTCCTGGCACTTCATGACAGACATGGAGAACTGTATAAAATGCAGAATTTTGTTTAAGAATAAAAGGAGTAGCTAGAAGAATTTAATCTTTGCCAGTAGAATGGAAACTGTTTTAAAACCCCACGCTGGAAGTTTCTAGAAAATGCCTACCATCTGTCAAAAAACTATGCTGGGAGTAAGTTGTAATGACTGAAGAACAGTGTATAGGAAGTTATTGGAAGTAAAAACACATCCTCCTCCTTCCTTCATTTGGAGGGACATGCTGGAAGGCTAGATGTAAAAGCAGGACAAGGCTAGCCAAAAGCAGTTTGAGGAACAGATGGCAAGATGCAATAAAAGCTACTATAACTTTTTAAAACACATTCAGGCATGCTTCTTATCTCTGGAGCCTACAAGGCCAGTGGGTGATATGTAAATAAAAGAGATCCTCCAGGAAGCTATATCAGTGACTTTTAGTATTTCTTCTGAATTTTTTATATAATATCATTATTGTTTTTTATGTGCATGTTTACTTGCAAAAGCTTTGATATTATTTTTTTTGAAAACCATTTTTTATTGGTGGGGCACAAGAGATTATCAATTTCAAATTGAAGAACTGGTAATGGCTTAAAGGACAGCAAATCTAAATAGCAAATTAAAGGCAGATGGATAGAAACCTTGTTTGAATGGGCACCATTCATCCATCTATTAAAAAACTAAGTCAGCAAACCACACAGTATGTTATCTCACCTCCTTCAAACTGCCTTTCTACCAGAGAAATAGAAGTGGTGAAGGTAATGCTGATAATCTTTAAAGTCATTCCAGGGATCTGAGGCAACCAGATATCTCTGAGATATCTGCACACGGGGAAGAAGCAAACATGCATCTTGCAAAAAACCAAAATAATGTCTTCAGATCCACCTCTTCTGTGATCTTGTTTCTTTGGTTTTCCAAAACATATCCAACAAGGTTGCACAGTTCCTAAAGAAGGTACTGTGAGGTTGAATGTAGCTTCTTAGATACCTGGAGCTTCTTAGATACTTGCTTAGTGAAATAGAAAACAAAATATAGGGCAAAAATATCAGTTCTTGAAGTGTAGTAAATTAACAGTGAAGTCCCACACATGCCTCTGCAGAGGACATGGCTGTCCCACATATTTACAGGTGTTCTGGCAAATGGGGAGCAAAGTCTACAAATGTAGAAATATCTCATAATATCAGATAAAGGGATAGATGAAATTCAGTATTGATTATATGATAGTCATGGACAGGTGAGGAAAAATCTCATATATAGAACAAATCAGAACAAAATGTTGATGTAATAGAGATTCCTGGCAGAAAGTCATCTGTGTTTAATGGAATCAACCAAGAAAATGTTGAAAAACATCAGGGGAAAAAAGACAACAGAAAATTAACAAATAAGGAGCATCACTATGCCGTTATGTTCCCTGGCCTTATTTTGTTGCCAGTATAGCAAAACTGAAGAAGATGCAGGGAGGACAAGAATGCTCAAAGGAATTAGTTTAGTTTGGAAAAGTCCAAACTGAGGAAGAACATAATAAATCTGTAAATGGTAATGAGCATCACTGGAAAACGCGAGGGCAGAAGGGCAGCTCAGTTTTTATTTGGAAAAGAACTTACAGAATACTAATGAGAGTAAGAGGTGTCAAATTTCCAAAGGAGATGCTGCCTCACAAAGCATGTAATTCGGCCGTTTAACTTCTTGTTTTGCACAATAGGTGCTACAATATAGGTGGATTCAAAAACAATTGGATGAATGAGCACTTACACTTCAGACAAAACACTTGGTTTAGGACCTGGGACCTGACCAGGGATGGCCATTATTATGTAAACTATTTATTGTCATAACAGTTAAATGTTTCTTAAAATATATAATTTGTTCCATTCCTTCAGGCTAAGTTGAAGTTCCATATCCAGAATCCCAGTGCAGCTGATCTGGTTCATTTTCTCTTTACCCCACTACAGATGGTAAGCTTTTACAATTTTCTCAGTGTTTTCCTTCAAAACTCGTGTATTTATATGCTCTGTAACCTTTTCAAGGAGCATATCTCAGTATGAGGTTTTCTTTAGGAAATAATTTATATCTGCATATATGCCCATCTATTAAATATATTTATTTAAATATCTTCGGCTTTGTGTTATGCTTTGCCATTATAATTTTTAATTAACAACAAAAAAATGGAGATATTCTGCGTAAGGAAGGAGGAGAGTTGAAAGCGTGTCTGTTTAATTGAATTAGGTGTGGCTTTGATCAGTAAAGCAAAAATAACGTTGCCAAAAGTGGGTCTAAATAAAAAATGGTTGGTGACCAGAACAGCAGCTCTTCAGCAATAAATAGTTTAGTTAATCTGCAGGACATTAAGACACGTTGGCAGCACTGTAGGCACCACGTATTCACAGTAACTTCTGTACTCACAGTGTGTATGTTGTTTGTATCCTTTTAATCCTTGGATTTAGGTGGTGCAGACAACAGGAGGTCCAGAGCTTGCTGGTACAGTACTCAGCCCCCTCTTAACAAAAGATACCATAGACTTCCTTCGATACACTGTCACCAGCGAGGAGGGACAGTTATGGATGTCGTTGGGTGACACGTGGACCAAAGCCAGGTGAGGAAAAGTCTTTGCACGTTTTAGAGAAGATCTCTAAAATCGAGTTTACTGACATGCTCTTAACCAGGTTACTCAGCCCCCCAGTAAATTCAGTATTACTTTGTTAGGCTTTGGACTCTTCAGAACTGCTCTTTAAAGTTTTTAGAAAGGAACTTTCTAAAGTTTAGCTTCACTGGGATTTGGGATCTCAAGGAGAGAGAAAATGCAGACAGATTTTTTTTTTTTGTCTGTGATCCAGAATCTCTTGACATAACCTTTTGCAGTCATTTTTTTTCTGAACTGTCCCTTGCATGTGTCCTGTTGTTTTTCGCCATTATTTTTCCAACACATCCATCTGGACTTCATTAAAAATCAGTTTGAAGAAGCTGCAATAAAAAGATGACAAAATATTAAAGAATAGGATACAGATGTCTATTTTCAATTTCCAATAATTATTAAAAGTTAAAAATTTGCAATATCTTTACTTCTTTTTAAAAGCATCTTAATGCTATAAAAATATTTATAGTTTTAAAACAATATTTATTGACTGAACTGTGCTACATGGGCGTATGTTGCATTTAATGGATGTACTAATATTAGGCTTAGCTGAAAGTTAACTTCTCTATGCATGTGTTGTTTTTGAGGTAAGTATATAGTTTGAAATTAGGTGAACTGAACATGCAAAAGAAAAACCTTAGATTATCAAAGTGCATTTTGACTCTGTAATCTGTGATAGATAAGTACATTTGATAATGATGAAGTATGCTATCACTTGGGCTGGAAATGCATCATGTGTTTTGTGTTTATTCATCCTTGCTTTTAGATTTCAAATTGGAACATAAATGTCTACCAGATGGATTTTTTTTTTTTTATTTAATTAACTGGTTGATTAAAAACTGCAGAGTGTTTTGCTGGTAAGAAAAGCTGCCTGGAAAGCCCAAGAGCATGAAGTGAGAAAAATCATCAGAGCAGGGAGAGGGACACACAGGTCTTTCCCTTGGTCTCACTCTGCTGCAGGATCAGGAATGTCCAAATTTGTCCCTTGGGCCTATCGTTTTGCCTGCTGCTACAAAATGAGCTGGAGATAGGAAGAACAGCTCCTTGTGGTTGCCAGAGAGTTTATCCCGGCAAAGCTTATCCCAGCAAAATGCTTGCCTTTGCCTGCCTCAAGCTCTGCAGGCTCCATAGCAGGCTGGGGGGGGACTGGCAGTGGAAATCGCCTCATGGCATTGGAGCCACGTGCAGGGAAAATGAATCCCTGGGTAAAATAACGAGCTCCTTGTCTTGGGAACTACCCTCATCCATTCATTTAAGCCCATCCTGAAAAAAGGTTAATGGAAAGAGAAATAACTCGTGTTGGGTAGTGAAGAATGAAGCACTTAGAATGTAAGTGATTGACCTGTGCAGATTAGAATTGATGCTCTGCTTGATCTCAGTATCCAGAAGTACACTGGGTTGGAGTGTAGTAGGAGAGGTGAATGATACCACTTGAGGGTTACTGACCTAGCTCAGGCCTGCTAACAGGCCAGGAATTGCTGACTGCTCATGTGACTGGAAGCATTTGTCCCTTAATTTTGAGCAGTGTCAGCAGTGAGCCCGTTAAAAGACTGTAATGTACATTCCCATCCCTGCTTCCATAGTGAAGACAAATTAATTTATATTGCAGGATGGAGATTGCAGTTATGTGTAGTGCAAAGGCAGAGCATGAAAGCATTCATTTAGGTGTTTTGTATTACAACAGAGAATGCTAATGGGACTCTGAAAAGTAGTGCAGTATTTTATAAAGATCAAGCTGGACTGTAAAACAGCAAATGTGATGATAATTCATGTGTCTTGGAGCATGTACAGTTGGGTGGGGTTTTTTTGTCAGTAACAGCTATCTAACTTTTTGGTTTAGGTGTAGCTAAGCCCCCTTAAAGCTTCCATGCTTCATACCTGCTTTCAGGAGTTCTTACAAAGCCATCTGTTTCTTTGAAGTCTTTTGTCTGGTGCTTTCACACAAACAGGGCATAGCAATATTTTTCCCCATCTCACTGTTAAAACAAATCCTAGATTTGTTTTGATTGATTCTTCTAATGCCCATCCTTTGTTACAAGACAGAAGTTTGTTGTATTTTAGCATTGACATGTCCTTAACGGCAGGAGCAATTTCTTTCTGCAGGGCACTGCAGGGAGGGCAGTTGTGGTAAATAAATGTTTTCTGCTGATTTTCTGTGTTCTAGCACAATTCTGCCTCTGCTGTAATCCCAGCCTCTCCGCTATGCTAATAAAAATTCTAAAGCATTTCAGTTTTCAGTAACTTATTTAATCAGTATTTGTATGGCCCTTGATACAGATCTCTGATTTACTTTTCATGCAGAGCTGATTGGCCCAAAGACCATTTTATTCCACCTTATGTCCCCCGTTTCCGAAATGGTTGGGAGCCTCCTTTGCTGAACTTCATGGGAGCTCCAAAGGAGCAAGAACTCAATCATTTGGCTGAGTCTGTGGCAAACGTTGCAGAGCAACAGCGAAAACAAGAGATGAAAAGGATGTCATCTGAGGTAGGTCACTTGGGACAGTGCTCTGTAGATTAGCTGACAGCAACATCAACTGCTTCCTTCATAAGGAAAGCATTCTGTGATACTGTTGGAGGAACTATTCTCTGGCATCTGCTGCATCAGTGCAAGCTCTTTACACTTACATTAAAGTTGTGTGAAACCCTATACCTGTTCAGCCACCAAAAATGCTGTTAGGAAAAATTTAAGGCTTTTGCCTGCTGCTCTCCTTGAACTTGAGAGGACAGTCCAAGCCCCTAAGGTTCAATTTAAGGGCCTCTTCTATCAGATCCCACTGATTTTGATCATATTTACTTCAGGCAGTATTTGAACCAAAGCGCTCTCAAATGTGCTCCACATGCACAGGCATGCAGACTAAAGGAAGTAAAACCCCCCTTTTTTGTGGACTTTTGGACTTAAGCTGCTTCTTCATAAATGTGGAATAGAATATTCCTTTCATTTATCTCTTAATACTTGCTTGCAATACAGTGAAAGTATTCAGAGGTGCTATTGAGGTAATACATACAAGCAATACCTACCCTACTGTAATTTAGGCCTACTTCTGAAAAATAACTGCTGACTAGGACAATTATTGTACAAAACTTTTTTCCAACTTTTTTTTTTTCAAAGGAATGTGGTGAATTTAGCAAAAGTTAGCTTGTTCTATTTAGAGAATGGAAGAATGCACCACCATCTAAAGCCTTCAGAGAAACTAGAGAGCTTTTACTGACCAACTTTATAGCCATCCCCTTTGTTTCTCAACCAAGATTCTATCCCTACTTTTTCCAGTAGAGCTGATCAGAAAATGAACTTTGATTTTTGGGAAAATTTTAAGACTATGTGTGGATTTTCTTGCTTTTTAATTAACAAAAAAGGCCATTGCCTTTTTGAACTTATAAAAATTTTCATTTTGGGAGATTTTTTTTTTTTTAGGAAAACATAAGATTTAGTTTAAATTTTTTATTTATTTTTCTATGCTGATCTCAGTTTAAATCAAGGGTTAGCTAGTCCAAGGTCCCCTGGTAGAATCTGTGACATTGAAGTGCACCTAAGAATTTTCTAGATTCACCCTATAGTTTTTGTCTGTCTTCCTCCAGCATACTTGGAGTACATCTTAGCACAACAATGCTGGATTTTATCCTTATTTTAAACTATATATGGTTTTATCTGCTAGTAAAAATGTCGCATTTAGAAGAATATTGAGGGGAATGATTATTGGCTGTTATGGGATGGTGTTTTCTTGCAGAGCCCAGCAAAAGTTTATCAAAACTGCCTAGTCACAGTAAAACTTTATTTTCATGAAAATCTCAGTCAAAAAAAAAGGTCTGCTAAGCTATAGAGACAAACAAATTTGGTAAAAAGTCTGCCAAGCAAAGGAGGATAACATGGTACAGATCTGATTACTTAAAACACTATTTGGCTTTATGCCTAACAAGATATACAAGAAGAAATGTGCCAAAAGCTGAGTTACTGCCGGTGCTTCACTTTGAGCAAAAAAAGCATTTAGTAAAATTAATGGGTACAACAATGTGAAATGTAGTGTTGCCATTGCTGTTACCCCCTTCCCCAGTCACCTCCCCAGAAAATCTCATCGAACATTTTTTCATTGTTCCCTGCTGCTCTACATTTCCATGCAGATTTTTGTTTATATCGTGCTTCTTCTAAATAACAACAACAGCAATAATAATAACAGCAGTATTGAAACTTTTTCAATAGTACTGAAAAAAGAATTCTGATGATTCTAAGAATTTCACTGATACGTATAATAACCTAAACCAAATTCGAACAGGGAGAATATATTGAGGTATTTTAGTTGCTTGTGTTTCGGGGAGTAGATTTCACTCTTTTTCATGGTGGTGGGGTTGGTTGCATTGGTAGTTGTTTATGCCAAGTTAGTCTCTTTATCTTAACCTTCAAGAGACACACACACACACACATATATATATATATATATCTCCCAGTTCATTGAAGCTATTTGTGTGCCTGGCTCCTGGGATGTCAAGCCTTAGTTTCATGGCTGTCACTGGTTCCTGCAAGGTCTTGGGCAATTGATTTAACCTTGGTACCTTGGCTCCCTGTGCCCATGCCTCCTCAGCACATCCCTAGGGGAAAGAGCACACAGAGCTGCTTAATAGCTGTGAAATGCTGTAGGTACTCAGCTGGAAAAAGCTGCATAAGTGCAAAATTCCATTTGTCTGCAGTAAAAAGACCACCAGAATAATTATTCTTCCTTAATTCTGCAGTAACAGCTTATTTAATGAAGAGTAATGACGGAAAAGTAAGATGAGAATTTAAGTGTTTGTCTCTTGCCACCAATTGGCCTCGTGTCTCAGCGTGGCATTGATCTCCTGAGGACCACGGCTGCCTGTGGAG
Organism: Pipra filicauda; assembly: GCF_003945595.2. Taxonomy (NCBI): domain Eukaryota; kingdom Metazoa; phylum Chordata; class Aves; order Passeriformes; family Pipridae; genus Pipra; species Pipra filicauda. Next base: position 608,725 of record NW_024103485.1, on the reverse strand, counting down.
AGCTGTGCTGTGCTGGGGGTGGAAAAGGGAGTGCGTGGTGCCATCCCCCCTGATGGGCAGGGGCTGCTCTGGCACCGGGAAAAGCACGTTGAGGGTTCCCACTCAGGAGAATCTATCTTTGCCTTTCCATTCCTGAAGCTTAAGATCTAGCCACACGTGCAGCTCCCACTGGAGGGGTTTCAAGGTGGAGTCAGTTCAGCAATGAGGACTTCAAATGGTGGTGGAACAACCACCAGAGAGTCCAGTGAGGCTAGGGCGATGCAAATAATTTGTGTGTGAAGTAAAATGAGCTCCTGCTTCCAGGATGTCTTGTGATGTAAGCTATAAGCTAGATGACACTTTGGATTTTTTTTCAAAGAGGTCTTAATAAGACAGTTTTAAAGAATATTTTATGGTGTGATGAGTTGGTTTGGTTTTAATTTCTTTTCCTAAACCCTCAGTCCCCTGTGCAAGTGTTTCTGAGTGCCAGGTCAGATACCTGGAGGTAGGTTTTTTTGTAGCCACCCAGACAGAGATGAAAAAACCAAAACCAAATAACAACCCACAAGAAAACAAAACAAACAAAAAAACCCACCAACAAATGAGGCTTAGAGATTTGGCAATTGCTCTTGAGTCTCAGCCATTCTAGCTTGGGCAACTGGATGGTGGTTTAAGGAAAAGATACAGAACGAGCAATTTCAATATTATAGTATCCAGAAATAAACTGTTTAGCTTCTTTTTGTTTGGGGGAATGGTGATTAAAATATTTCTTACTTAGAAGCCGACCATCACTGCTGGATTTAAAGTGGGGTCCTTTAAAAAGAATTTCCTAAAGCCTTGAATCTTCTTATATATGTCCTTGTGATAAATTGTAATGTTTTTTCTTAACTAAATTCCTTAATTATACCAACAGCACACTCCCTTTTGCATTTCTTCGTTGACTATAGTCATGTTCAGTGAGAGAGGGACATAAATGAGCCGCTTTATATTAGGATCTTGCAATAGAGTGATAATTTTACTTGTGAGGCTTTATCTCTTGAACAGACATACTGTTGGCTAACCAGAGGTTTCTGGCTTCAAGTGTACACCCAGAACAGAAACTCAAAGCAGTTTTGCAGTGCAGTTTATTTTACAGCTGTTCAGCCATTGTCTGTAAGTTGTGTTGCTGTAGTGACATCCGAGAGATGACATGGACCTTGCCCCGCAGAACTGTTCTTCTAAAGAATATCCACTGCAATATTAATGCAGTGGGATGACACAGGATAGAAATTCTTTTCTTCTTATCCTTTTGATCTCTGTGCTTATGTATTTGAAATGCAGAAGTTATTAACTTTTCATAGCAGAACCACGGGCACCTGAGGATGCGGGAATGCTGACAGGGACCCTGGGGGTGCAGGATTAAGTGAGTGGGCAGCGCCGCTGATGACACTAATCCGCTTTGTGGCTTTGTTTCTCTTTTGTCTTCCAGCCTCCCGGTGTTCCCGACTACCCTCCGTCGGATGGGTATGCATTCAGTAACACAGTTTACAAAAGAGGGCCTCTGCTGGACCAGGGGGCAGCTGTTGCTGCCTTTAAGCAAACTGTTAGCCGACATGTAGATAGGTAACACTGACTCAACGGCGTTCGTGGTGCTGTGGAAAACTGTCCCGACTTTATTGCTGTTTGGGGTGGTGGTGTCTGTAATTACCTCTGGTTCTGTCTGCAGCGGTTCATTATTTCTTTTCAGGGAGTGATTCTGGTTAGCAATGTGTATTCTGCCTTTGCTGCTTCTCTAAGGTGCACCATTAAGATTCTTTTAGTATAATTTCTGCGAAACTACCCTGTTTATCTATGATGTTAAATTGATGCTGCTGTCAAAAATGATATAGTAGAATTCCAACCCAATTTTAATTCTGATTTGCTTCATGTTTTTAAATATACTCTTTGCTCTTTTCAGAACTACAGAGAATGACAAGTCCGCTCTGAGATTCACCTGTCCTTGTTTTGATTGATTGTTTGATTTGCTTAGCTGCTCACTTAGTGCTCCATAGTCTCCTGCTTTTTGTTTTCTGGGCTGGTGTATAAGTACCCATTTTCAGAACAGTGGCTCTTTGTTTCTTCCATTCTTTTTCGAATGTTACAGAAAATGCCCTGAAATGTTTGCGCAGCAACCGGTACCTTTTTGCACATCCTCCCCCCTTCATTTTAGCCTAAAACTGAATAACTTGACAAGATCAAGTGCAGTGATCCTTGGCCTTGTCTGTGGGGAGAATTTCTACCAGCACAAGCTGTGGAAGTAGATCAGTAAAGAACTATTGGAATTGCTCCCCCATGCCAAACCATACTCCATATAAGCCATGTGAACAGTATTGTGGCTTATGTACCGTGGAAGATGTTTAAGCTAAGTTTTTAGGATCAGATTGCTGATCATTAGCTATTGTGATGAAAACCCTTCCATAATTCCTAGTTTTATTTCTACTTTTTAGCAGTGTGCTAAAAGATCCCATTATCAATCTGCATGCATCAAATTCCCATGTGGTGTGCAGGTTGAAGACTCAATTCTTTTCCTGAACTTTGGACTTACTCTTCATAAAAACAACAGAGTAGTCATCTCTTAATTGTTTCTTCAGACTTGATTGTCTGTTGCATTCTTGTCTCAGGACCAGTCAGCTTGAAATCTAGATGATGTGTACTAAAAGTTCCTTTCTCTTATCTGTAACGTGGTAAGGCCTGTTTTGTCCTTTCAGAACAAGAGTATTCTATGTAAATGTTGTTGCCTCTACTTCAGTTTAGAGAATGAGTCTAATTGCATTGCACTGTTGATGATATCAGTGTATCTGGCTGCAACTGAAAGTCGCCCAAGCCTCCTTTGTGGCAGGTAAAGAGAAATGGGTGTTTCTATGAGGCAGTTCATGAAAGGTGAAATTAGTCTTTTGAAAACTATGAAATGGGACATGCCACAGTGGTGCCTGTTTCTCACCACTGATTGTAGGAAGGAGTCTAGATGGCTGGTACTGATGCAAACATCCAAAGTGTGCCCCTGTCTCACAGTGCTTTCAACATGAAACGAGCTTCCGTTTGTTAATTAGCTCTTGAGACACATAAAACAGTGCTTGGTGGGAGCTCATTTAAAGTTGCATTTTGAACCATCTGTGAACAAAGGGGAATGGGTTTGGGGGAGCAGTGAGAAATTCATGCTGACCCTTTCTGCCGTTATTTGCTGGTCCTTGATCAAAGCTGTCCTACCTGTCCCCCTGTTGAGGGACAGGTAGGCTACACCTTGTCCATGGAAATTTTAATCACAGGGAATTTCAGTGGGACGTATTCCAACACGCCAGGACCTCCAGTAAGTAGTGCTTTCCTTGGGTGATGTAAATAAAGTGTCAGAATCTTAAACTTTCAGTGTGATATTAGGAATTTTGGGAACTCCAGTGCTGAAAGAGTACTAAATAATTTTCAGCAAGTTCTGTGGTGTTTCAAAGCTTTATGCTGTGTGGTTTGGTTTTGTGCTGTCATTTGAAGGAAAGCTCTCTGAAAGTCTGTGCAACGCCCTAGGCTCTCAAGGAGAGTGCACTGGAGAGCAAAGGGGTGAAATTATGGTTTATCTGATAGGGGGTAGGAATCACAGGAGTGGGTGGATGGATGAATGGAGGTAAGTGTTCAGAATATTTGTGTCCAGGGTAAACTGACTCTTTAGGATAGGCTTGAAGAATTAGTGTCTTCAGAAGCATGCAACCATTGCCTGGCCCATGTTCTGGGCATGTTGCTAAAAAAGTAAAATGTAGACGTTCATTTTAAATTCTTCCTGAGTGATGTTTCTTGAAGGAATCAGGATTTGGACAATCAGATGTGGACAAGGTAGGAAGACACAGTTATTGAAATCACAGAATCATAGAATGGTTTGGGTTGATAGGGGACCCTGAAGATCATCTCGTTCCACCCTCCTGCAGTGGGCAGGGACACCTTCCACTAGACCAGGTTGCTCAGAGCCCCATCCAATCTGGCCTTGAACACCACCAGGGATGGGGCATCTGCAGTTTCCCTGGGAAACCTATTCCAGTGCCTCAACACTCTGAGAGTAAAGAATTTTTTCCTAATATTGTAATAATGTAAACCTGTTCTCTTTTAATTTAAACCCATTCCCCCTTGTCCTATCTCTACATGCCCTTGTAATAGTCTTGCCCTATCTTTCCCATAGGGTCCCTTCAGGTAGTGGAGGGATTTTGGAAAGACAGCCTAAAAGTAAAAGCACTGTCAGAGCTGAGATAGTAAGAAAGGAGTTCAAAATTATATAAATTTTAAGTGGGTGGCAGAAAAAATTGGATTACTCACACATTGTTGAGCCTCATAACAGCTATTCTGCAGGTTGGGGTTTTCACTCTCTCCTTAAACACTTGCAGTGTTTCGTCTTTCTCTCAAAATAATCTTTCAATCTAAATATGACTCTTCCTTGGTTCTGCTCTTCAAGTCAAGTGAGACAGTTCTCCACAGCCATGCAATAGCCAGGTAACTGCTGGATTGCTCAGGCACACCTGGGACCCACGGTTACACAGCACCAGCATCAGCAACCATCTGCATTTGTATCCCTGTGCTGTGATGTGTGCAGCATTTCAAGCCATCAATTGCTGCATGCTTTCATTAGCTTTTCAAATATATTTATTTATTTTATATTTTATTTTATATTTATTTAAATTTATTTTATTTTATATTTTATTTTATATTTTATTTTATATTTTATTTTATATTTTATTTTATATTTTATTTTATATTTTATTTTATATTTTATTTTATATTTTATTTTATATTTTATTTCTTTTACTACTTATTTAGTTTGTTTTACTACCTGGTATGGATTTATGCAGTTTGGTGTAATTTACAATAAGTGAACAATATTATTGGGGGGGGGGTGTTTATTTTTGGACCTGTTTTGAGTGGGCTGGGAACTTTTCCACTTGAAGAGGTACTACATCAAAAAACCTAGTAGCTTCTTAACCAAAGGCTTTCTGAGTGGGTCATTCCTCATGCAGACAGAAAGATACAGAACTAAACTGTGGTGTGCTTTGTTCTGCCATGAACCCAGTTTGTAACTGCCAAGAAATTATTTCTCATTTTTAATTGATGAAGTAGCCTGAGGTTGTTAGAGTTGATGGTATCTTATGGTCAGTTAAGAAAACTGATCTAACAGTAGGTGAGTGTTTTTTAGAGTTTAATTCCATTAGGGTTTATGGCAAAAATTTATTCATCTACTATGAATTTGAAACAATTTATGATGAACACTAGAAATACGATTTCATACGAAGCACAAGCTATCAATTATATAGTAAGTATAGTTATTTTTTTCTGTAACAAGTGATTGTTTAACCTTCTGTAGGAAAACAAACTAAATATAGTGTACATGTTTATTTTAAAACAATGGCACCTGCTAATCCAAGTTGTTATCATACATCTTGCAAGCAGTGAGCTGATAAAGGTTATCAGTTCTTGAGGTCCATGTAGTTCAACCACCTCTTTCTTTTGTTTTATTTATTTTTTATTTCTTTTTTTGGCACTTAAATCAGTATATTACGAATAGGCAGTTCTACAGCAGCAGCATGTTGTGGTTGAGAGGTGGTTTTTTCAAAAAATGTTTTGCAGGTTGTTGGAAGAGGGCATTTGTGGTTTTATTTGCTTGAATGTCTCACTGAACAATAGTCTGATCTTTGCTTTGCAGAAACTATGAAGCACACAATAAAGCACAGAGCAAGAAATATGCCAAATGCAAGTACGAATTTGTGGCAAGAAACAACAGTGAGCTTTCTGTCACGAAAGAAGAGATCGTAGAGGTAATTTTGTTTGCAAAGAGAACACAAATTTCTGGTGCTACTCAAAGCAGAGAGTACCTTTTCTGTGGGCAGCGTGGCTGTCCTTAGTATTTGCTGCAATGTGTTTGATTTATGTCCCTCAATATGGAAAATTCAGTTTAATTTGTTTCGCGTCGTTTTTGCGAAGGGTGCTGTAGAGATCCGTGCTGGGAATATATTTGTGTGGGTTTTTAACATAGTCTCTGGTGTTGCTTTTAAACTTTTAGTAGTATTTAAAGAACTGGCTCTGGCAAACACTATCTGTGTATGCACTGGGTATAGGGACAGAGGAGTTGATTCACTGAAAGCGAGATACATTTGGAAGGAAGGGAGCAACAAAGATGGAAAATGTTGTGAATGAGATTGTACAGCAGGCAGTCAGATTTCTGGCTTTTCCTGGCCATCCTGCTCCAGTTCTGTGTTTACCCAGAAGTGCTGTCTCTCCAAATTTGTCCTCTCCTAGAACAATGCCCTTTTACTTGGGTTATTAATAATTATTTAATCCTCTTGTTGCCAGCATATGGGTTGTAGAGGTGCCAGCCTCTCTGTGCAGGTACTTGATTTTCATTCCCCTGTGTCTGATCCATCCCATGTCTGTGTTTACAGAGCTTCATTACACACTTCTCTTCCATGTCCTTCCCTGAGAGGCCTGTTTTGAAAAGTGCAATACAACCATGTAGAACTAATAGTGATGATAATCAAGGAAGCTACAGAGGTTTCTTAGGGACATATCTCTGTAAGATCTGTTGGCAGTCACAGAACCTGGCAAAGTTATGACTTTGTTTTGAAATTATGCACAGCCTAAGTACTGGCAGGAGGAAAGTCAGAAAAAATATGTAATTAATTTACCAAATTATTTCAGATTCTGGATGACAGAAAGCAGTGGTGGAAGGTTCAGAACAGGAGTGGCAGCACAGGCTTTGTGCCAAACAATATTTTGGATCCTCTGAGGAGTCAAGAAGGTGGTCAAGGATGGCCGGAGCCTGTGTATACCCGCACCATCCAGGTACTGTCTCCTGTTGGGAGCAAAACTTTCCTTTCAAGTGCAAATGTGTGCATGTGGAGGAGGAAGAGGTTCACAGCAAGGCTAAAATACTTGCATGTTCCACTGATATGTCAAAAAGAATTTACATTTCTTGTACAACATGAGGGTGATTTCTGTATTTCATAGAGTCCAGCTTGAGAATAAATGTGATAGAGACACAGCAAAATGTTTTACTTTGTTTGTTTCCTGATTATTTGCTTAGAGGTGGTAATTTGAATCCTAATGGATCTGTATGTATTTATTTTAATTGCAAATATCCTTTGTGGATTGATAGCTGTTGATGCCAAAGAAGGAGTTTGAATTATTTAAGGTAGGGTCATCTTTGTTTCTCCTAGGAGAGTGAACTGTAGCTTTCCTTTTTATTTTCTGTCTTTGTGTGTCTCTACCTCAGTCTTGATTTTTTTTTAATTATTGTAGTTTTGTAGTCATAAAAAAGGCATATTTGATTTTGAATTCACAAAACAAGGTATTTTTCAATTACTTTGTCTGTGCATCAGTAGCACTTTATTACCCTGACCTAATTCTGGTTTTCTTTCTTTCATGTAGTGGTGTGGAATTAAGATTTTTATTGTTGTTGTTTCTTTTACGTGTTCAACAGAATTAGAGAGTAAAATACTTTAAAAAAAAATAATCTTACGTCAGTGCAATTGTCCACCTAAGTAAGGATATACAGGACAGAGTTGTACTGCGTATTTTTAGACAAAATTTAAGGGGAGTCAGAGGCTGCTTAAATAAGAGGTTCTATTTTCTAAGACCTGTTTCTTTCCTTTTGTTTCCAATGATCTTGAAAGTTTAGGCAAACAAGCTTGGATTAAGCAGAAATTCCAGGCCTGCCTCCGAATCAGACTTTTTAAGTCCAAATGCAACCCAAATTTTGGTTAAAACTTGAAGTTTAATTTAATCTAATATTCATTCCTTGTCCCTGCACATTGCAGCTGATGACTGAAAACCCAGAAATGCCATAATGTTTTGCACAATAATGTAATAGACCTGTCTTGAGCTTGATGGGCTTGAATCAGACCATTTCTGAGCTTTCCTATCCATAATTGTTTGCCTGTAATGTATTGGCTCATTCTGAATTGATTGTGGTTTTGCCTGTCTGCGAAATGAAACATGCATCTAGAGTGCTTTTCAAATCCTGATTTAAAGATCTGACTTGTTTTTTAATTCATGTGCATGTCATTTTGTGTGTTTGGAATTTGCCAACAAGCCCTGAGCAGACCAAGTACAGTTTTGAGTAGAGGTTCTTAGGCTGTTCTTTGTAATGCACTGCAGGGTTTGCAGTTTTCTGGGTGAAATAATGACAGGGCATGGCATCTAATAAAGTAATCATTTCCACAAAGCATTCTTAATGGACCTATAAAAATTAGGGTCAGAGAACAACATTTAACATAAGTTTGTTTCTTTGCCTGCTGGCAGGTTACTCCCTACAGCTTGATCATATTCAAATGTGAGTTTGAAATACTGTGAAATTATTTAAGAATATAATGGATTGCACAAGATAAATGGAGTCTTTACCAAGAATGTCAGTAATGTTGTTCTTAACTTCATGGTGATTATTATAATTTTAGCGCTCCTGAGCGTGCTCATTTGTCTGTTCTCCTGTGATAGATACATGGTTCATTTGGGATCTGTTTGCATAACTCTATTTATTTTCGTAATGGCGCTGTGAGACATTGCTGCTATTTCAGAAAGAAGTGAGGCATTGAAGGGATGACTGCCTCGCCCAAGGTCAGGCAGGAGAGCTTGTGGGTAGAGCAGGAAATTGAAGCGGTTCCCATCGTTGCCTTTGCCAGACCCTGAACAGGAGCAGGCTCAGCACCTGGTGCTGTGCGGCTTTTGCTGCTCTCCTAAGTTGTCTTTGGTTTTCAAAAGACTGCCT